>NW_015386286.1:395833-493345 GCF_001527695.2 Protobothrops mucrosquamatus
GAGAGAGAGAGAGAGAGAGAGAGAGAGAGAGAGAGAGAGAGAGAGAGAGAGAGAGAGCTATGACTACTTACAGAATCCCTGCACACAGAAATTGAGGATAACATCAGTATAGTAATTGCGTATCACACCAGTATAGACAGGTTAATTATATGTGACCCAGTCAGTCTTTCTAGGGCTGTGCAGGTTTATGCTCTGACTGGATTACTGTCTCAATCAGTCAACCTTGCCATCTATCTTATCCAGATAAGAAGCATGCCCAGAAGTACAAACTCTAACTTTATTGTAACATTACATTAATAGAATCTTGCAACATAGAGGAATCTGCAGAATCTTGAATGTACATCTCTCCCCCCCCGCCTTTACAGTCCAAAGAACTAGGGAGGATCCCTTCTGAGAATTTTTCCATGCCTCCATTACTTCTCCAGACTCAAGTGCTACTGTAACTAGAGAGAGAAGTAATTAATGAACAGAGTGTTTTTCACCATCAGTAAACAAAAAACACTGTTTTCAAATTTGGTATTATGTATAAATTCTTTATAATACTCATTTTCCTGAGTGAGTTTGGCGCATTAATTTCAGGTTAACCACAGGTTAGGGTATTATATTTTGGGAAAAGATTTGAGTAACTGATACGACCATCAAACACACTGCCATGGATCAGACCAGTCCAGCCTAATAATCTATTCCCATAATGCAGTCAGAACAAATAGCCCCCTCACCCATGTTAGGAAAAACCTTCTGATATTGTTCCTTAGTAGCTGCTGCTTGTGGTATTGAAAATAATTTATATTGGCATCACTGGGTTTAGCAGCTTTGAATCTCTAATCTTCTTTAAAACCCATTCAGGTTTATGACTTTCTGTGCATCGTATCGAAGCAAATTCCTTTTATCACCCTGAATCTCCTACCACCTAGCTTCATGAGATAATCCCAGTTTCTAATATTGTGAGGAAGGAGAGGAGAAAATTCTCCTTATTTATTTGCTTTTTAAAATAACAATATTAAACCTGAGGCTATAATCTTATGACAGTGGAATTCTACTGAATTCAGTGGTATTTTCTCCTGAGTAAACATGTATAAATGTATTCTGTGACACTACACATTTCCCTACATTATACTGAACATAATTGGATTTACTTCAGTGTAAGTGCATTAAAGAAACATAACATAAACAAAATGCATGATTTATTTATTTCTCTTTCTCACTGAAGTCAAATTAGATACAATGCAATTAATGTATTGCTTTAAAAAAATAGATGGAAACTGCAGGGTGATTAACATTTAATTTTCACCCCAGAATTCTGACAAAAATGGTAAATGTGAAGAAAATCTGTTCCTAATTTTGCAGATATTGGAAGTATGGAAAATATCTGATGAAAAGGTTTTGAGTTTAAAAATTAATACAGAATTAAAGTCAATTGTAATTTAGAAGGGTAACTCAACCTTATAAATTTAATCTGTCCATGTATAGAAGTAACACTAGAGTTTCTTAGTTTTTATGTGATTTACAGTATTTTGTGTTTCAAGCCAAGCTTGTAGTTTTTTTACATTAATTTTTGATAAGCTTCCAACAGAAGAAATATTATTAATGAATAACTTTTCAAATTAGCTTCAATATGTCATTCAAACTATTTAAGATACTTCTTTCCATTTCTAATTACTTAAGATACTTCTTTCCATTTCTAACTATTTAAGGTTCTTTAAGACTCTTCTTTATAATTTACTATGCTGTAATTTCATTTCAATCACTGTATTGCATTCGATTGATGATTGCATCAATTGTCTGAGCTGAAATTCTGTCTGTCTCTCAGTAAGTTCAATACTAGGGCGCAGGCTTTTATATTTCAAATAACCTCCACTGAATCTTGCCATATTTAGGGATATGCCATATTTAGATCTAAGGCAGAAGACAAGTCTAAATTACATGGACCACTATTGGTCTTATCCAGTACTTTATAAATTTCTACATCTTTAAAGTGGTTGCAAGTTGATTTATAGTGAAGATCTCTGAACCAAGCTTCCACTTCAACAAGCATTGGGCTTAGGTCTATAATTTTTATATAGCCCCATTAGATGTTACCACATATATGGTCACCATGAATGGTTGCAGGAACTGGGTATGTCTGGTCCAACAAACAGAAGGACTAGAGGTGACATGATAGCAGTGTTCCAATATTTGAGGGTCTGTCACAAAAAAGAAGGGGTCAACCTATTCTCTAAAGCACCTGAGGGTAACACAAGAAGTGACGGATGGAAACTTATCAAGGAGAGAACCAACCTAGAACTAAGGAGAAATTTCCTGACAGTTAGAACAATTAACTAGTGGAAAACTATGCCTGCAGAAGTTATGGGTGCTCCATCACTGGAGGCTTTTAAGAAGAGTTTGGACAGCCATTTGTCCAGAATGGTATAGGGTCTCCTGCTTGAGCAGGGGGTTGGACTAGAACAGGGGTAGGCAACCTTGGCTCTTTTATGACTCGTGGACTTCAATTCCCAGAATTCCTGAGCCAGAATTCTGGGAGTTGAAGTCCACGAGTCATAAAAGAGCCAAGGTTGCCTACCCCTGGACTAGAAAATCTTCATGGTCCCTTCCAACTCTGTGATTCTGTATATTTGAGGAATTATTTCATTCCCTGTGACCAGTGCTTTTTTTCTATAAAAAAAAAAAAGGTGCCGGAACTCACACACGTCATACAACCTGCCTTGCCTATCCTATAAGGTTTCATCCAAAAAAGGTGCTGGAACTCCATTCTGGGCGTTCTATGAGAAAAAAAAGCCCTGCCTGTGACAGTGTATATCCCTGAAGACCATCTGTTCCATTGCACTCCATGTACTACCATCTTCAAAAGATTAGTTCCTTGAACAGGGAAGGGCCTTCTCTGCCATAGGGCAAAGCTGTGAGGAATTGAGTTGGATAATAGGCATATGTAATGAAACAACAGCATAGTATAATCAATAGCTTTGATGTCATTGATTACATGTGTTAATTAGGCAAAACTATCAGCTCTGGGCTACGAGAGACTACATATTTGCTAGGTGGCAACCAAAAGTATGTATTTGCTCCCATCTAGTGATCATTTGGATTTCTGTGACCCCTATCTGGTGGTAATTTTAGATTACCGGTAAGTGTTTTATGCTTTTCCAATATAGCCCTCAAAGCTTTTAAAAAAGTTTTCATTGAAGTCTACTACCTTGAGAATGTTAATGGGAAGGTCATATGTAAATAGATAAGTAAATAATGAAAGAAATAATTGGAGGCTTTCATTTCAAACCATCACATGTCCATCACTTTTGAAAGGATTTCCCTCATTCTTTTTTGTGTCTTATCAGACACATGTGTTGAGTGTGAGGCCCTAGTTATAATGGAATTGTTGGAGGCCTGTGACAATGAATGGAAATAGGGAGGTTTTTTTTGTTTTTTTTTAAGCCAATCTTTTGAAAGTGTAATGAAACTGAAATGGGGCAAGCCCAACATTACCTAGCCTTACCTTTAGGACAGAGAAGAAACAGCCAAGCCTGTCAAACCTGTTTACATTCCCAGACTGTTTGCATTTATCTACGAGGATGAGACTTGATATCAAGAAGAAACTTGGATGCAAGTTTAGCTCCGAAATTACAATATGAGAGTAAAAAAATAATAATCACAATTGCAAATATACCGCATTAGTTATATCCCTGTTGAATATATCCCACCTACAGTACATTCCAGAAATCTCAAAATTAATTCCTTTACAATTCAGCTGAATTTGTAGAAATATATTGTTTTGAAAATTACATTATGAAGAAATCCACAGAATCAGTTTGTGCCAATTCTATGGAACCTATAGTTTTTGTTTCTGTTTCACTATCCTGCTCAAATTGTCTTCTTTTCTGCCCAAACTATTGTGCATCATTTGGATTGTGCAAGACCTGTTGCTGTGATTATGCCTAGTTTGTGACACTTATTTTGGAACTTAATTTAGACTGAGCATGTAGAAACTGCACTGTTTAGAGTTTTATTAAAATTAATGTTCAGCCTTTCCCATCTTATTAATAAATGTCAGGCAGATGCAGATTTTTTGAGAAATTCTGAGAATCTATTTTTTTTAATCTTAACAGAGAAAAATCTGAGATTTCCTGACTCTTCAGGATTGCGTTTTCTCTTAGCCGTCTGAATAAGCAATTAAAGATGTAAAGAGGAAACCAATTATTCACAGGTGTTTACTCTGACATTTTCTGAATTTCTATTTGGCTTATCAAGATCCTCAAAAGAATCAAGCGTTTCTTAGTCACCAGCTGTTAAAAGTTTTTTTTCTATTTTTGTGAGTTACAGTAAGCTTACAAAACAACACTACCTATTATATAAGGTTGCTCCTGATGTCTATATAGATTAGAAAGACGTCTTGCTGAATAGAATACTTTGAAATAAACTGTTTCCATATCTACTCGTTTTCTTCTGTAGTACATGGCCCTCAGAGGCGTACACTGCAAATTCCATGCAGCTTTTATTCTAGAACAGGAATATCAAATATTTTCCTATAAAGGCAAGAACAACAGATCCTCTTTTTGCTGCTGCTAGGTAGTATTATGATCAATTTTCCTTCATAAATAAATGTGGTTGTTCACAATATTTTCAGTCTATCATTTATCATTCTTGTTCTGTGAAAGACAGAGAGACGGGGGGAGAGAGAGAGAGAGTGAGTGAGAGAGAGAGAAAGAGAGTATGAATAGAGGTCTTTTCCTTTATTACTTTTTTTTCTACAGCAAATACTAAATCCCTTGGATGGTTTTGAAATTGTGTAAGTCTCCAAGAGGATAGAACAGTGATAGCGAACCTTTTAGAGACCGAGTGCCCAAAAACTGGCCCGGCCCTGCTCCACCCCCTGCCCGGCCCCCACCCCGCCTGCCCACAGGGCCACTCACCACCTCCAGGGCACGCCGCAGATCGCCCAGGCAGCCCAGCAGCACCATTGTGACCATGCCCTCTGCCCGCGCCCCGCAGCATCAACTGTGCGCGATGGGATGTGAGGGCAGAGTCTTGTCTACGCTGCATGGCTGCCATGTCCTTGGCTACGCTGCTCCACGTGGACCACACTCGGGGGCGACTCTCCTCCAGGGGGGCTGCTGGTGAGGAGGGGGTCACGGGGGGAGGCAAGGCTGGGGCAACGGCACGTGTGCCCACAGAGAGGGCTCCGAGTGCCGCCTCTGGCATGCGTGCCATAGGTTCGCCACCACTGGGATAGAACATGAAGAAGATAAAAAAAATAATACACATTTTCAAACAGGTTTATTCCATTTTAGTGTGAATGTATCATCCCTCCCTCCCATCAATACTAGCTCACACCAGCAGCCCTGAAATAATTCCCAAGTCTGTCTTCTGAGAGAGATATTCCCAGATTTGGGCTCTGGATTCTCTCAAACCTTCCATGGATTCTCCCAAATCCTTCTTAGTCTCCTCCTTCTGGTGAAAGGGGGCCTGGCCTGGGAGAAGATGCCCAGCATTGCTTTCTTTTGCTTGATTATCACACCACCCAATCATCACAGAAATGTTATGCCCGCTGGCCAATCAATATTCACTTTTAGTGAGGCATAGTTGTAATAAGATATTTAAAGGTAGATAAAATCTGAAATCATTGTATTGTTCCTTAAATTAGACTCAAGAATCAGAGGACCGGAAATTAGCAATTGGAAGCCAATTTTTAGGAAAAAAAATAACTTGGAAGGAGAAAGATAATTTAAAATCTCCCTGGCAGATTGCTTCTTCCAAGGTAATAACAAAAGCTGCTACTGAGAATTATTCTTTTTAATATTTTATGAAGTCAAGCATGAGGAACTGCAACAATGGTATAAACAAATAGAACAGTTAATATTTCCTTCTTTTCCTTAATCAATTTTTATCTATGTCAACATTTTGCTTCTATTTAAAAGGCTTGACTTGATCAATACATTTGTAAATATTGAACTAATTAGATGTTATTTGAGTATATTTTGTATTTTGTATTTCTCTGGAACAGAGGTAATGAAAGATAACGGAATGGAATGTCTAATATAATAGCGTAATCTAGAATAGCTGCCCAAAATTATTTTGCAGAGTGAGATGGGTGGCATATAAAATAAATAAATAATCATACACCTGTGAAAATCCAACAATATAACTTTCAGATTGGATCATTCTTTCATGCTGAGTGCTTACATTGTAAAACCCATCAGTTTTGAAAAATGATTTTCTCACTGGAAAGTACATACAATTTCTTCATTTTCAGAATGGCAAATTAAAAGGTGTGAGCTTTTGCCTCTATATCTAAAATAATCTTATATTTAAAAATAAATTTGATACAGAATTTAACATGGGAATGATTTTGGGAGCTATAACTCTACTGACCGACTTGTACCACATCGTTGAGGGCCACATCAGCATTGTGGTACCCTCAGGAGGTCCAGGTGGGTGGTTGCGGTGCTCACGGCTGACTGGGTGGGCGTGGCCACCTCGATGTTGCTCGTGGGGGAGGACGCCTGTGGGGGCAGAGCAGGTTGGGGGAGATCCAGGGGGTCTCTGGTGGGTGGGGGGTGGGCAGGAGACTCGTCCTGCTGCCTGACACCATCGGCTCCCATATACAGAGGCCAGCATGTGCATGGGGGCCAACGGTGTCCATCAGCAGCCGCAGACTGCCAGCCCCTTGACCGGCACACTCTGCAGACCACTGGATGTGCCTACTCTATCCCATCTGTTTTTGCTTGTGGTTGGAGAGCAGGTCACTGCTGGTCATCTCCTTGGCCCCCTCGGATATTTTGCTCTTGGCCCACATGTGGAGTCTGTTCCCCTCATGCACCTGACACATTTTGGCCCCACCTTGGGCCGCCACCACCAGCAGCTTGCGCAAGTCCATTAGGTTGCCCAGAGTGGTAGGGCCGCCCAGCACAAAGCAACCGGCTAGGAAGACGAAGCAACCGGCTAGGAAGCCCCGAGTAGAGGTGGTAGATTATGCCCAGCAAGCAAAAGGCCACCCCGAGTGGGGAAAGCCATATCCCCATCAGCGCCATGGCCGTCCAATCCCAGCCAGGATTGCGTGCCTCCTCCCCATCTCTGCTGGGCTTGGGCAGCCATGGCATCGATGGGGATCTGGCTTTCCCCATCGGGGTGGCTTTTTGCCTGCTGGCCCTGGGCATGCTCTACCATCTCTACTCGGGGCTTCCTAGCTGACCGCTTCACCTCCTTCATGCTGGGCGGGCCTGTAGCTCTGGGCGATGGCCTAATGGACCTACATGAGTGGCTGGCAGTCGTGGCTGCGACAGGTGCTGAGGTGTGCGAGGGGAATGTGCTCTACCTGCGGACCACGGGGAAGACCCATGAGGGGGCTGAGATTACCAGTGGAAACCTGCTCTCCAACCCAAAAAAGATGGGACGGAATAGGCGTGTCTGGCGGTATCATGTGCCGCTGACCCCGACTCCGCATGTTGCCAGTGCCACCGCAGCGCTGCTTCTGGAGGGCCGGCCCAATATTCACAATGTGCTATGCAGGCCTGCTGCCAGATGCCATAGGCCCCCGTGCACTCACCACCTCCTACGCGTGCACCTTGGGGGCCGCCGAGCTGGCCGGGACTAGAGCGGAGGGGGCCAGTCCCTCGCCATCTCCGGGGCATCCCCAGGAGCCAAAATATCAGCCAATTGCAGGCTGGATTTGGCCCGTGGGCCTTGTGTTTGACATGTCTTGACTTAGACACCTGCTAATTTACATGAATTTAAGAGGGGGTGGAAACTAAACAAAGTCAGACTTCCAAGGTTCTGTTACTGTAGCCAGTATAAACATGAGTAGTTTGAACCCTCTTGTGGAATGAATTTATTGGCTTGATCAATGTAGTGGGCTGACATCCTGCCATGACTAGGTAACCACTGAGACCTACAGAGAGCAAGAAATGAAATGGCCTCTCATGGTTCAAAAGGGATGAGGAAAAGATGTAATCAAAAACTGGCAAATAAACAAGACAATGCCATCACAACATCTTCATTATTTGCCTGGGACTAAGAGCTGCTGCAAGTAAAGATTAAAATAAACCAGAAATGTCATTCCAGAACACTTTTAAATTTGAATAATATAAATATGCCCTGTTCTTTTCTAAATAATATATTTGATTCAGTTTTCACTCTCTTAAAACACAGGGACTGAACAGCATCCATAAACTGCTCCCTGAGATTAGATATGCACAATGCTGGACTCCTTTTTCCATCTTGATCTTTTATGAAAAACTTGATCTTTTATGAAAAAAAAAGATTTTCTGCAGACGCTCAACTGTCTTGGTGCAGCTCTCCCAAGCACTAATTAAGCCACAAAGGATTGAGACAATCCAAATTCAATTCTGGTTGCCTTGGGGCAGAAATAACAAACTTTTGAAGCTGAAGGCTTTCTTGGTTTGGAAATAGTATGCCATGTATTGAATTGTTAAGCTGTGGTCTGACCTGAGTTGAAGAACTAGATCAAGCCAGGATAAAATTTAATATAATAATTTGAGATGATTGCTCTTCATATGTTTAATTTGAACATTCTACCTCATTAAAAGCTGCAGTTTGTGGGCACTTCAAATATCTTGAAATCATCCAGATTGGTTATATAATTGACTGTATTCTATAGAGATTGAGGTCCCAACATATCTCTTCTGGTATCAGCAAAGACTGGCATAAAAATAATTTTAAAAAATGAGCTGATGTACTTAGTAATAAGTAATAATAATAAAGTTGGAAGGGACTTTGGAGGTCATCTAGTCCAACCCCCTGCTCAGGCAGGAGACCCTATACCAGGGGTAGGCAACCTCGGCTCGTTTATGACTCATGGACTTCAACTCCCAGAATTCCCGAGTCAGCTGACTCGGGAATTCTGGGAGTTGAAGTCCATGAGTCATAAAAGAGCCGAGGTTGCCTACCCTTGCCCTATACCATTTCGGACAAATGGCTATCCAGTCTCTTCTTAAAAATTTCCAGTGTTGGAGCATTCACCGCTTCTGGAGGCAGGTTGTTCCACTGGTTAATTGTTCTGTCAGGAAGTTTCTCCTTAGTTCTAGGTTGCTTCTCTCTTTGGTCAGTTTCCACCCGTTGCTTCTCGTCCTGCCTTCAGAGGCTTTGGAGAATAGCTTGACTCCCTTTTTTTTGTGGCAGCCCCTGAGATATTGGAACACTGCTATTATGTCACATAAGGCAGATGTGCAATGTAATGATATATATGAAATAGATTGATAAATGGCCTTGGTATTTCTTTTACATTGCATCCTCTGCACATTTCATGGCTAACCAAATGGCTTTTTCTCTGTAGAAAAATAAGCATAGGATAATATTGGAAATGACATCCTGGTTCACTAAATTCTTTCATGGTAGAGAATAGAGGAGAGGTCACCTAGTGTCCTATATTCCATTTTTATGTTGCTGTCTTTGTGTATATAAAAGGGTTAAAGCTGGAATAATTAACGACCTCTCCCTTGGAGATTCTCCTTGCTATTTACACACAGTATTTTTTTCAACAGGTCTGAAAGCTCTGTCTTTTGTGTTACAGATATAGACAGTGCTTTTTTTCTAAAAAAAAAAAAAAAAAAAGGTGCCGGAACTCACACACATCATACAACCTGCCTTGCCTACCCTACAAGGTTCCATCCCAAAAAGGTGCTGGAACTCCGTTCTGGGCGTTCTATGAGAAAAAAAGCCCTGGATATAGATAACACTGATCAAGGATATCAGACCTTTTTATCTTTGGCCTTTTGTGTCTTTTTTGTCTTTGCTTTTGCAGGCCAGTTGGCTCCAATCTGCCAATTAACTGTTTTTGATCTTTGTGTCCATTTAATCAATAAACATTATATTTTTGCTAGCTGCACTGAGGGTTGTGTGTGCTTGCTCTGTTCTGGATAACAACATTGGCTGGGAGTGTGCTGGGTGCAAAACTGAATAGGAAAGTTCCCACAGGAATTTTCCAACAGATGATAGTGCTAATCAACTTTCTGAAGAAACCTAATTGCAGCTGAGTCATTTCCATGGATAAAATGGTTTTACAAACTTCCTCTACCTTTGGCATATATTCTGATATTTTGGTGTCAAACAAAAAATTGGTACCAACAACAGGTTGTCATTGTTTGAACGTTACTGCTGGAAGTGGCTTTGGGATTGCACCAATTAATTTATGTAGGACGATCTGTCTATATTATTCCCATTTTTAATCCTGACTGCATTACTTTTGGACGCTTAATGACTGAAATTCACACCAGATGGAATTTTATTTAGCCAAGTAAATATATTTAGGTTTTTTTTTCTATGATATCTTTTGTTTTACCCAATGTTAACCACTTAAGTCCTACTAGCAAATTGGGTGACCATATAAAGCTAAAGTTAATGAATTAAGAAATGAATCTCTATGCCTGTGATATATTTAGATGTAGTTTTATGCCGATTTATTTTGCAGTTGTTTTCTCTTAACATCTGCACTTGATCAAAAGGAAAGGAAATGCATTGTTCAATAATAAATCCAATCTCAAAACAGAAACAGAACAACTGGTTTCTACATTTTGCATCTCAGCTTCAGGCAAATGCAGGAGGGAACTCAAAAGGGCACCATTTCCATATAAAAATTGGTAATGGCCTCTCCTGTTGTTGGTGATATTCAAACTTCACCCGTACAAAGGTGAAATTTGCCTCCAAGCTACCTGCAGAGTACAGCTATACAAAGAACAGTATAGCACCATCCAGTCCTAGTGTGTGATAGAGGGTAAGCTGGAGAGACAACAGATTTAGGATGACAGAGGTCTTCCCTGGCTTCAGGGCAGGAGGAAATTGTATGGTTAAAGCAACTGAGTCCTTTCTAAGAGAATTCTTATCATTCTATTCCAAAGTTTCCAAATCCTCTTTATTTACATCAATTTTCTATTTATTCTTGATTGGGTGCCTAAAAGTGCTCTTTTAGTCTAGTTTCTCTCAATTTCTTTAATGCCCATTTTCACCTAAGATTTATCCTGACACTTCCATATACAGGTAGCCCTCAACGTACAACTGTAATTGAGTATCACAATTGCAGTCATAGGTCACGATGTTTATTACAACGTGAGTCGCCCCGGGACCAGACCCTTTTTGGAGGGCAGGTCATTAAGCAAATGCAGTGATTGTAAAGCAAGCGCTGAGATCATTAAGCAAACCCACTAGGGGCCCTTTTTTTGCTGGAAACTGGAAGTAAATGCCGTATTATATATCGTGTTAAATGCCGTGTTATATATTGTGTTATAAACTGTGGACAATGTGTGGGGTGATGCAAATGGCAATAAATGCTGAGTGCCCAAAATGCAGTCACATGACTGTGGGGAGGAGGTCATAACTTTAAAATAGGGTTGTAAGTCCCTGGGGGGGGTTTCCATCATAACTTTAAACAGTCACTAAATGACCGGTCAGAAGCCAAGGACTATCTGTAATGCTGATACAAATGTAGGTTATTTTATGCCTTTTTTCCCCATCACTAATTCTCACAGTCTTTCCTTATAGGTGGTCAAATCAATCATTCTTTTCAATTAATTTCCTTGTAATGTGTACATAGGAACTGAACTGTGCTTAAGTCAAGTATCTGAAGGAAACACCTTTTTCTAAATAAATACCATTCTAATTTATTTTTGGATCAATTATTTGTTTTGCACGCTCTCATTCTCACTTATTCATTTCTGTTGCTTTACAGAACATTTTTCCTCTATGGATTTCATTAATTCAGAACATTGTAGTTCTTCACAAAACTCCTCTCTGAATAATTTTATACTCCACCAGATTAAACCACCTTCGCTCATAACCATGACACCATTTCTCTTTTCTAAACACACCATATATCAATCTCTCGTATTTATTCCTCTGAAATTCCAAATTGTAAACTTCTATATAATAATAATATAATGATAAAGTTGGAAGGGACCTTGGGGGTCATCAAGTCCAACCCCCTGCTCAGGCAGGAAACCCTATACCATTTTGGACAAATGGCTGTCCAGTTTCTTCTTAAAAACTTCCAGTGTTGGAGCATTCACCGCTTCTGGAGGCAGGTTGTTCCACTGGTTAATTGTTCTAATTGTCAGGAAGTTTCTCCTTAGTTCTAGGTTGCTTCTCTCCTTGATTAGTTTCCACCCGTTGCTTCTTGTCCTGCCTTCAGGCACCTTGGAAAATAGCTTGACTCCCTCTTCTTTGTGGCAGCCCCTGAGATATTGGAACACTGCTATCATGTCCCCCCTCGTCCTTCTCTTCGTTAAACTAGACATACCCAATTCCAGCAACCGTTCCTTATATGTTTTAGGCTCCAGTCCCCTAATCATCTTTGTTGCTCTTCTCTGTACTCTTTCTAGATTCTCAACATCTTTTTTACATCCTGGTGACCAAAACTGGATGCAGTATTCCAAGTGTGGCCTTACCAAGGCATTGTAAAGTGGTATTAATACTTCACGTGGTCTTGATTCTATCCCTCTGTTAATGCAGCCTAGCACTGTGTTGGCTTTTTTGGCAGCTGCAGCACACTGCTGGCTCATGCCATGATTATGACCAGAAGGGAGCATTAATATAGTTCCCCACTATCTAGCATGGCTTTAATCAGTTGAGGTTTTCATATATTGCTGGAATTGAACTTTACATGCACCGGCTCTCTGCATCTATAAACTTGCTGATCACAAGAACTGACTAGCAATGCACTTTTATATCCTTTCCTTGTCTAACAGACTTTCTTTGTATATCTCTATGTAACTTGGTGACTTGGTTAGAACGGCTTTCACCATTCTTTCTCACTTCTGTCCTTTTTCTTCTTCTGTCTCTGATCTATGTAGGCCAAATACTTTCCTGATTTGTTTGCTCTCCATATCAGAGAATCCAAGCTCTTAGCTGTAAACAGACCTGAGTAATCCAGACTTTCCAATCACCATGGTAACAGTATTTCCTAAATAAAACCTATGGGGGTTTTTTTTCACGCAAGCATCAGTCTCAAGCTTTTGTAAAACTATTCTTTTAACTTTTTCTCTCCATGCATTCCTTTTGCTGTAATGTCTCTGCTGTCCAAACATAAAGATATATAGACATTGTCTTCTGTTTGAGGCAATGTTACAAAATTCCATTTTGGCACATAAAGGGCAAATTTGTTTACTTGTTTAATTAATCAGGCAGTCTTGTTCATTAATGAATTGTGTTTCTTTCTCCAGTTTGCAATTTAAATTAGTTCCCAAGGAATCTTGTAAACAACTAAAACAAACACTAACTTCTGTGAAACAAGCACAATTTTCAGTCATGCAAGAGACTGCACAGCATTAAAACTAAAACATAAATAAAGGAAAAGATAACAAATGGGCTTCTGCTGACTACATGCATATTACACTCTTTGTCTAGTGACTACACAGACACTACACTTGGGCACCATGTAATTTCCTTACGCAACAATAAATGTTTGTCACTTGCTTTCCAGGATGGCATTACAGGTAGTCCTCAATTAATGACCACAATCAAGTCCAAACTTTATGTTGTTAAGGAAGACATTTGTTAAGTTGTTGTTATAGAAATAGCTAGTATATATTGTTATGTAAAAGCAAAAATTGAGACTTTAATGCTATCATCTCCTACTTGTGCTAAAAAAGTTGGAAGTCAATGCTTTTCTTTTCTCCTTTTACCTACTTATACTCTTTTTCCTTTTTCCCCCCTCTAGTTTCCCATTATTTTCATTTTCCCTATTTTATATTCTGATAAACTAATTAAACAATTGAATAAAAAAAACTTTACTATACACCAACTCATTAAGGGTCTTAGGTTGCCCTTATGTGCCCAACGCAATAAATGATTAGTTTTGTCAAAGTTATGGAATAAATTTCAATTGGCTAAATTTACATACTAATTTATAAACCATAGTTTGCTAGGGCTCAGTATTTAAAAAGTTGCAATCTTGTTCACAGATGTTTTAGAAACCAATTTCAAAATGGAAATACCTGAGAACAATTTCTGCACTTCAATATCTACCTCCATAGTACAAATTCTTACTGTAACTTTTATGTGTATTAAAAATATTCAATGGATTTACTGAAAGTTTCCTAGAGAATCAGTAATGAGAATGTACTCTGCTTCTGTCCTCTTAACCACTGCCATCACTTCCTGTAATTACCACTAATATGCTAAAACTTAATTTTAATTAATTAATCTAAGAGATGACTTGATTTGATTGTCATAGATCAAATACTCTTCTTTCCATAAAAATCAGGTTGGTCCTTAGAAAATCATTCTTCATCAGAACATACTGTAATCAATCAGCAGTGTCTATAACAAACTAAGATTTCATCAAAATGATTGAACATGCATTATGTTAGAATGAAAGCTTTGTATTTTGCATACTTCACAGTTCACATACTTACATACTTTACATACATACCTTACATACTTCACTTGCATATTGTGATGCAGGTATAAAAGGTCACATTTTACCTTGTAACATTAGGAGGCACTTTTAAGCATTTGACTCCATTTCCGTCACATGGATATCCATGTCTTCAACAGAACTTTTCCAGCAGATCAATTTTTTTTAAAAAAAAGGAATTAAATATTTGCAGTAATTCCATTTCCTTTGTATCTTCATTATCCATTTATCTCCATAGTCACATATCCATAACATTATTTTGATGACTGGAATCAATACACTTCTCTTTTAAAAAAGAACTCATGCTCATCCTAGAACATAATTTACATGTGCAGATCAGAGACAAGAACTGGTAATTCTCACAAACCACTTTCAACCAAGCATTAAGGCAATCAGTGTTATTGGAATACACAAAGATGCTCAGAATTTAAAGCTACAGTAAAACTTTATTGATTTAATGTGTGGCATGCAATCATTGTCACATTCATTCTTTCTTGTTCACATTCCACTTACCCAAATGCCATCCAACTAGGCTGGCCAGGCACTAACCAGAGGAATAGGAGCCACCAAATCCATACTCAACTACTCAAAGAACTGGGGTGCTCCTTTTTATCCCTATATCCTTGATTTATTGATTTGTAAATTTGGCAACTGTCAATGGCATTAAGGTTTCCTTGGACTTTGTACCCAGCTTTCCTTTGTTGTCTTTTGATGGATTTTTTTCATGTTTTTTTGTGTCTTAACAACTTATCTCCTTTTTATCTATTTCTGAAGGCATCTTTTGACATTTAATAATGTTTGTCCTCTCTGTGTTAAGTTAATTTTTAACTTATAGCAGCAACTGTCAGTGTTGGCCTAGTTTACACATTTGAAGCTCCCTCCTCCATGGCTTTTACAAATTTAAAGATCATTTTATTTCACAGGATCTTCAGTTTTACATAGGTTCATTGGCATCCATTTTGAAGGAAGATTGATTGAAATAACTAATTTAATAGTACCTGGATTATGTTATAATTTATTGTTATTGTTGCTAGTTTAATATATTGTAGCCCCACCCAGTTTTTGACTGAGTAGATTATAAGAACTATAAACTAAATAAATAACTTACACCATGCATGTATGAGACAGATTGTCTTTGTTTTCCCAAAGCTATAAGCCTACACTGGGAAGTAAACAAAAAGTATCTTCCAGAAGACAGCAGCAAATCATTTCTGTCCTGTGACAAGAAAACAGCATGAATTTGTCCATGTAATCAACAAGAATCAAACTGGATTCAACACAACAAAAACAATGCAAAATATTGTTTTATTTATAAATAAATTATTGTTTTTATATTTTAAAAAATATCTATTATCCACATGCTATTAAATCTCTCGTGTCTTAATCTTAACTGGGTGAAATGGTGCATCCTAGCGCAGAATTTTTTCAACCGAACTACATCAAATGGGCTAACATTTAGAGTACATCCAAAATCTGGGACCCATGTCTCCTGCGGAACTGAGATTTGGCAAATTTTATAAAACATTTTATGAAACAAAAGTTATCATAAAGCATTTTATGACATAATACCAAATGCCATAAAATGTTTCCTGTGGTCAACTCCTGATGTTCGACTTGCTATACAGTTCAACACAGACTACTTTCAAGGCAAATCCATCTTTGAATATGTCACTGAATTTTTAGAAATTGTTCAGGTACATTAGAAGCTCTGCCATTATTGAAAGCACTGAGGACTCTGGTAAAAAAATAACCTCTAAGGTGATAACCCAACAGGCAATAGTCGTCTAGTTTTAAAGTTAAATTCTCTAATATACCATAACACAATCTGATGAGATAAATTTATGACAACCTTGTAAATTTAAAAAAAAATACAAAACCAACAAATATAAACCTCTAGGAAACTTAACACCCCTTTTTTATGTAAACACCACAGATCTTCCAGGAAAAAATTGGCTCTGTCAATTATGTTGACATTATTGTATTATTCCAATACCTGCTATGTTTCTTGGAAGCAGGAAACAAAAAATAAACCAAAAAGGTGATCCCTGAGAGGAAGGTCAGGCACCCAATTATTCTCCCCCAGAAGAATAACTATCATTACAATAGTTACCAAAATTGAGCAACATTACATTACATGGCATTCGTGTAAACAAGGGACACATGTCTTGTACATTTCTGAGACTTAAAACACCCATTTTTCCATTAATCCTATCCTAATGGCAAAACATGGAATGAAAAATTACCCTTTTGACACTAATAACATGCTCATATCATCATTCACAACCTCTCCATCCCAAAGGTTTCTTAGCCACAAGGAAGTAGCTTGGCTGCTTCTTCCTATGAACAGGGTGGCAGTTTAGACTGAGTTCAGCATCACAACCAGGTCTTTGCTGCTAACCAGTTCTTGTTTAATTCTCCGGAGTAGATTAGCCTCTAGTCTGAGTAGTACTGAGAAGTGTGGTTAATTCTAATCTGCCAAAAGAGAAAATAATTAGAATTATACATCATAATAAACTGTAAGTGCTTTGCTTGGTTTCAGCTAAGCATGAATTGCGAACATCAGCTTATGACTTATTCGGTTAATCAAGGTTAAAACAAATAATGGCTTCAGAAGAAGTTTGAGCCCTGCCTTTCTTTCTTATTTTATAGGATGGGTAAAAAGAGACCAAACATTACAACTAGACAACAGCCTTGTCTCATTTTCCTCTCAGTACAGGCATACAGAAGTAAGGGAGAATGGATCCCTTAGTATCTTCTTTCTCTTCTCTAAGGTCAGGTGCAGGTGAACAAGAGAAGGCAGGAGCTTTCCTACTCCTCCCTTTTTTCAGTCTCTGAATTAGAGATCCACCTAAAACCACAAACAAATCACTGATCACATTTGTGGCCGTAGATAAAACTGTAAACCTGATTGGGGAGGATACCATTACAATCTGAGGATCAGATTCTATGTGGATCCTCATTAATTTACACAGATCCCATCTTATTATATGAAAGATTGAAAGCATGTTATTTTTGAAACAAATTGTGGGCATAATAATCTATACAGGGTCACAGCAAATGCTAAATCCTGATAGTTTGGGTTATTTAGATTAGAATGTAATGTGAACTTATCCAATTATGGCTTACTCACTATCTATGCATTAGTCTGTTACTCCTCCCTCCCCATGGTATTGGAGTCTTTGCTAGAGAATCCTAATGAATCTAAGTCTTGAATCAATGCTATTATCGTATTCTGTGGCATTGTAGGGACAACTGATGGCCCTGTTCAAATTCCTAAATTTAATTATGATATTCAGGATACAGGTAGTCCTCGACTTACAATCACAATTTAGCCCAACATTTCTGTTGCTAAGTGAGACATTTGTTAAGTGGGTTTTGCCCCATTTTACAACCTTTCTTGCCACCGGTACCGTTGCAGTTTTAAGTTGGTAACACAGCTGCGAATCTGGCTTCCCCATGGACTTTGCTTACCAGAAGGTTGTAAAAGTTGTTCAGATGACCCCTGAACACTGCAATGATCATAAATAAGAGTCAGTTGCCAAGTTTGAATTTTGATCATGTGATCATGGGGACACTGCAACGGTTGTTAAATGCAAAAAAGAGCCATAAGTACCTTTTTTTTTCAGTGCCACTGTAACTTCAAACAGGCATTAAACCAATTGTTGTAAGTCGAGGACTACCTATGCTATCAAAAAGAGCCAGATTTGTGGTGTTACTGTTCAGTCATCCTATTCATGCAAAAGTAAGGTAATCTTAAAAAAAAAAAAAACTTAAGACATTCCTCTGCCTCCCCCCCCCCCAATCTCTTATTTAACGTCTGCCGTTACGGAGCTCAATCCTATACTCTTCATTTAAATCGAGGTTTGTCTATTTCCTTATTCACCCAGCAGTTAATGTTCATCCAGACCATACTTTCTTGTGAGTAACGGAGAAGTTGCCGCGCGCGGGTCTGGAGTTAACTTACTCGCTCTCTCTCTCCGCTTCTAACTTTTCCGTCGCCCAGGCGAGGTCCGGGGGCTTTCCGCTTTCCACGTCCATCCCGCGGCTGCAACTCCGAAGCAGAAGCAGCAGGAGCCGCGGCGTTTCCAGCGGCAGCGGGACGTGTTGCATTTCGTCCGAGGAAGGGAAGGGAAGGGAAGGGCTGGGTCCTCCGGGTTCAAACTTCAAACAGGTTCCTGCTCCTGCTCTTTTGGCGGCAGCCCGTCAGGGCAGGGTTTGGTGTGTAACGCTTTTCCCAACGTGCTGGAACTCGTTTCCACGCCCGTCCCTGCCCACAATGCTCCCGAGAGAGGGAAGGGCGGGAAATACCTGGGAGGAAGACGGAACAGTGTCCCGACTTGAAGCTCTCAGCACTTTTTTTTTCCAACAGACCCGGGTGGTTTTAGCAGCCGAGCGGCGGGAAGAGCTCGGGGGATCCTCGCGTTAAGTAAGTTGGGGTGGGGGGGTGGGGAGAGATGCGGTGCGTCCCGTCGGCTTTCCATCGCACTTCGGGGTGGCTGGGGAGGGGGGGAGGCTTTCGAGAGGCAGACCGGCCGGCCGGCTGGCCGGCCGAAATTCCCGCTTTGCACTAGCCCCAGCCGACACCCTGCTGTGATGTTGTTATTGTGGGTGGCTTCGTTTCTACGCTCTGTGTCGCGGAGAAGGGCTGGAGGGAGGCTTCTTCCGCCGCCCTCCCTCCCTCTCTCTCTCCCTCCCTCCCTCTCTTTCTAAGGGCGGAAAGGTGGACGACTCCGATTGTCAGGCTTGGGTTGCCAAGCCAGGGTTGTGGGGAGGGGGGGAAAGAATGCGTGTAGCTGGAGTTTGGGGTTAAAAAAGGAGAAAGGTGTGCGGAGGGGGGGGAAATAAGGGGGGGTTGTCCTAGTTTGGAATGAAGAAGAGGCAAAGAATGAATCGTGTGATGAGGGTTTATTTGAGGCTGTCCTGAGAGAAACGGCTTTGCTGGCGGGAAACGCGGGATGGTATCCTTTCAAAGTCACCTCATAATGTGGCAAATTAGGCGAGAGGGGAAGGGGAAATGGCTCCGCAGGTTCGAATTGCCGGTAGGTTAAACAAAAGGAAAAGAGGAAGACGACGCGGGGCCCTTAAGAGGCCAAATAAACCGGCCAAAACTTTTGCGTGACTGGAAGGTTCCCTCAGCGAAGGCAACCGCGAGTGTTAACTTTAGACAGAATCTGGCCGCCTCTTTCTCCGCCTCCCACGGACGGTTGAGGGGGAAAAAAGCAGATAAAAGCTATGAGGATAGTCGCTTCCACGGATTTCTATTACTTTTCCTGAGGAGATTTTCGGACCGCTTTGTGATATTTGAATTAAAAAATAAAAAAAATAACTGGCTGTGTTTCGAATTCTTCTTCTTCTTGTGCCATATCCGAAGATGAAACTTGAAGGAATGAAGGCCGTTTCGGGTTGAAATTCTGTGCCAGGTTTATTTGCCTTCTAAGACAGCAGTTGGTTTTGCTTCCAATTTCATATTGGGGCGGGTTTTTAAAACTCTTTTTCTCTCCTTGCGGCTCTTTTGCCCTACTAGACTTCTCTCCTCCCCCCCCCACCCAAGTGTGACTAAGGAAAATTCATACCATCTAATGAAAAGATAAGGGAGATACCTAAATGAGATGGTATCGCGCAGGGGTAGGCAACCTTGGCTCTTTTATGACTCGTGGACTTCAACTCCCAGAATTCCTGAGCCAGCTGTGCTGGCTCAGGAATTCTGGGAGTTGAAGTCCACGAGTCATAAAAGAGCCAAGGTTGCCTACCCCTGGTATAGCGCTTTTCAACTAGGCTTCCTTTTTGCTTTCAAAATTAGACTCATCACGTGATAGCACAGTAAAGTTTTGAGCCCCGCATCTCCCACTGAGCTTAATGTATGAAAGGAAGGATTTTATTTATTAAATTTATATGCTGCCCATCTCTATCAAGCAATTCTGGGCGGCTTACAGTACCATAAATAATAGAATAAAACAATTACAGGATTTAAACATTAAAACCTCAGATATTAAAGTTAAAACATGAAAATTAATATGAAATGGAATAGGAATCTAAGCACTGAATATACTCCCAATACAGCACTATTTCCAAAATACTTGTCATTTAAAATCATGATTTTAAAATCATTTCATGATGGGATGAGGTATTTCAATTTATGATCAACATTATTTTACTTTTTGGGTGTACTAGGAAAGATTGCAAATTAGTTAAATTGATGACTTCTGGTGGTGAGTATAGAACCCTGACAAATTGGGCTGTACAAGATGATAATTACATTTTCTATCTTTTATACATTTTGGCCACCTTGAATGAACACTTCTAGAAACTGCTCCATTTTATTCTTGTGTCTTTTGTAACTGTTTTATTTATATATCTTTAAATGACATAACCTAGATATTTATATTATGAGAAGCTGAAACATTTCTTAAAGATTATGAAAGAAATAAACGGATCAAGGTACTTTTTTCTCTCAAGCAGCATATTTACTACTTAGGGAAGAAAACTCAGGATCAAAAAAAAAGACGTCTTAGAAAACTCAGGATCAAAAAAAAAAGACGTCTTCCTCCATTGAGGCCTTCACAGTTTAGAATATTGTATATCAATGAGGAAACTAGACAAGAACTTTTTACTGTATCTCAAATATCCTCTCTTGGAGCCAAGTAATAATAATATTCTTATTAAAATTCTATTTTATTCATCTGTAAGAGTTGTATGTGGCAGTAATCATCTAAACACATATGTGTACTGTATATAGCAGAAAAGTTACAGGAAACTAGACGAGATCTGTTATTGGACTGCAATTCAGGCTGTTTACAATTTGCTTATTTTAGCAAAAGTTTGAGACAGAAATTTTAATATGTTTTATTGAAAGCAGTGCTTTTCTTGGGGTTCATTGGAAAAATACCAAAAGATAAAGTACACCCTAGCAAAAGATTAATATATTTCTATTCCATAGCTAAAATTATGAGAAATTAGAGAATTTTTCTTTCTTTCTGTTGTAACTATTTAATGTAACGGATACAAGGGCCTATATAGCTTTATGCATTTGTGTGTCTGTGTGTATGTGGAACTGCTTTGCCAAACTCCCAGCTTCACACCCATTGATTGAAGTAGTTTATTCATGAAGGGTGGGGGTGATGAAAATAAATGACAGGATTAATTATTGCACATTGCAAAGCAAGATACAGTAATCACCAGCCAAGGCCATACATAGTAGATCTTTATAGAATAGAAATCTTTAATTGTAATGAATCATGAAAGGGAAAGGGATTTCTGGGGAACAGTGTTTCAACAGGCTGTTTAATATTTGCATTCATGTCATCCACAAACAGTGATTGAAGTATAGGTAACGGTTCAATGTAAAGAACCGTTCAATGTAAAGGATGAGAAATTGTATTTTAAATTGCCTAAAACTGCCCAAAAAAAGTTTTTGTCACAGGTGGGATATAAAGTTTTTAATTAGCCATTATTCTAACAAAGTTCAGTTTGGGTAATGTGAAAGATATGGATTATTTTATTGTTCAAGTTTAGATGGATTTATTTTATTGCCTAGTGTACATCTTTGTAATTACATTACAAATCTTTTTTCAGTTGCCAAGTTTTGGTCATTTACAATGTAGTCTTACAGATTTCGTCTCAGAAGGTTTGAGATCAGTTTTAAATCATCCTGTCTAGCAGCTGTTGTTTGTAGACCAAGCCAAATATTTTGTGCATTTTATTAATTATTAAATTTGTATGCTGCACATCTCACTATCAAGTGATTTTATGTCCTTGGTGAGCTAGTATTATATAAATATATATAAAGTTATGGGGAATTATAGTATTTCTTACTGTAAATTAGTGATTCTATCACTGATAAATATTATTGCTGACTTCACACATAAATTCTAAAATAGGTTACTTTTAAAACACTTTTAATTTAACAAACCATAGTAGCTTGATTACCCTATGTTAAGGCAGAATAGGTTGGTTCAAAATTGAGGCTAAACTAAATTAATTTATACAGTGTCTTAGTGTTGTATTAGAAAAAAGACCCTTAACTGGATTCGGTAGCAGCTGGAACTCTCAGTGATCTTCATGGAGAGCCCAACATGCAACATGTTACACTAATAATATATTGATATTCTGAGATATAACAGTATAGAGGTTTTCTTTTCAAGTAATTCTCAAAAACTACACTCCAAAGTATTGTTACATGAAAGCAATGTGATGTGCACTATCACACACTTTTTAAAATTCAATTTCAGTTTATTCACTTGTAATAATATTTGAATGATAAGCAGAAAATCTTAAAATCATAATATGAGAGCCATTACAGATTATCTTTAAGTAACTTTTCTATATATGAATTAAGGTTTAGGTTAAAGGAAATCTTGAAAGCCCTTGTTGAGATTCATTGGAATCTCTTTTACCAAATCTACCACTTACTCCTGTATGTAAACAGGTAGTCCTTGCTTAAGGACCAGTTGCTTAGCGACTGTTTGAAGTTACAATAGACACCCCTGAAAGGTACTTACGACCTGGATCCAGAGTTCTGATGGCAGTACACACACCCCTGTGGTTGTATTACTGCATTTCTACAGCCATTTGCAGCATTCTGCATATGATGCAATTTACAACTTTTTTTGCCAGAAACAGGCCTTTCCAGCAGTTTCCAACAAAAAATGCCCATAGAAATACACTGACTCTCTTAATGACCACCACATTTGTTTAACAACGATCGCAAAAAAAGTTGGTAAAATTGGGTCAGTCGTATGAGTGCCACATCTTTTGACTGGCATGAATTACAATGGAAATTCCATGCTCCATTACAGTCATTAGTTGAGGACTACCTGTACTTAAAGGTCTTGAAGTGACTAATAACTAATTCTAGTGATTAGTCTAATTGGATTTTAATTGCCTTGAATCATAATGACAGTGATATCTGTTACCTGCCTTAAGCATGCTAAAGATATAAATTTAAAATAATAAAGTATATATTATCATCGTGCTTAAATGCCACAGTTATAAAAACAACACCTAGTAGTAATTAGGTCTGTTCATTAGTTTAGGTTCAATTCCAAAAAGGTAATCGAGAGTATGGGAATGAGAACACAGCAACTGTTTGCTTAAATCTTTTTCTCAAAACTTTTTCTCTTTTCTTAGGATTACTTCTCTTTTCTTATGATTAGGCAGCTGCCAAGTAATCCAGGAAAAATATGCCTTTGCTTTAAAAAGCTGTGAACTGTTCATACCCTTGCACGGTATTAAGCACTTGTTTGGGATCAAATCTGAAGCATTTCAGAACTTTATTATTGATCATTTTGCTCTAGAAAAAAATATTGAGTTTTTATATCTGCCCATCTCACATGCATGTGACTAGGGGGTATGTGGACAATTAAAACAAAACTAAACAGTATAACTTATACATTACAACTGAAAAAGAAAAACTGTAATAACAAAAGACAAGGAAGAATGCAATCAAACTTATCCTAGCTATTTAATGGGCTCCATGCTTCCATGGGATCCCCAGACATCATGACAAAGCCAAATTTTGCGGGTCTTTGGCAAGGCTAACAGGGCTGAGGCCATCTTCACCTGGGAGGGGGGGATGATGTTCCAAAAGAGTGCAGTAAAAGAAAAGATTCTCTTCCTGATCCTGCCAAATGAAATTCCGTGGCTTATGGGACCCTCAACATGTCCTGCCTGCTAGACCTGACAGGATGGTTCAATATAATTGGGGTGAGGTGGTCCCTCAAATAATCTGATTCCATCCATGTAGGTCTTTAAACGTCAAATACAGTACCTTGTTTTGGAGTCGAAATAACTGGTAACCATTGTAGCTGACAGAACAGATAATGGCCCATTAAATAGCTGGTATAAGTTTGATTGCATTCTTCCCTGTCTTACTATTATAGTTTTTTTTCTGTTTTAATGTATAAGCTATACTGTTTATTTTAATTATCCATGCTGCCCATAGTTGCATGCATGTGAGATGGGCAGATATAAAAACTCAGTTAATAATCCTTGGGGCACAAATAACTGCCTTCTGAACCACCATGTTTTGTACCAGCTGAATCTTCTGAATATCTTCAAGAGTAGCCACATGTAGAGTGCATTGTAGTAGTCCATTTGGTAGGTGACTAGGGCATGAGTGACTGAGAGTAGAGCCTCCAGGTCCAGAAAGAGATATATTGGTGTACAGCATAAAGCTGTACAAAGGCTCTACTGGCCACAACAGAAGACTCCCGGAGTTTGCACCATGTCTGTTTGGGGCAGTGCAACTCCATCCAGGATCAAAGATGGTAAACCTCTTATACAGAAGGCTCAAAACCCAAAGCTACTCAGTCTTGCCAGGGTTCAGCTGAAACCTGTTGTTCCCTATCCAGACATCCTCAGCCTCCAGGCACCAAGAAAGGACAACGGTCACTATACCTTATAGCTCAGTGTTGTTCAGTAGATAAGAAGGCAATTAGGTTCCACCTAGCAAGTAGAATTGGTGCCAAGCAGACAATAAATCCAGAAACTTTCAATAAGCCTTTTTTTACTGAAGAAAAGTTATGAAACTATGTGAAATAATTCTAGCACCTATACAAAGCAAACATTTCTGTTCCCCTTTCTTGCTTCCATCTAATGGGCTATCTGTTTCCCCTTTTTGGGGTCATGTTTCTTTCTGCCACTTCTTTTTGCACTAGTTACATTTAGTTTCAAATTCTTCCTCACTGTCAGGTAGTCCTTGAATTACAAGAGTTCATTTAGTGACTGTTTAAAGTTACAGCGGCACTCAAAAAAGTGATTTATGACCGTTTTTCACACTTATAACCATTATAGCATTCTCCTGGACAATTGTTCAATTGTCGTAAATCGAGGACTATCTATACTGTGTTAATTGACATTTCAGTATTCCTGTTGGCTATCATATCATTTGAAATTAATTTAATTTGGATCTACCCATAATGGTAAATCATATCTTCTAGCTTGACAGACACAAGAACCCATGGTTAGCTGAAAAGTGAATATTTTTAGGATTTGTAGGGAGACAGTAGGAGAGCAGATTTTAAACTCATTACCTTGATTGGGTTTTATACTTTGAAATAACTTAATTTTAAAGTATATTAAACATGGGTGTGCTAGAACAAGATTGTTAAAGAAATCAAAATTATATTTGCTAAAAAAAATGAGATTTTAAGTTAAGGGTAGTAGATGTTGACTGCAAAAATATGCATAAACCTTGGATAGTGGCAAAATATTAGGGTTTTCCATGTATAATTGCTGACATCTTGATTTTGAAGTCCAGATTTGAAAGCCTAATTTAAGATTCGAATATCGACTGATTTGTAACCAATTTATCAAACTATTCATAGTTTACTTGAAATTAAACTTTTGAGGATTTTTGAAAAGGACAATTCTGTTACGGAATGAGAAAAAATTTCATTCAACATACTGTATAAAAGAAGGTAATCAAGCATTAAAGAAAATCAGTTAAAGCCAATTTTATTGTTCAAACCTCTAATGCAGCTTATGAAAGAAGGTACATAGTACTAGTATGTAAGAAACAATTGGTCCAATCTCTTTTTAAGAGGTCATTGCTGAATACAGTGCAATGGGACAATATCCGCCTAGTCTCTAACCTTCGTTTTTTAGGGAAAATTGTTGAGAAAAAAATTGGTTGCAGCTTTAAGGAACTTTGGAGGAAATCAGGACCCCAGGTTTCAGACCAGGATGTAGCACTGAAACTGCATTAGTTGCCCTTTTTGATGCTGTATAGTAGATACAGGAGTGGAGGAAGTACATATTATTTGGCCTTCAGTTGCTCAGTTGCCTCTGTACCGTCAACCAAGGTATTTCTCTGGACTAGCTCAAGGGATTGGAAGTGGAAAGCCCAGTGCTGCAATGGTTCCTCTTTCTACTGGGTCACTTTCTGTCAGTGTTTTTTGGCACTAGGTTCCTGCTTTGCCAAATGTGTCCCATTCTTACCACTTTTGTTTAATGAAGCTCTTGGGTGAGTAATTTGTCAGCAGTGGGTTAAATACCATCACTATGGAATGTATACAGTTTTACATCTCTGCTCCTGATGCTATCTTGGTTCTTTCCCATTGTCTAAACGGGAGTCTGGATGACAAAGAACAGATGTTGACTTAACTCTAGTAAGACCAAGTGGCTATGGGTTTTTGATACCCCCCAAGGATATGGATCAGGGGATTCTCCCCATGTGATTATAGGTGGGGCTGCCCTTGCCTACTTGGAGCTGCTGTACCATTTGGAGGTCCTTCTGGATTCGTGGCTACTGCTTGACATTTATAGGCAGATGAATCTTTGCACAAATCCATCTTGGGACACTTTACTCGTGGTCAATCATTCCATAGTCCTCTCCCAGTTGGTGTTTTGCAGCTACCTTTTAAAATCATCCAGAAGATGTAGTTGGTCTAAATGCATTGGTGCAGGTAGTAATGGGGGCATGTATTGGCTTCTGGGTACAATTCACAGTGTTGGTTATCACCTACAAAGCCCTACATGACATAGAGATAGGTTGTTTATAGGACTGCCTCTCTCTGGTTAGCGCTGCTCATCCCACAAAGTTGCATGTGGTGAGGGAAGTCTCCTCGTTAAAGTTGTGTCATATAATGGTTCCTTAGAGAAATGCCTTCTCGTGCCTGCCCTGTAGAACAATTTCCCCACCACCACATCACAATAATATAAAATAACAATATCAATAATGTGGAAACAGTTAGAATGTAGAAACTGAGGGACAAAGGGTAAGAACTGTTAATTGTGTATACAAGTAAAAACATGAATTAAAAGATTTAGCACAAACTATCTGAAATCTGTTAATTCATGTTTTTACTTGTATACCTTTAATACTTTTGTCATTCAACATTTAAATTTTGGAGAATCTGTTAAAAGATAAATATGCAGCTCTGTCAGTAACTACGGTATTTACACACATTTAATAAGATTTTTTTTATTTCTTATTGACTTTTCTAACTGGGAATATAGTTTATCAAAGCTATCAAATATTCACTGCCTCCATTTTATAATATTTTGTGCTAGTTTGAAATAACAGGATGACAGGTATTGCTTTCAGTTGTAGAGATGCAATAGTATATACTTGTCATGCTGCTGTTGGTTTTGACAAGGATAAATAGAACATTCCATCATTTATGGAATTCAAATTCAAAGTTAGTGAAGTTACTATAATAAAAAATTAGGTCTGCAAATAGACAACTGTGTTTGATAAATCTGTTTTAAATTTCAGTTCAACAAGCACTATCTTTTGGAAACTTTGCACTTAAGATTATTTTCCTACATGGAAACATATAGTGACAATAGCAGTTTCCAATACCCAGCAAACCAGCTTGTGCATGCAGAAGCTCCATATTTATTACTATCTCTTCCTTGATCTAGCACAGTGGTTCTCAACCTTTTTAATGCCGCGACCCCCAACCGGTCGTAAGTCAAGGACTAAACCGGTTGTTAAGTCGAGGACTAAACCGGTCGTAAGTCGAGGACTACCCAACCGGTCGTAAGTCGAGGACTTTCCCTGCCTGGAAGCGCCGCGCATGCGTGGTTCCGCCCCTGCGCCGGCCGAGGCGTAGCTGGCAAGCGGCAGAGACGGAGCAGGCCGACCACCAGCTGGCCCAGCTCAAGGGAGGTAAGGCACCTGCCAGAAAAGGGGAAAAAATGGTGGACAGCCTTGCTTGGCGACCCCCGTGAAATGGTCGATCGACCCCAAATGGGGTCGCGACCCATAGGTTGAGAACCGCTGATCTAGCACCATCCAGATGTCAAATATTACCATAATCCCTTGCTTTTGGATGAACTGATTGGACTGAGGCCAGTTGAAATTTGAAATACCTGGTGAGGTTACTTATTCTTTGACTAAATACTTTTAGGGTTTTTTTTAATGGCAAAACTGTTTTTCGGTCATAGAACTCTTTCATAACGAATACATTTTGATTAAAAATAAACCTATAGATTTTAAAGGGGTGTTGCTTCCAAGGATCTAAACCTATTAACAGCTTACTGATTTAATGTCTCTTCCAATGTGAGGGAGAGGAGTAATTCCTAAGGGTTGGTCTTTTAATTGGTCATGGAAGTGATATATACTGCTCAAAAAAATAAAGGGAACATTTTACCATGGAACTGAAGGGGTTTGCGTTCCCTTTATTTTTGTGAGCAGTATAGGTTGATCGGGTATGCAAACAGAAAATGGATTAAATCAGCTAATAAAATGAGCACTCAGATTCTGTATACTGGAGATAGGTTGCATGGCTTTTTAAAGCCCAGTTTTCTCCCAGTTTGGGACTACAATATCTATGAAGAGCATGCTAGCTGAGGAATTTGGGATCTGTGAATTGAAGTCCAAAGACATTTGGAGGGTGCAGGTTTGAACATACTGATATAATATTTATAATATTTCCATATAAAAGGTTTGAGAAAGAAAAGAGTTTGAAGAGAGAAAGGCATAGGTGGAATTTCACATATACATTTCAATAGACGTAATGTCAAGAAGCTACCAGGTTAAACTTTTGCAACCAGTTACAACACCTAGCAGAACCTGTCTGGACTTGGAAGCTAAGCCAGATCAGGCTTGTTTAACACTTGGATGAGGGAACAACATAGAAATTCCAAGATGGGTTTGGAAGCTAAGCCAAATCAGGCCTGTCTAATACTTGTGTGAGGGAACCACAAAAAATTCAGGACTATTAGGCTATTAAGTTGAAAAAGCATTCTTGAAGAAGGCAGGCCCAGACCACTTCTCAGGACACAATCACCAAGAGTCAAGCTCAAACTGACTGTTTTTATGATACAGACACATTCTTTCATAATCACAGGATTTTTTGGCAGTGTTAAAGTACTGCTGCAGTTACAGACATCAGGTAACATTTCTATAATTGCAACTCATCTATCTATATATAAATAAAAATGTAAATGTTCGTTTGTTCAAAATCTTAAATCTCCGAAAGTTCTTCACCAATTGCTTTGAAATTTTGACACAACATTGCATTCGAATACACGCGTGTTTTTATATACCTACTATTATATAGATGTCACACCTGTGACAGGTAAAAACATGCTTTTTTGAAAAACAGCGCCATCTGTTGGACGTAAAAGCAACACACGCTAACCAGACTGAGCCACAGCAATGCGTGGCCGGGTACAGCTAGTATATTTATAAATGTGATTCTCCTTCATCGATTACTGCCTTGTCGTGGCGAAGGGGCTTGCGTAACTCAATGAAGCTATGAGCTATGCCGTGCAGGGCCACCCAAGATGGACAGGTCATAGCAGAGAGTTCTGACAAAATGTGATCCACTGGAGAAGGAAATGGCAAACCACTCCAGTATCTTTGCCATGAAAACCCCATGGGCAGTACCAAAAGGCAAAAAGATATGACGTTGGAAGATGAGCCCCTCAGGTCAGAAGGTGTCCAATATGCTTTTCCAGTTGCAATGTATGGATGTGAAAGTTGGACCATGAGAAAGGCTGAGCAACAAAGAATTGAAGCCTTTGAACTATGGTGCTGGAGAAGACTCCTGCGAGTCCCTTGGACTGCAAGGGAAGAGATCAACCCCGACTGCTCGTTAGAAGGCCAGATCCTGAAGTTGAAACTCAAATACTTTGGCCATCTAATGAGAAGGAAGGACTCACTGGAGAAGGGCCTAATGCTGGGAAAGATTGAGGGCAATAGAAGAAGGGGACAACAGAGAATGAGGTGGCTGGATGGAGTCACTGAAGCAGTAGGCATGAGCTTAAATGGACTCCAGAAGATGGTAGAGGACAGGAAGACCTGAAGGAACGTTGTCCATGGGGTTGCGATGGGTCGGACACGACTTCGCAATTAACAACAACAACAACAACAACAATGTGATTCTATAACAAAGAACAGCCCACAAGGGTCATGATACCAATGTAGGATACCTTTATTAGGAAAAGTAAATTCTCAGGATATGTCAGATCCTTCAAAATTGTCTGAACTTCAGTAACGATCCCTTTTAAAACAGGATTTGACTTTGGATTGTCTCACTGAAACAAAGGGCTATCTAAATAAGGAAGCTTGAGATTTTTCTGTTCTATTAATGGCCAATCAATTAAGCTCTACCAACATGTAGGTCTGTTTTTGAAATGGAAGATATGACTCAAGGTTACTCAGAAGTATTTAGCGTAGATTATTCGGTAATCATTGAGTCTGCATCCTTATTTAAAGTTGACCTGACTCAGAGCTCATCTGCTGTCTAATAACAGTGCTACTACTATTGGCTACTGGTTGGAATCAGACATAGTGCAAAGCCATAGCTAGCATAATTATTATTTGTTAAACAACAATTGTTTGGGTCTATATACTTAGGTAAGCCATAGTTCATTTAATATAAATTATTAGGTGCTTAGTCAAAGCTAAACAAATCTTTTTATGGCCTATAAATTTAGAAACCTGCTGTATTGAGATATGAGAATGACCTTGGGAGACAGGAGGAAAAGCTGCAGCCAAACATGCAAAAGATATCTCAGCCCACAGAAGGAACGTGGACGTGGGGAACATCAGAGGGACCCTCCTTAGTTTTCTGAAAAGTATAAGTTAGTGAGGAGATAAATGCTTTCAAGCTTGCAAAATTCTGTTACTAAAAATCTGTACTAAATTTAGTGATAGTACTCGTGAATTGTGCTTGTCTAGTCTATCTCAAAGAGTTGACACCTGCTTTTTGTAGCCATTGCTAGCCTTTCTGCTCCTTCAGCTTAATCTAAGAGACTGGTACCTAGGGTGAGAGCCACTTGGACTGGATAGCTAGAAATAAATACATAAGATTTCTGAATCACCATTGAGAGATTGTATACTTTGTCTGGCATGACAACCAGTTTGGTCTAGTGATTAAAGCACTTAGGTGTATTAGGTATTTGCTGCCCTGAGTTATGTACAAGAATAATACAGGAAAGTAAGTAAGTAAAAAAATAAGTAAGTAAGTAAAAAAATAGATATTTAGATTGCTGAGTTTACTATACCAAATGCATATGTTAAAAAATATTGAAAAATGCAAATAGGCTGTTGCATAATATATGATTGGTCATTGTACTGAAAACATTTTGTCTGCATTAGTGTTTGCCAAGCTAATTTAATTTCTAATCACTTTAAAATATGCTTAATAAAATATCTTCTTATTTGTTAAAAATAGTGATAAATCCCAACCCACATGAAATATACATTCTAGTTTGAATAATATTGAACTTGCTTTGCATTTGCTTACACAAATTTTAACCGTTCTGAATTCCTCTTTTTCTTTTAGATATATTCCATAGTGTATGCATGGAGGTTTAAGAAGTCTTTGATCCAAAATAACTCTGAAAATGGAAACCTCATCTTTGCTGTCATCTTTACATGATGAATGCAGATCCGACAACTACCTTGAGCCACACTACAAGGAATGTTACAGACTTGCCATTGATGTGTTAATTGAAAGTGGTTCAGAGGCTTACCAGGAATTTCTTGCTAAGGAAAGATGTTCCGAGTTCCTGGCAGAAAATGAGATTAATTATATATTAAACACTGTTCAGAAAATCCCCCCAAACACAGTTTATGCTATTGACAACAGTGTAGATGATGCCTCTTCCTCAGGAACATACTGGCCTATGGAATCAGATGTGGAAGCACCTAATCTTGACTTGGGCTGGCCTTACGTAATGCCTGGAATTTCTGGTGGTACAAATATTGAGCTTCTTTTCCACCCACCACGAATACAACCCTTTACAATAAAAGAAACCATTAGAAAGATGATCAAAGAAGCAAGAAAGGTAAATTATTTCTTCTTTCTATTAAAAAATGAAATATATATTGATCATGACTTTGATTTTGATTCAAACCAGTATCTATTATTCAACCAACGTTTATGAAAATTGAAAATGATTTTTTGTAGTCTACTCAGTTGCCTCATATTCTTTCAAACAACTTACAAATGTCTCCAAAATGCTGAGAATATAAATATATTTCTTGGAAAGGTAAAGTTAAAGAAGCAGCTGGAAAAATAGAAATAAAAGGAAAAATATTCTGAGTCAAACCCACATATTTTTTTTTAAAAAGTAACTGTAGAAATGGGAATGTGGTTGAAATAAGGGAGAAAGAGCTAACCTTTGTTTCATTATGTGGCTAATTATAGCTATTGGTATAAACTAGATAAAGTCCACAGTACGGAGAAATAGCTAGAGCTTGACAACAGACCTAATAAATCAAATTGTTTTTATTCTCTGACTCTAGCTCAGAGACAATATAGTTGACATGTTGACCTAATAGGAAGGGATAAATAACAAGAAGGTCACCCAGATGAGTTTATCAAAGCATTCCAACAGCATGCTGTAATTCAGATCTTGCTACCATTTTTTGGTCTTGCATTTGCAGTGTAGTAGGCCAAGGGTATATAAAAAATGATTCTACTTTGCTCAGGGCTGCCAACAAGTTGCCACTACATTGCTGGGTGTCCAATGTACACTGTATTGTTTATATGCCCAATAAAATTATGTTATATCTTTGAAGTGATTCAGTTTCTTTAGGTGAGCCAGGTTTTAGCCACAACTGTTACTTCCCCCATTTGCCCTACATGTAATATTTTAGAAATTGGGGTACATGCCTTTCTTCTACATTGTTTTATACATATGTATTTACTTTAATTTACCTGCCAAAATATCCCCATTTGTTTCAATGAAGGAAATTGAATTTACAGGGATTTATTTGCGTATGATACATAGATTTTTCATGGAAAATAAATGGAACTTTTACGAGCACTTTTTTCTCACTTGGAACTCTTAGTTAAATCATTAATATTATTTAGTGCCATATAATTTAAAAGAACAGTTGTATCGGTGCAATTATTTTTAATAATTGGGAGGGAAGTGGGATATGGTATGGAAAATTATTTAAAACTTTTAATAAAATAATAATAATAATAATTGTTAGTAAAGGACAGATGTGGCACAGCTCAAAAGTTTGCTCAGTATATTCCAGACATTACAACACAGAGTGGTAGAAATAACTCGATATGGCATTATCGTTGATAAATTGAGCTAATTTGAAATTTTATTTATCAGGTTTCAGACATTTGTGTGAGTGTGATATTTACAAGACTCAACCAATTATCATATATTCTGATTTACAGCTCTTTGGAGTTCCAAGTTAGTGAATGCTGTATAAATAAAATCTGTACTTTTTCAGATCTTTTATTGTCATGAGAGTTTATAAATGAGTGAAATTTCATTGGTGTAACCAAGTTAATAGAATTAGGACAATGCTGTACAATTGTTAATCTCGTTCAATAATTTTACTCTATATTCTTCATTCTGACTTTCTTCCAGAATTTAGAGGACTTAATAATTGTCTGACATTTATAATTAACAATTATAAAGTTAACACTGTATATGTACATTATTTATTTTATTTAAAACATTTAAAACTTCCTCATAGGATAGGGTTATTATTTGTAATGAAGGACGTAGTAGAAATCTGAATTTTAGGAGATATGTGTTCCATTGAGTAGTTGTGTTGAAAATACATTTAAGGAGAATTTGAAAACATTTCACTATTTGTATGCTATCTGTTGCTATGACAGTATTGACATACTGATTCTAAAATAAGTGGAAAATATTTGACATAAAACAAGAACAATATAGTCAAAAAGATTACATAAGTGGAGTTTTATCCAGTAATGCTTCCTGATAAAAAGCATAATTGTCAATGATACAAAGTTCTCTTTTCCTTCTAGCCTACCATGAAATTTGTTTTGGAAAATTGCAGATCCTTCTGAATTAGTTTTAGGTTTAGGGATACAATAGAAAAAGGAGTAAATATTTTTTTTGTTGGCATAAGTGGTAATTCGTTCTTACAAAGTTGAATGTAATAAAAATAAGTTATTATGAACAAGCATGTTAAAAATATTGGGGAAAAAAACATTACATTTAGAACAGCTTTATCCTCAACAGATGGCTTGGTACATATTTGATTATCCATAGCAATTTTTGTAACCAATAGTGCAGTACATAATGGCTTGAAATTTCAGAACTAAAGTCAAATGGCCTGTAGACTGATTTAGCCCTCAGTTGAACACGCTGTGACTTCTCATGGTTGGATTAAAAATACAGGGACTGCCATTTGTTTTTATTCTAATTGAAGATTGATAATGATAATAGAGTAGCAAGAAAAGGTTTATCGGTGGTGGGAAAAGGCTGCTTCATTTTTCTAACAGCAAATTCGTAATTGATCTCATTTTCCCAAGTTACATGTAAATAGGATGGGAATGGTGAAATTCACCTTACCATGATTTGATCTAGGCAATTTTAATTCTGACAGAAGTTTTGTGCTTTTTAATCTGAAGGGCTACTTATGTGGTAGTATATGAGGCCGCACACGCACACACAGACAGGCACACATGCATTTAGGAAAGGATGGCCTCATATACTATCACATAAGTAGCCCTTCAGACTAAAAAGCACTGTCTGTCTATCTATCTTATCTATCAAAATATCAAAATATTTATAAAGGAAGAATTGCTTGTGAGTTACCATGTATGTAAAGAGAAAAATATAGTGCTGCTTATAGGTAATATTTGTATTGATTATAAAGTCTATTTTTCAGCCTTTGTCTTGGAGGTCTGTCTGCCCACGTGAAAGTGATAAAGCAGGTGTCATCATCACACATTCCTCATATGTTATCTTTGAAATCCAAAATAATATAAGAATATTATTATGAAATCTTAAGCTTCTTGTATTTAAATAGATATAACTGATGAAACAGTATCTGAAACAATTTGTTTCAGATGCATTGTTCGTGATGAAAGTACATGGTACTAAAATTGCTTCACTGTTCCCTTTAACTGGACCTTCAATTACTTCATAGGCAAGTAATAATATTGGTATCAGCTCTGTGGAAAGCTGTTTCTGGTGATTTTTGTCTTCTGCACTTCAGGCTGCAGTTAGAAAAGCAGGCTGGACTAAGTCTTTTTTTTTCTTCCCAACTAATTGGTAATCCCATTAATTGCAAATAAGAATTAGATTTTTATCACCAAGGATATAAAGTAAGCTGATTCCATTGCAAGCAAGCATGCAAGCAAGCAACTAAAATAAAATAAAATAAAATAAAATAAAATAAAATAAAATAAAATAAAATAATAAAATAAAATAAAATAAAATAAAATAATAAAATAAAATAAAATAAAATAAAATAAAATAAAATAAAATAAATAACATATCTGTGCTTTTGGAGTCCAAACTTCTCTGGCATGAAAATATAGTGTTGATATGGACAGAAATGCCTCTTGTTCATTTAGTGTTAAACTAATGCCCCTCCACCCAGTCATTTCAAATAAAATTCAGAAGCAATGAAAATTGGATATGTTATTGATTTGATTTTTTTAGCAGATTTTTAATTTGTATTTTCTGCCTTGTTTATTTGAAGATTTCTGTTTTCTACCAATGGCTCCTGTATCCCAGTGTATTGCTAAAGACTTCTTCCTTGATTCTGTCAGGGGCCTTTTCATATCTGACTTCTTGCATTTTAAGACATGCTTTTAATCTAAAAAGTAGAAAATGAATTACAAAGTGTCAGCCCATACGCTTTTTAGAAAATAAAAATATAACGTGGTTGTAACCCAGTCCTTTTATAAAGGGTGTTGTCTTGCCTAGAAAAAGAAAAAAGGCAAGCAAGAGAAATAGGGAGCATTCTGCAAGATAACATTCTGTAAATTGGTGTTTAATAATAAGCATTTCCATCTAATAGTCATCTTGTGAATGGTACGTTTTATTCTGGGAGAAATTCATTGAAATAACTAACCATTCTGACTATAGTAACAAGTTAGCAGTAAAAAAAAATCTCTTGAGAATTGTAAATGTCTTTATTATACTTATTTGCCAGCTCTTACACATTTATTGTTATAAAAGTAGTCCTAATCCATTTGTTTACTAACCGTTTGAAGTTACAACAGCACTGATAAAAGTGGTTTTTGCATTTATGACTATTGCAGCATTCCACTGTCATGTGATTAAAATTCTGGTGCTTGGCAACCAACATTTATTTATGATGATTTCAGAGTCCCAGGATCATGTGATTGTCATTTGTTACCTTCCCAGCAGGCTTCCAATAAGCAAAGTCAAGGGGGAAGCCAGCTATGCTTTAGGACTGCGTGATTAACTTAACAATTTCAGTGACTCATTTAACAACTGTGGCAAAAAGGTCATAAAATCAGGCATGACTCACTTAACAACCACTTTGCTTAGCAGTGGTAATTCTGGTCCCAATTGTGATTGTAAACCAAGGACTATCTGTATGCCAAAAAAGTATGATTCCTACTTTGGAATCTTAGCTTTTGTATACTGATTGCTAATTGCAGCCTCAGCCATTTCAGTTCTCTAGAAGGTGAGAATGAAATCTCAGTTGCAGAGAAATCATACAAAGAGAGTTTATGCTATGTGGAAATTAAAGCTACAAGTTACTGAACTTAAAAAGTTTGGAACAAGTATTCTAACATTTAATTACAGGCATCACCGGTCCTGGATGATTTCAAACAGTAGCTGCATTTTCAGCAAATGCAATTTTATACTTCTGTTTTTCTAAGCCAGCTTCTACCATTTTGTGAGTTATGTTCACAAAATGGTAGAACACAAAATGTTTTTCGTTTTGAGTATTCAATCTCCTCTTCCTTCTGGCTATATGAGGTATTTTATATTCATATTTATTAAAGAAAGGAAACTAGCTATATTCATATTTATTAAAGAAGTGAAACCCTTTGTAGTAGCTTCTTAAGTTTGGTAACAGGTCATTATTGAAAGGGTATTTGAGAAATGTATTCTGTATTTTCTTAAAACCAGTCAGGTACAAGATAAAAAGTTGTTGGATGTCTGCCAATTCAGTAATTATTTTGTATATTTAGAACAGACCTAAACAATTGTTTAAATCTCTAATCATCATCATCATCATCCCAGATCCTTGGGAAGGACATGATAGGCGGACAAAAATGCCCAAGCCAGTCTAAACATCTGGCTGACTGTGAAAAACCATAATAATAATGGGTGTGGGGCTTGTGCGCTCTGAGGAAGATGAGAGCTATGCCAGAGATTCAGCCATACTGGACAGATCTCAACAGAGGAGCCAGATGAAGAGTGTGTCTCCCACAAAAAATATGGTGAGATGTAAATTACAGAAATATATTTGGTCATTGCCCAGGTCAACAAATCTACTAAGGACCACGCTAAGTGTTGGAATTCTTGGACATCTGGTGTGAAATGGGACTGTTGGCTGAGCAGCCAGGGCCAGCAGCTACAGAACTACGGGAAGGAAAGGTGTACATCCATTGCATATTAGCTGTCAACGCTGCAAATACTGTATATTCTTGCTTTGACATTGTGCAGAACTGTCTGGTATATATATAGTTAAACCAGCAACTAGGAAAGAGGGAGGAGCATAAGGATAACCCGGGAGAAAGAAACCGGAAGTAAATCACATCTTCCAAGTTGATTGGAAGATGTGAACCATGACCCTACAATAAGGGAGTGGAAAATGTTTGGAATGTTATGCGTAACGGAAGAGAAGCAGTTCTAAGCATTCCACCATGCCGTGCTGACGTACTGTAATCTTAATAAATGCTTTTAGGAGAAAAAATGCCTGAAAGTCCTTTTAAGTGTTTCGTTACTCAGACACATGACATTAGCAGTGTTGCAGATAGAAAACAAAGATATAATGATCTGTTATTAAAGATCAAGCCCAACAAGAAGAGGATATTTGATAACTGTGGCAAAAAAAGGCAAAGGTAGTACTAATAGTGATAGGTACCTTGGGTGCAATCCCAGAACAACAGGAGCACCACTTACACTTAATTGGCATTGACCATCAAACATCCACACCTTATCCAAATCCTTGGGAAGAGCTCGATAGGTGGGCAGAAATGCCAAATTGAGTTTGAACATCTGACTGACTGCAGCAAACTCCCCGAATAGACCCACTGACCCTTGGGGGTCAATGTTGACCACTATGAGAACCTTGCTCTAAACATGTTTTCCTTATTTTAAATAACCCGGAACATGATTATGGACCAGTACTTCTGATACTATGTAATATGACACTCTTCCCTTTGCTAGAATTTTAGCTTATTCATGCTTATATGCTTTTCTAATATTTCATAGTTCACTCCATCATCAGGTGATGTAAGTCAGAAAACCTGGAAAAATAAAATTGGCAGTGAAATGGAATCACTGCCAACTTTACTTTTCCAGAAGTTCACAAATGAGATATTTACATCCCATATTTGTATAAAACAGGCAAGTAAATTAGCTCTGTGGTTACAGGGATTAAGATATTTGCTATTGAACTGAACAATTATATGACAAAATCTCTTAGGTACTAATTAGAAGGAAACTAAATTTAATCCAGGTTCAGCAGTGTTTGCTTTTGGCCATCACCTGACTGGTTAAAGATTTGTAACCACTGGCACAACTGATGCCCATTCTACATGTGACATTAAATTTGTGTTTACATTTAACACACATGCCTTTTTTTGAAATGCAGTGTATAATTGAGAGTTTTTACTTCTATAGTTGCAATTCTGACAGTTCTAAAAAAAGTCATTGTTCTTTGTATTAGACAGGAGTGACCAACCTGGAGTCACAGATTAAAGACAATCCCCAACATCTTGAAATCATACAGTGAAATTTGGCTAAATTCGGTGGTGATTTTTAGTAGAAAAATATTGTAATAAGGCAGGAAAGGAAATATAAGACCCCATAATAAAATGTTCCATTCCCACTCTTAAAATTTTCAAAAGCACAAAAGAGCTGATTGGGAGAATTAATGCGAATGCTAATGTAATGCTGTATTAGGAAAAATTGTCATAGAGTTGCTAGGATGCTATATATTTTTATTTGAAGCAGTGCATGATATATTCAAAGATATATTAAATGTTTTAATTAAACTGGTCACATGTCATGGTTCCCATGAAGTACATCTGTCACTAGGCTCACAGCTTAGAGACATCTATGCTTCAGTTTAATGTTGAATAATATCTTGGTCTTGTTTTTAGAGTGTTTAGATTTGAGAAATTTTTTAATGGATCTTCACCATGGATCTTCTATGTTTTGGTAGTCTGTGGCTACATGTGGATTTTTAAGCATGGAAGCACTGACACACAATACCAGTCCTGGGACACAAGCAAACAAAATATTTATAATTGCAACAAAATCCCATTTTTAAAAGAAAGATGTGTCAGTGAAGCTAGAAATACATTTCTTTAAGCCTATCATTTCTTGCCATGAAGACACAAGTCTATTTTTACCAGTTCTAAATACATTATTCTAAAATTATTGGGTTCTGAGAATAATTCCTCTAAATGTATTTCTTCCAAATAGGAATAACACATCCAAATAATTTTCTCTCAGACCCACAAAGCTCTTTTCTCAAACTACATACTATTTTCTTCCCAATGCCTTCTAAAGTGATTTCCCACTCATTTCTCCCCTGTGATGAAATAATTAGCTCCCTTCCTCTCTTTCTATTTCTGAATTTCCTAACCCTTTCCTTCTCTTTCTTCCTTCTTCTTACTTCTTTAAGTCAAGAGATTTCTACATACTTTTTTTTTAATCTCCAGTTGAATGAGTTTCTCAAAGTGAAGGATGTGTGTGTGTGTGTGTGTGTGTGTGTGTATGAGGGAGGGTTGTGCCTATGAATGGATTGTCAAATTTGGGGTATTTTTATGATATGTCTAGTGTTTTATAAAGCATAATGATGTTCTTAAGGGTTCCTTTGAAAGTAAATTAATTTTGTCTACAGTTTTGGAAAGTTCACCTTGCAATAAATTTCAAAGCCTACAGATGGAACAATGAAATGCAGCCTAAAGTGAAAAAGAGATTTTTAATTAACCTTTGAGAGATACTGATTATGAAATTGAAATTGCTGGAGTCCTTGGGAAGAAAGTCAGTGATGATTTAAATGAATTCAGAAATGAACTCATTCTTTTTATTTGTTAATTCTGGAACCTCAAATCTTTTGTTTTATATATGGAATAATTCTATATAACATTTAATGGTGCCTTGGAATTTTAAATCACAGTTTTCTTTTTTAAAGATAACTTGGGCCTCTGACACTGAATGCATTCTGAAAGCTGCACAGGTAATCCTCGAGTTATGACAGTTCACTTAGCGACCATTTGAAGTTACAACATAACCCCCCCAAGTACTTACGACACAGTCCTAAAGTTACAAATGTTGCAGCACCATGGCAGTCATTCACCCTTACGAACGACCGCAGAGGCACTGCAACATTCATCCTGCCTATTTCTACCCCACCCCTGGCCGGGTCTCCACTGGACCTGTACATATTCACTTTGCAAAGATCTAGCGAGCCTTCGGTTTCTTGGCCAGCTTCAATGCTTCAGGCCTTTGGTGCATCTGCAGAGAATGGAGGCCTAAAGTACTGCAAGATCGCACGAGATCTCACGCTACTGATCTCGTGTGATGTCATGGTACCTTAGACCTCGTTCTCTGCATACAGATGCCTGGATGAGATCTGCGGCAAAAAGCTTGGCAAACAGAGAGAAGGCCTGAAGCACCAAAGCCTTCCCTTCATTTGCAAAGCCTTTTGCCATCTTTGCAAAAAGACTTTGCCGCTGAGAATGGAGGCTGGGAGGTGTGCATGGGTCCCTCCAGGCCTCTGTTTATGGTGGTAAAGGCCGGCCTTTGCAGCCCCGGGCTCCGTTCTCAGTGACAAAGGCTGGCCTTTGCCACCAAAAACGGTGGCCCTGAGGGACACGTACGCCCTTTCTGCCCTCTGTTCTCAGCAACAAAGGCTTTTTGCAAAGACGACCGGAGCCTATAGGGGACGCAATCTCCCATCCCTGCAGGCCTCGGCAATCCTGTGGCAGAGAGGCTGGAGAAGAGACAGCTCCCTTGATCATCAAGATCTTCATAAAGTAAGTGACCCAGTCAGGTAGGATGGGTGGGAGCGAGAAGCATGAAATAGTGTTCAGGGGAGGCCTTGGGTGGTCAGAAGCACTAGTGCCCCCCCATGGCCTTCCCCACCCTGAGATACCTCGTGTACTTAATGGCCAGCACATTTGATTTTCGGATGCGTGGGCAAAAGCAGGGAGTGAGCACATTCAAGTTATGTGATTCACTCCTACAAATCCTCAGGTTATGAATGTAATTGGCAGGCTCCATTACATTTGTGATTCGAGGATTACCTGTATAAAGACATGTATCAATGCTGAGTTATACTTCTAAGTTGCAGAATTCAATTTTCTCTTAGTGGTGTTCTTTTTTACTTTTGATAAACACTGTAGCTTACCTTTACTATAATCCCTTTTTCTTTATATACATAATATTATGTCTTGTAAATGAAGTGAATGATATTTATGCACATTGCATGTGTTCATTTTCAGAAGACGTAGGATTTCCTCTTTTCTTTTTTTGTGGGTCGATTTTATGGGCCAGTTAAGTTCCCGTAGAGAGTGAATAAGGAGAAACTGGAAATGAGTCAGCATTTCTCCCCAAAACTATTTGCTCTAAGAGTTATGACACATCTTGTTTAACAATACAAAATACTTTGCTTAGGGAATATTATATCTCCTTCTCCACTCAGGTAGAGAACATGTTGCTCAGGATAAGAGATTTTGAAAGCAGGAGTGTTTGCAACAACCTCATTGTCTTCCAATATAAACTATATGGTGAGACAGAATGGCAGTAGATGGTCTTGCATCTCTGTGCCATATTATGGGATTCTCCAGTCTAACATTGTTCCTAGATGATCAGGTGGCAGTGGTGGCCAAGAATTCCATTGCTGATTTTCAGCTTCTGTGCCAATTCTCTGACTTTCTAGGAAAGTGGATCATCTGTCAGGATGAAGTAGAAATCATACCAAGGTTATTGTAATACAATATGTTCTTGCTTTGCTCTTCAAACAGTTTGCAAACTGCAAACAGATTAGCTTTTTATTTGTTTTCAGGCTTCAACAGCTTGGCATCTAAAAAGCCACTTCCTACTCTATGAAAATACCACAGCTCCAGAAATTCATCTGAAGATGTAGTGCTTTCTGCTTCCTAGAGGAAAAGGGAGAAGGTGTTTTGAGTTGCAGCAACCTGAAGAATTGAAGAATTCTCCCCAGTTGGGTTGATGCATTTGTTACATAGGGTTTTTTGTAATAAACCTATACTTTTATCAGAGCTTTCAGTGCTCAATGCTAATTATTGTTTTAATAGAGATCCATGCCTAATGCATTTATTCTAGCTTATCCTCAGCTTTTTTAAATAGTTGGAACCCGAATACCAGAAAGTAAGGCAATGAAAATTGTGTGAAAATGAAATAATGGTAAAATATTTGTGATAGTCGGTCAATAACAAAATTTTTTAATATTGATGCCATGTAGATTTAAGAGGCATTTGTTTTACAGTGATGTGATTCTTTCTAGTTTAAATATGCTGAGGCTCAAGATTCTTATACAGTACTAATACTTTTTAAAAGTAAAGCATACTTTTACATTTTCCGAGCAATCCTAGACCTCCTTTTTAACTTTTAAATATCATTCTCACTTAGGCTAAATAAAACAATTATATTTAGTAATTTAAGTAGGAATAACATACATACGTTTGTGTCTCTGTGTGTGGAGTCACATCATGGTATAAATGACAAATCTGGAACTGATAGCACTAAGCCAAGGCCAGAGAAGTATACTTTCCTTCACTTCTTCATTGATAAGAGAATCAAGATAGATACACATGCAGAAAATTTATGTATTTATTTATTAATAATTAAATTATTAAATTTATATGCTGCCCAACGCTATCCACAATGAAATGAGGATTCTGATCAGTTGGCTTGGCCAATTACATACTTTGGAGAATCATAAAGGTAATATGGTTCCACATCACCACTGTCCATCTACTTTTCAAACCATGTGTAAAGGAAAATGGACTACAAATTTATAGAAGATACTAGCTGTACCCGGCCACGCGTTGCTGTGGCTCAGTCTGGTAAAAGCGTGTGTTGCTTTTACGTCCAACAGATGGCGCTGTTTTTCAAAAACATGTTATTACCTGTCACAGGTGTGACATCTATATAATATAGGTATATAAAAACACGCGCGTATTCGAATGCAACGTTGTGTCAAAATTTCAAAGCAATCGGTGAAGAACGTTCGGAGATTTAAGATTTTGAACAAACGAACATTTACATTTTTATTTATATAGATTATTCTATAATGTCTTATAGACAAGGTGAAGTGAAATGCAACATCTTTAGTTGGCTTTAACCATTTTATTTTCAAAGCAAGAGGTGTTAGCCTTCTCTTCAGTACTTTTCTGCAGATAAAGTGCAGCTTAATCTTTACTTGAAGGAGAAATATCTTCAATTTTTGATATTTAGCATAGGATGCTGAAATTTCTTACAAAGAATTACAGCCAAGATGTCATACAGCACATTCACTTTTAGTTTTTTTTTTTCTTCCTCCATTTTTTCATTGAGGAACTTTTACTATGGGATTCCTAATGAAACACAGTGGAGTCGCTGATAGGATAGGATAGGATAGGATAGGACAGTAACAACCAAACAAATGTTCCACAATGCATTTACAAGTTAATCCTCATACTGAAAAGCCAGATGCTGTTTTTGTTCCTGCATAATTTCAAGTATTATCTTGTTTCTCATGGATAGTTAAAAGTACAAAGTTAGCAGCTTAACAGTTTGACTCATAGCTGATATTGAGTGATCAGCGAATACTGATTCAATCCCTGTGAATTACTTGGGTTTGTCTTATTAGCACTCTAATTTTCTTATTGCTCATCTTTTGTGTGAGTGTATGTGCCTTGGAGTCAATCTTGACTCCTGGCAACTGTCTGGACAAGCCGCTGTAATTTTCTTGACTTAGAGAGTGCGACTGACTGGCCCAAAATTACCCCGATGGCTTCATGCATAAGATAGAATTAGAACGTAAGGTGTCCTGGTTTCTAGCCTAGCATCTTTAACCACTACACCAAACTGGCTTTCTGACTTGATACAAAGCACACAACTTCCCAAGGACATCTATTGCTAGCACATAATGGAGCAAATAAAAAAAAAACTACCATATTTGAAAGCTTCTTGATTAATGTGCTGTTTGATGATTATGCTGATCGTGTGGTAAAAAAATGCATCTTTCCTAGATCCCTCATTTATAATATTCTTTTTCAAGTTTCTTTGAAGCTTTAAAATGCATTCTATGATAATTGCATTAATGCACTATAGAATATTCACTTATAAATGTTGTCAAATTTTTGAATAAAACAGATTTCTTACATACATCTGAGTAGAACTCTACACACCAGAATATTATTCTGCCACCATATTTTAAAAACGTAACTCGATAATTCTATTTCCATTACCTTTTTTCTGACAAATTGTACAGTTGTTTGTGCTAATAGAAAATTTACACTTGAAGAACCTTCACAAAATATATGATTTGGAGCCTGCTATTTTGATTCAAATTTAAATCTGTGAAAGCAGCAGATTCATTTCCCATCAACTTTTTAAATGTATTTTCTATTCAAATAATTTCCTTTTTGGGTTCCATTTCTTTTTCTGGATTCCATTAATTATCATCTGCATGCAATGCTATTTATTAATCAACTTATTAAAGATATCTGATCTAATCACAGATAACTGATATACCTCCCAACATTTGGATTAAAATAACAACAGCAACAAAATAGAATAGTAACTCCTGACCTATGTATATTCTTAGTTGTTTATTTATTCATTCATTTATTTAACTTATATGCTGCCCATCTTGCCAAAGGCAATTCTGTGCAGCTTGCAGTCACTCAGTATAAAAACATTAAAACAATAGAAACATTAAAATTAAATTAAAAATTGGTCAAAATGGAGAGGAAGGGAGCAAAATGCGGATGGGGAGAGAGGGGTGTGAATCTCACCTTGAGGGCACAGTGTTTTTCTATTGAAAATACAGAATAAAAATCAAACCACCGAAACTAGCATAGGGGTCTCCAAAGATGCTGGCTGGGGAATTCTGGGAGTTGAAGTCTACCAAGTCTTAAAGTTGCCAAGTATGGAAACCCCTGAACTGGCAAAATATATAATTCTGTTGATGCTTTCTTTAATCACAGATTATTTAACACTTATCACAATTTATTTCTAATCTTTCTCTGATTCTTATGTCTAGTTTGTGAGGCCACATTTTTTGAGATGTTGAACTAATATCTACTCAAAGTATCATTTTAAATGTGCTTAGCATTTTAGAAGAATGGGAGTTGCTTTGTTTAAAAAAAAAACAAACTAATATTCCCTGTACCGTGTTTCCCCAAAAATAAGCCCGGGCTTTATATTTATTTTTGGTCCAAAAGACCCATTAGGGCTTATTTTCGGAGGATGTCTTATTTATTTCACCAAAAGGCCCAGCCAGGCTGGCGCCCCTTCCCACCAGGCAACTCAGGTTTCCCTTGGTGGGGGAGAAAGGCTTTGGAAACTGCCTTTTCATTCACATGCATCATCATCAATATTGTAATCCGTCTCTTTGTTTTTCAAAAAAAAAATGATTTGTATTTACCATGATTAGCCTCCTTGATCGCCAATGTGAAGTTGAACATGCCTGCAAAGCAGTGGTGCGCCCCGAGCGAGGAAGCAGCGTAAGCTTTGAGGGTGCAAGTGTCTGTATTTCCGTGGCTCATGTGCAGAATTCACACCGTGCCTTCCCATTGGCGATCAAGGAGGCTAATGTGGTAACAACAACAACAATAATAATGATAATAATAATGATAATAATAATAATAATAATAATAATAATAATAATGATAATAATAATAATAATAAAGTTGGAAGGGACTTTGGAGGTCATCTAGTCCAACCCCCTGCTCAGGCAGGAGACCCTATACCATTTTGGACAATTGGCTGTCCAGTGTCTTCTTAAAAACTTCCAGTGTTGGCGCATTCACTGCTTCTGGAGGCAGGTTGTTCCACTGGTTAATTGTTCTCACTGTCAGGCAGTTTCTCCTTAGTTCTAGGTTGCTTCTCTCCTTGCTTAGTTTCCACCCGTTGCTTCTTGTCCTGCCTTCAGGCGCTTTGGAGAATAGCTTGACTCCCTCTTCTTTGTGGCAGCCCCTAAGATATTGGAACACTGCTATCATGTCCCCCCTCGTCCTTCTCTTCGTTAAAGTAGACACACCCAATTCCAGCAACCGTTCCTTTATGGAATTTATAATAACTTTCTAAAATCATTATTAATTAGCTTTTTGCGGTTCATATCATTTTTTGTAAAGTTCTTAAGCTTTAGTTAAATGTTTCTTTCATTAATGACTGAAGGCAGAATCACCCAGATTTTTCAGACTTTCAAGTCTCTAATAGCTGAAAAATAGTTAACAAGCAATTTCTGAATGTGATTAGAAAAGTATGCAAACTTGGTGCCCTTTTAAAAGAGCAAGTTTAATATGGTTTGAGCAAGATGACTATTCCCTACTCTGAACCCACCAGAGACTGCTATCTTGCAGTCTCCTCACAAGGAAGAACTGTCCAGAACGCTTGTGGCCAATCGCCCATCATCGCTTTGTCTGGAGAATTTTGAAAAATCGTTCTGCTCTCCAGCTCTTTATTCTTTACCATGGTCACTGACTCTGCTTTTCGTGGAGATGTCTTCAGTCCACTATTTCTTCCTCCAGAAGTCAGTCTCTAGAATTGTATACTGTAATTAATTGTCACTTAGTTTTGAGTTCTTTTTCAGCTTCCAGGTTCCTTAGGTCTATCATTCCATAGCATTCTATGATTCCATAATTTAAAATAATGCTATTTTTGCAGCAATTTCCTGCTTTCATAAAATGCTTCATTCATTTACTCCTATCAACCACATAACAAAAATCATGGAATTGCATGACTTCATCAAGATAGTTTGTCTTAATTGTTAATCTAAAGAGCCTTCTGATACTTCAAAATGAACAATTATAGTAATGTTAGTCTTAGTCTACATTACTCTTAGTTACTAAGTATATTGTCCTTGTCAGGTGGCTAGCTTACACTGCAGTCCATGTACATGAACATCAGTTTGGGTGCCAAATTAATGATAATGAAGTCAAGTGCTTGCAAGAATTAGTTCTCAGTGATTAAAAAAAATACACTTGATGTTTTGATGCAAGAATTCAGAAATTAACTCATAGTCAGTCTCCTGCATAAAGAAGAAAGTGATTATATAATAATAGGCCAATTTAAAGTTGGTTGTGGCAGATATTTAAGCAGATTTTAAAAACCTATTTCAGTTCCACCTTTCATCAATTAGATACTTTTATGCTTGCACTTTTAAAATGTGTGAGGCATAGAAACAATTGGTAGTTTATTTATGCGTGTTTTAACTGCTTTAAACTTCAGATTATTTGATTTGTTAACAGAACCAAACTTTGGACTAAATTAAAGAATTTGGTTCCTGACAGGCATTTTACATATCTAATGAGGGTACCATATTAAGATAGTATAATGCAATTTAGATAAAACATAAAAGGTTTCCTTAGAGCTGACATTTCAATGAAATAACAGAGTGAGACAAGGTTGCATCCTGGCCTCTACATTATGTAACCTTTGCCTTGATGAACTGAAGATCACACTAAGTCAGGTTGAGGGCCATTGTCCATTATTAGCTAAAAGGAAAATTTATGCATTATTATTTATTTATTTATTTATTTAATTTAATTTATATGCCGCCCTTCTCCCGGCGGGACTCAGGGCGGCGCACAACATATTTAAAACCAAAGCATATATACAATCCCCCCCTTAAAACCGAATTAAACCAAATTTAAAGTTGTGTCTTCCAAATTCCTAAAAAACCCAGTATAAAATCCACCCTAGGTCAGGTCCGCTTGNCTGCCGCCGCCGCCAGCCGGGGCATAATACGGTAAATAAATACGAGCATGGGGATCCACGTGTGAACGAAGCCCCACTCCCCCTCCCCTTTTGCTTTCGCTCTCGAGCCGGCGCTTTTTTTTTCTTGAAATTTCCCTCTTAAAATGAAGGTGCGTGTTATACGCCTGTGCGCGTTATACGCCGATAAATACGGTAGATACTTTTATGTTTGCACTTTTAAAATGTGTGAGGCATAGAAACAATTGGTAGTTTATTTATGCGTGTTTTAACTGCTTTAAACTTCAGATTATTTGATTTGTTAACAGAACCAAACTTTGGACTAAATTAAAGAATTTGGTTCCTGACAGGCATTTTACATATCTAATGAGGGTACCATATTAAGATAGTATAATGCAATTTAGATAAAACATAAAAGGTTCCCTTAGAGCTGACATTTCAATGAAATAACAGAGTGAGACAAGGTTGCATCCTGGCCTCTACATTATGTAACCTTTGCCTTGATGAACTGAAGATCACACTAAGTCAGGTTGAGGGCCATTGTCCATTATTAGCTAAAAGGAAAATTTATGCATTATTATTTATGGATGATGCTGTTCTTTAATCTATTAAATTGGACCTAAATATTGTATTGTCAAGAAAATCTATTGCAAATTAATTATGATAAAAATAAGATTTTGGGGGAAAAGTGAAAAAGTCTGTTTGGAAAATTCAAGATCATATAATCACACAACTTGAGAATTTTTAGTTATTTGGCATTTTATTTAACCATGCTCTAACTTGGCAACATCATTGTAAGGCAAAACTTTTGAAAGCAAAATCTACTATGATGGCCTCGCTTCAGTATTTTTACTCAAAAGAAGGAAAATGTTCCTGCAGCAATAATTGTTTTTAATGCCAGAATTACATCTCAAATTTGATATGGAGTTCCCATTTGGATCACATTTACACTTGCAGGTGAATTTTTAAAGATGTTTTTGAAGTGCCCCAAGCAGTAGTCCAAGTTCAGTTAACCTCTTAGAAACTGGGCAGTGCCCTTTGATAACAAAAGTTTGGTTAAGCACTATTAAGTTTTGGTTACAAATAATATGTTTCTAAGAACAAAGAAGGATTACTTCAGGAAATCCCACACGAATCCTTTGTAGGTATGTGGCTTAAACAGGTGACTGAAATGATTAGTCAGATTGGCATTGTTCCTGATTATTTATTCTATAGGGGTATGTCATCAGCAATTCATGGTATCAGACAAAGACTATGGGATAATTCAGTACAAGAATTAATGGACAAAGCCAAAGTATTGTGTTCACCTGCAACATCTGTAATTAATCATAGATATATTTTTCAACTCCGTAAATATGTGAATAGTTTATGTTTTAAGTACATGCAGAACAGCCTTTTCAAAACCACATTAAATGTGTCACCATCAAATATGCTATGTAATCGATATCAAAAAATTCCACTTCTCAGTTTTTGTCCTATAATGGTACTGATCCTGAAACAATTGTATTGTGAATTTTATAAGATTCATCGGTAGAAAGTTATCTGCAGGATCCAATCTGGGTCGATCACTGGGACCAGAGATTTTGTCTTCCGAGCTTTTGTACTTCTGCTGGGGCCCCATCCTGAGGGAAGTTCCCTAGCAGAGTGTGTGGTGTTCTCTATGTGGTATTTGCAGTGCCTGTTGTATGTGGCTTTTTAGATGTTGATCGGGTGCGTTGATGGCTGGCTTAGTCCAAAAGCATGAATTCGAAAGCTCGGAAGACTAAAACTCTGATCCCGGTGACCAGCCCAAATTGGATCCTGGAACATTATCCTGGGACATGTATATTCACCTTCATTTGTGAAAGTTATCTGACTTATTTTAAAATTTAAGCTACGAAGAGATACTTCTAAGTATGTAAAAAATGTACTTGCAGATGTTAATCCTAAGATTACAGTGGCAACAGACAGATTTTAACCATAAAACAAGGCTTTTAGTAACAAATCAATGAGCTCAGATTTAAATCTATTATATAATATCTATTAAATATTTTACTTGATAAACTGTTTTATCCAGTGCCAAGTTTAAATAATGTTTATGTTTTTGAACTTTTGACCATAAATAAAATTGATTATTTTATGATGCTCTCTGATTTAAATGCAATTTAAATTTTATTGTAGTTTATTGCTTATTTTTGTGTGAAGCGCCTAAGAAATATTTACAGGCATATAGGTAAAGCCTCATATTAATAAATAAATAGTATCATCCTATGTGCATTATAAATAGTAATGCCCTGTGTGCAGTATCAGAGTGGGGTATTACAAGAAATTGTAATATTTTAATATCAGTTATGGTTAACATGTAAAATGGTACAACTTTCTCTTTCTTCCCTTATCTAGGTTATTGCCATAGTTATGGATATATTTACAGATGTAGATATTTTCAAAGAAATTGTAGAAGCATCCACCAGAGGAATTTCAGTCTATCTCCTACTAGACGAATCAAACTTCAGTCATTTTCTTAAGATGACAGAGAAACAAGGTTGCCAAGTTCAAAGGCTCAGGGTAAGTCTAGAAATGTAATGTTTAATATATTGGGAATTCAAACAAATGAATGAAAAGTTTACGTTCTGTTGCTTTATAATGTACAGATTATTAGAATGTTAAAGATGCATATTTCATGTTTATACTGTAATTACAAGCTCTACCTCAAAACACTTGTGAAGTAGTTTCTTTTGTTTTTGTTTTCTAAACCAGTAACTATTTTCTTCTCCCATCTTTTCTTTCCTCCACTCCTGGTCCATTTTCTCACTTATTTTCAGCTGAACGGTATATGCCTCAATGTGTACTGTTTGGTAGGCTGCGTGAGTTTATTTTGATCTCTAAAAGATGCTTTGGGGCATGTGGGAGGACATGCATAGCACCTTTCTGCAATATCATAAAGCACGGCATTGTTCCATGATATCACAAACTTGCTACTTAAAGGCCACGTGGATAGGTGTAATGTTTCGTTCCTGCACACTCTGATGCAAGATTGAATCTGAAATGCTGGACAGCCTTAAAATTTTGTGTGAAAGTTTGCTTACTGAAAAAAAGGAAACCTTTCCTTGTCCTCAAGATACTACAAATTATGGTCTGCTGTGAATTAGAAAACAATGAAAAACCAAAGCCATGTAACAAAGAGAAGAGTGGGGGGAAAGAAATATGGGAACAAGTCTTGCTAACAACTACCATGGGACTAAGAGGTTTTTTTTGGGGGGGGGTTGCTTCAATAGGATTGTTTTTTCTCAAAAAGAAAAGTTCTAAAACGGTTCATTTTCAAAATGTTTTCCAATTAAGCTGATGAATCTGACAATCCAAATATTTTGGCAAGTACTGACATGCTAGCTTTAACTGTGTACTAGTTGCTTAATAATAAATGGGTCATACGGAGATAATGAAGTTTCAAACGCATGAGATGTTTTATTATTGATTATAGATTATAATAGTGATATGATTACTACTGGAAATTGTGTGCTTTTACGTTACTGTACTATTATTAATTTCTAGCTTTTTTTCCCAGTGACAAGATTACAGTCTGATCCTATGCACCACTAGGAAGGAAGAGTAATACTGTGTACACTACTGCTGCTACTATTACTTTTAGTAGTAATAAAAATAATCACATTTCTAAAGTCCATTTTATTGATGTCAGTGAGGTTGCGTAGGATACCAATGTTAATATTTTGCATTTTCAGTTACAGCTCATTATTTTATGCCAACCTAAAGTTGATAACACATATTCTGTGTTATATAATTATATTATTTAACAGCAGTATCTGCAAAACATTCCAAAAGGAAATATTCCAGTTCATGTTACATATCAAATGTGTAGTGGTCTCAGTTGTTGTTTTCCAAAGTATGGTAAGAAGATGATTAAAAATGATACACAGAAGATAATTTATATTCTATTTCAGTGGTGGCGAACCTATGGCACGGGTGCCAGAGGCGGCACACGGAGCCCTCTCTGTGGGCACGCGCGCCGTCGCCCCAGTCCCAGGCCTTCAGCTGGGTTTTATAAAACCTTTTCGCTTTAGGCCTCCACCGCCGTGTGTACACACAAAAAAAAGGTTCAATCAGTCAATTTCAACTTCTCGCGGAAAAAAAAAGATCTTGCAAAGTTGGAATTGATTGATTGAACTTTTTAGTCCCACCCAGTCTGCCGTTACCACCGCAGCCACGCCCAGCCAATGGGCCACGCCCACCCGGCACCCGACGATGCATAAGTGGGTTTTGGGTTGCAGTTTGCGCACTCGGTCTCTAAAAGGTTTGCCATCACTGTTCTATTTGGAGTAGTTTCACATGTGGTAAGTGATGACTGAGCAAACCTATCAGATTATGGAACTTTTAAAAAAGTCCATCATATATTGAAATGTAAATTCTTCTTCTACTATGAGTTCTTCCATCTTTTATACTCTATTGCAAGTCAGTTTTGTTGCTTTGCTATTCAGAGTTAAGAGTTTTCACTGGCTGATGGAAGGCTTTAATGAAATGCGTAGAAAGTTAGGGAATCAACTTCCTGAGGAGGTGTAAGTTCATTTTTTTCTAAACTGCCATTTGGAAGCAGCAAATATACATTTCTCCCACAAAACATACAATTAGTTTTGTTGTTTGGCTTTTGTTGCCTTTGTTGTGGTTGTTCATTTTTATATTATTATGGTTATTTTTATTCAAGGTATCACAAAGGAGCTTGAGAACTATTAAAATAAATTATAACAAATACCACTTTATATACATAAATACATATATAAATTATAACAAATACCCAAAATGCACTAAAAGGACCAACAATGTCTGAAAACCTTCACAAAATAGCTATAGCTGGAATAATTATGCTAGTTTCATATGTGTGAATTGTCCGATAGTCAAAGGATTATACCACACTGCCTTAGTGAGTCAGAGTGAATATATTAAATTGGTAGAGAAGTAGAAACAGTGATAAAATGTCCTCTCTCTGGGCTACCATTGTTATTGCTTTATCATCATATATGGGGAAGGAGTGGCAGAAACCAATATTTTTATGGAATGGTAAACAAAAATATCCACTGGTGTTGCCATTCTACAGCCATTGCATTCTAGGATATCCACAGGATAAACTCTTATGTGGTGGCCGTTGAATCTGCAATGCAAGATCTTAATGGAAGCTGCAATTGAGATCATTGGATATGTTTGATTTCTGAATTTCCAGAATGCAGTCCAAGTTTTGATGGGAGAGAGTTTCCTTGGAGTTCTCTGTGGCTATTCAGGGGTTATTAAATCAGTCTACCCCAGGCACTTGATGGATCCAGATCAGTTTCAGAGAGAGAACTTGAAGTTAGTTCTGAAGCTTTACTTCATGGCTTGACTGATTCATGCTGGGATGGAGCAGGTGATGGCAACTTTGGATTGGGATGCTCCTATACAGATACTGTGTTTGTGTAGATTGTGTAGGGCTTTGTGATTTTTGAAGGAAGTCCTAGAGATAAAACAGCACAAGAGATGTTCAAAGTGTCCCTGGAGGAAAACAAAGAGTAAATTCAATCAAGCACACATAGGAGCCTTTATTAAAGAGTATTTTGTGACAATAAAAGCAGCAGCATGTATTTATATTTCCATTCTTACTGCATCTGCAGATCATTGACTAGTAGCCTTCTTTAAGGCGGCTTGATCCCTCCTAGGTAAGGAGGAGCCAGGGCAACCTTTGCAAGGTCACTATGAGAATTGAATTGTTGGATAAAGTCACTCAGAGTTGGCTCTGGCTGTTCAGAACCCATGGAGTTGCCTGAGATACGATCTTGCTAGGTTAGCTGGGAAGAACTTGAGCCTGTCAGTTCTTGGGACAGAGAACTTGTGGCTCGGAGTTCTGCCATCTATGTTCTAGACTTTTATTTCTCTAGATTGACTAGGGCCTCCCAGAAGATGACATGTAGGTAGATGCATGTGATGGTGAATGCTTTTTTGAGTGAGGGGACGTTCCACCCGCTTTGAAGAATGTCCATAATATTTGCCCTTTCAAGAATTTTTGTCATCTTTGTGGCCAATTTCAGTTGGTGTTAACAGGGTATCAGTGAGATTGAGCTAACAGTTCCTCAATTATGGGGTACCACAAGGCTCGATGCTCTCACCTTCTGTTTCACATCTACATGAAACCACTATATGAGGTCATCTGTCAGTTTGGGGTCAAGTATCAACATGAAACCCAATTAGGCATCTTGGTCCTGGGCTACCCAAGTGGTGCTATCTAAGTCTTGTCCCCATGCCTGGAGGCTGTGCAGGTTGGGGCCCTGGAGGAGCCCGAAGGAAGCAGATTATTTAGATTCTTTTCAGTCAGGTTTCAAGATGGATTATAGTACTGAGATGGCATTGATCGTACTTTTTGATGACCTATGCTGGCCTTGGAATGGGGATCATTTATATCTTTATATCCATCTTAACTGAATAAGCATCATTCCTCGCGATGGAAAATTAAATAAAAGTTAGGATTAGAAGGAATCATAGTTGATCTATGCTACCAGCATTACTGTGTAACGCCGTGGTTGCTAGATTTCTCACATCTGTCTAAAAGATTATATATGGAAACCATTTTCTGCATGCACACACTGCTGGTTAAATGAATATTAAAATAATTTGTAATAAGAACTTAAAATAATCTGTATTCCTAAACTCGCTCACTAGGCAATACATTTTACTGAACTCATTTAAAGATGTCTTAGGAAAAGAAAATACATGTCTAAGTGTGTAATGGATTCCTAAAATGCAATTTTATGCATACCTGCTCAGTATTAAGCCTCTGGGGAGTTACTTCTAAGTAAATACATTTTGCATTGGGATGCAACTTCAGTAATACAACATTCGAGTTTTTTTATGTTATGTTTTGCCTTCTTTTGCAGAACATGAGAGTACGTACTGTACAAGGGCAAGATTATTTCTCCAAGTCAGGGGCAAAATTTCATGGAAAAATGGAGCAAAAGTTCCTTCTTGTTGACTGTAAGAAAGTTATGTATGGTACCTATAGGTAAGAATCTATACACTTATCTGTTATCGGTATAAATGAAAATACTATATTTCTTTCTGTTATTCTGCTTGAGGATAATACCACTTCTGTCAGTTAAAAGCTACCCAAGCAATAGTGTAGCATGTTGAGGATAAGGACAGGATTTATTTGGGATGTAAGTTTCAGGGCTTAAAGACTGTAATGAGTGAACCGTTGGCTTTTCTTGGGGGAGGGAAGGGAAGTCATATTGTGAGTTCCTTGGTGCTCTCTGAACTGGGTTGTTTTCTTACAGGTTTCATTACCCAACAAGTACCATCAGAGCTAGAAAGCAATGGATGTTGCTCTCTGTTTATATACAGATGGCTTGCCCTGTCAGTGTTGGTGATGAAGTAGTAGTGAGGAAGTTACCTAGTTGGGTAATGAAATTCAAGAAAACAGCCAAGCTCAGAGAGTACCAAGGACCCACAGTTCAACTCTGAACTACAAATATCCTCTTCTGTTGGAGGTCAGATTGATGAAATTAGCAGTGCAGTGTCACAACACAAATCCTACCCTTTTTACCCTCTCACCCCAATCTAGTAGTATCATCCATATGCCTATACCCATTCTGTCCTTAAGAGGTAGGGCGGTTGGGGGTATGTGTGAGACCGAAGAATTAAAATCAAATTCTGACATGTTTTGCCACACGTATTTCAATTTTTTTACACAGCTATGAAGTTTGCTGTGTATTTTAAGGCAAGTAGTCTTTTTGCCTAATGTAATATTTCTGTTTAATAGGTGATAATTCATAGATGGTAAATGATAACAATACCTGTGAATCTAATTAGCGGGCATTGTTTAGAAAGTTCAGAGTGGCTGTCCTGGGATATTTTACTTTCCAATGGCAGAACTGATCAAGTGCATTATCTATTTTTCTTTAATGGTGGCTCAGCATTTGATGTCCGCAGTTTATTTGTTTAATCCTGTACTTGTCATCTGGAACTATTTTGAAGAAGGAACTTCATATACATAAGGAGCAAACTATAAATGAATAATATATATGGTACCTTTGAGTTGGCCTTGACCTCTGGCAACTGCTTGGACATGTCCCTGTAGTTATTTTAGCAACATTTTTGAAGGCAGTTTGCCATTATCTTATTTTTAGGGCTGAGAGAAAGGACTGGCCCAAAGTCATCCTGCTGGGGTAGGAGTGTGTGTTTTCACTATAGTCTGGTCTTTAGAGTGATTCCCAGAAGATTGTACAGATTAATCAAAGAGAAACTGTCCCCCCTCAGGATCCTAGTCCAGTGGTGGCGAACCTATGGCGCTCAGAGCCCTCTCTGTGGGCACGTGCGCCGTTGCCCCAGCAGAGTTCGCCAGAGTAGCGAGCATGTGGCGTTTAGAAGCGACAGGGCAGGAAGTGAGCGAGCAAGCGGCGTTGGCCCCCCGGGGATGCCCCAGAGATGGCAAGGGACTGGCCCCGGCCACACTCACCCAGTCTTCTGTGACCACTGCAGCCACACCCACCCAGTGGGCCACGCCCCCTCCCCCCGAGGGCACCACAATGCTGATGCAGCCCTGGCACTTTGCGATAAATAAGCGGGTTTTGGGTCGCAATTTGGGCACTCGGTCTCTAAAAGATTCGCCATCACTGTCCTAGTCTAATGAGGAAAAGGAATAAAAAGATAAAAGAAAAACAGTAAAAAACAAACCTTCCTGTTATTTAATTCCATTGTTCCATGTCCCACATTCTGAAACTGAACATGTTTTAGCTTTCTATGTAATATTGTTCCAGGTATTTCCAGGCTGCTTTTATATCCCTTCCATTGCCTTAGCTCAAAGCCAAAGGCACATTTATTCCATCTATAATGCAGCTCAAAGGAATTTATTATTTTTGTAATACCATACAAGGATCCTTTGATAATACTTTGTGCAAATGGGAATAATTAAAACATTAAAAGGAGAAATAAGTTTATGTCAGTGTTATATAATTATCATTATATCAATATCATGCCCCCAAGTTTAGATTGGTCCCAACATTGCTGGCCTTTTCAAAAGCATTGAAGACCTAGATGTGTTCCTGAGTAGGAGGGTTGTGAGGTTGTTGTTTGATTTGTTATAGATTGTTTTTTATCTTGGTATTTATTATATATATATTAGTTTTTGTGCTCTTAATGTATTTTCTTATGTTGTTAACTCTGGGTAGAGATGGGGAGCCATGTATTTTTTCAGATCTGTCATTCTTAATTTGCTGTTGTTTTTGAAACATTTCTATATGGCAGAGACACAGTAGCATCTGAGGGATTTAAAAGTCAATATAGCTGTCACAGGAAAGGGATTGGGGGGGATGCATTCTTACTACACTGTGGAAAGAGCTCAGAAGTCAGAGAGGAAGAAGGGCCGGCCAGCTAGCTCAGGGGTCTACAAACTTAGCAACTTTAAACCTGTGGACTTCAACACCAGCCATGATGGCTGAGGAATTCTGGGAGTTGAAGTCCACAAGTCTTAAAAGTGCCAAGTTTGAAGACCCCTGAGCTAGCTGGTAGTGGTGCATATTAATAAACATGGATAAATTCATCATACATTTGTCAGTGCAAAGGGAAAGTGATTCAGCAAAGGAACAGCCACCGAAGAAATTAAAACTGGTACTTTTTTCCTTTTTTTCTACAGTTTGTAATAATTTTATTAGATTATAGAATAAAATACAAAAATACAAAAGCAAATAGTAGGACACAGTGGGGAGGAAAAAGGGGGGGAAAGTGAGGGGGAGAAGGGAAAAAGAGCAGACTTCCTCTGTTGCAGTAGAAGGAAGCATTAACATTGAACCTCAACCTTTTTACTTTTCCATAATATTATAAAATAGCCATTTCTATAACAACAAATGAATCAAATCAGTAAAACCCAAAATCCCCTCCCCTTTTTTTTTAGTCATCAAGTTTTTGACACGTTGCTAAGCACTGGTGGTACTCAAATATTGACATGTCCTAAAAGTGGTACAATCTGTGAAAAGGTTCAAAAGCCCTGCTTTAGAGTACTTGAAATATATTATCTCTGAATGATCATTATATCCATTGTACATTCCATATTTTTATCAACATGATTTTTTTCATGTTAACATCTGAACTATATTTTAGCCTCTTGTTTTATCAGGAATATCATTTTCCCAGGGAGATTTTCAGATTGCTCTTTTGGGTTCTTTCATAACTTTCCTTTGGAGATTTTGACTTCTGAATGTAGTAGTTACAAAACAAAACCATGTCACAAATACATCACAAACGTTTTTATCTATTCCTGATTTAAATGGTTAATTATCTTTTTTTTTTTTTACTTTCAGCTTTATGTGGTCATTTGAAAAAGCCAATCTCAGTATGGTCCAGATAATCACAGGACAGCTTGTTGAATCCTTTGATGAAGAATTTAGGACACTGTATGCCCGTTCTTCTGTTCCCAGTTCATTTGCTCCAGAATTAGTTAGAATCAATAGCTGCCGAGCCCTCTGGGAAAATGAAGCCTACCAGCACTCACGTTCTTCTTTAGCTTCCATTTCTAGTCAGCATAACTTTTCCGCGTGGCAAGACAAAGTTCATAATTTTGATCCCACCGTTCTGAAGACACGAGGTACTGCTAGATACGGAATAAATGAAAATGACCAGTTCAATCCTAGAAACCATCTACTTCACAAACCCCAATTTGCACCGGGTTTCCATATGCAGAATAGGATACAGCAATATCAGCCCAATGAAGTAAATGAACATTGGAAAAGGCACAGTTACGCAGGGGAGAAGCCAGAAAGGACTCCTTATTTGATGCTCAATAGAACAACTAATCGAGCAAATAATCCATCCAACCTTTGGAGAGTACCATCTGATAGTCTCAGTATTGTGTCTTCATTGCACGGAAGCCATACCAATCACAAGGTGCCAGAACAGAGCTTAGCTGACCGATTTCCACAGCCAAAGCTCAATATTGCAGACAGGAACTCAATTGTACGGAGATCTTTCAATGGCACTGACAATCATATCCGTTTTCTCCAGCAGAGAATGCCAACCCTTGAGCGCACCACCAAATCTTTTCTACGTAACTGGCGCATTGAGTCATATTTAAACGATCAGTCAGATTTCCCTGTGGATTCAAACGGTTCAGGGGTAGGAGATAGGCCTGAGAGTTATGATGCAGCAGATAATATCAAGGCGCACGCCCTTTATGCCCATTCTCGGCTTCGCTCCTCATTTGTTTTCAAGCCCACACTGCCAGAACAGAAAGAAGTAAACAGCTGTGCAAGTTCTTCCAATTCAACGATCATTGGTTCAGAAGGCAGTGAAACACCTAAGGCAACCCCCAATCATATCCTTAAACAGAAAGATGAAACTGATGACGCTAAAGCTGAACCAAGCCCTAACATCCCACTGGAGCCTGATATAGTAAAAAATCATAACTTGCAGATTTCAGAAGATATAAAACCAAGCGCAGCACTACCTGTTGCTAAGGAGAAACCTCCTTATCTGTATTCATCTCTAAACAGAAGCAAGCCAGGAGAATTTCAAAAGAATCATCAAAATGAAAATATATTGAAAAGGCGAAGTTTTCCTATGTTTGATCATTCAAATTCTACTATGGGTCAGGGAGACAGCAAAGAGGCATCCAGTTATGTCTACAGTACATTAAATAGGAATAGATTTAAGCATCCAAAGCCACCTCTAGAGGATATCTGTAAAAACTTGAAAAGCTTACACAATGTGGAAAATCATGTGTCGGATAAGGATAAAAACCATGGAGTCGAACCAAAAGGCTCACCTACTGCCAAGGTTGTTTCTTTAGCTGCACTAGTTGAATCTAGCAAAGAAGAACCTAATAAAGATGCCTCATCAAAGAAAGAAAATAAGAATTCCCCAAATTTCCTGAAAAAGGGATCACAGAAACTAAGATCTTTGTTGAATCTTACACCAGAAAAGAAGGAAAACTTGTCCAAAAACAAAAGTCCTGCTTTTTATAGAATGTGTAGCAGTTCTGACACTCTGACATCAGAATGTGACGAAAATCAAAAGCCCAAAACCTCTGAAACAAAGACGGATTGTTCTCCAAGAAGGAAAAGAACCTCCTCCTCAAATTCACAAGGAAGCCTACATAAGAGTAAAGAAGATATTGCCATCGGGCCTAAATCTCCCAAGCCTCCGAAATCTCCCAAGGCCCCAAAGTCTCCCAAGGCCCCAAAGTCTCCCAAACCTCCAAAAGCGCCATCTGATGAAAATGCTAAAAGAGGTCCTACTGTGAAACCCTTGGAAAGCATCCTGCTAGAAGTGCCTCCTGGCGACCCATCTGCCCCCAGATTTAACACAGAACAAATTCAGTACCAAGATGTCAGAGAGTTGCGTGCCAATGCAATTCGTGAACGAGTAGCCGTGCCTGCTCCTCCAGCAATCCCTCCGCAAAGGATGGGTGGCCCAAGCTCTCGCCTGCCCAGCCCAAAGCCTCACGAGGAGCTAATGAGGCCTCGCTTCAACGAAAGGCGGGTTTACAGTCGCTTTGAACCATTCTGCAACATGGAAAACTCAGCTCAGCCAGTGAGCAACGCAACCAAAGCCAGCGGTCATTTGCCAGAGGGAAATAGCAAGATCACCCATAATAATTATGGAAGGAGCAATCAGGTGCTTAGTTACAATCCTGGTTTATATCACCCATTGCATCCAAACGAAAACAAGTTTCGAGGAATTATGCAAAAGTTTGGGAATTTTTTGTATAAAAACAAGTGAAACCTGGGTAGGGGGGGTCTTTTAAAAACCCTTCATTGTTGTAAATATCTAACAAATTAGACTGATGGGCAGCTTTCATAAAGCTTAACGGTAATATTATTGCAGAGCACTGCCATATATGTATATAATAATCATTCCAAAACATTGGCTGGATGGAAGTTTTGGAATTGGGTTTTTATGTATTTGTACATTAAATTTGAGATTTGCTCAAATTCATTTCGATGCTGCGTATTTGAAAAAATAAAAAAAATGACATAACAAGCCAAAGAAAATATTTGAACTCCAGTCATAACAAGACCACTTATTTCACAATAACTCTCCCTTTTTCATAATAAATCCTCATTTGTTACTCATCACATTTGCTTTTCAGTTTTTCCTTCTCAAAAGGAAATACGTAACATTGTACATAATATATTATTTTTTGTATTGGAAGTGCAGAATTATTCTCTACTTAGCTCAAATTTTCAGTAGCAACCACATGTACACCATGTGCAAACTCACCAATTATGGATTAGTTTTATCTTATGAATCAAGCCACCATGACTTTTTCCATAAATCATTAAAAATATGCCTTAATATTTTATGTAAATGCTGACAGGTGCTCAAAAAATTGTCATGGCCTTGCCATTTTATCTCTTCTTTCATGTATATTCCCTATTTCCTGATGCTCTCTAACCATAGTTGCCACTTTGGGAACTAATAACTTCTAATGCAGGGGTGTCAAACTGCCAACCCGTGGGCCAGACGCGTCATCGGGAAACCATGCCCAACCCATTGCCGGCAATGGCGAAAAAGCTCCGATACATTGCACGACGTCACGTGACATTGCAAGTTTGACATGTCTGTTCTAATGCCTCACAATATGGCTTTCAAGTTTCAAACAAGTTAAGCACAATTGGTCATTTTACACATCACCACTAAACTAGTGTTAGGAAAATAGGAAGTTAGGAAAGAAATCCACATGCAAAGAGGAAGTAACTTCCAGCTCATCTCCAAACAAGATTCTTAGGCTTAGACAATTGTTTTATTAAATCTGGATATGGTGCAACATATTTAATTATTCTCGTTGCCTTTTCCGTGTTTATGTAAAATATTTTATGTAATGAAAGGCAGAGTTGTTTTATCTTCTACAATCCCATAGTCATAAGACACGTATGCCACTTGTAATGGATGACCCAAGACCTCTGTCTTAATGAACTAGTGATGTTATTGCTGCTATCAGCTTCTTAAAAAGTCCTGATTTTAGAAGGTCTCGCAAGCATAGAATTTTTTCTGCTTCTATAATGACACCATTTTATGATCACTGGGCTTTGCAAAAATAAGGTGTTTTAGAAAATGAGTCTTTTAATTTAAAGTGTGTGACTATAGAGTCCTCTAAGGATAGAAGCTAAGCCAGAATGCTGGATGCTTTGGCAACATAAGTGGGACAGGGTTGGTTTTTACTGTAATAATCTCAACTCCCCTGAGGTTTTTATATGTTCCTGTGTCCATGAATATGAGTGTAAAGTTCAGTGGTATTCATATCTGAGTAAATCCTACACATTTAAATGTTTGCAGATGGAAGAGTTATAGCAGAGGTTGTAATCACAAAGTCCACTGATGAGTTAATTGAAACAAAAAAAATCTTAATTTTTAAAATGGCATGTTGCATTTTTGCACTGAGGCATTAAAAACAGGGTCTTCAATACCTCAGAGCTTTTAACAATTTACATATTGATTAACAACTTACATATTTACATTAAAATATTTTAAAATTAAAGTATTTTATTTAATCCAGTACTATGCCAATATTGATACAGTTCCTCTGAAGTTCAAAAACACATGGGAGAAAAATCACCATATAAGTTTCTGATAAAAAGAGCCAGGGTTCTTTTAATAAATGGTATGCTGCCAGCCATTCCCTTGTTGATCTTCTGGGCCAATGTCCCATGGGATTCCATTATATTCAAAATTCCCCTAATAAATTTTATATTAATTTAAAAGATTTATTTTTCTTTTTCATTTTACAATGATTCAAATGCCAAAAGAGACTTTTCTGTTTCTAAAACAAGAACCAAACCAGATTGAATTACCTCATTTGGGATACCATTAGAGCATATCATTTTAGTGGACAGGAGTAGGAAAGCTGTTAAAGAACCACAAATGAAATGCCAAGAAATCCAAGTGAAAATGCTTCATTACCTTCTTTGGAAAAAAAAATGAATGCAAAAAGCAGAAGTCAAATTACAGCTGTTTTGTGATGAGAAGGAAGAAGATGCAAAGGTGCAACCCTTTTTATCCTAGATCACGGGTGTCAAACTTGCCGCGTCACGTGACGTGTCATGACGTATCGTGACTTTTTTTGCATTGCCGGAGCTGGGGTGGGCGTGGCTTCTGTATGATGCAACCGGCCGGCAGTTTGATACCCCTGGCCTAGATCTTTCAGTGGCTTTTGATGATGCAGACCATAATACCTTATGGACCCTTTGCAAGGGTTAGGAGTTGGGGGACATGGTGTTATGCTGATTTTGGGTCCCATACTCCTGGCAAGTGAAATCATGACTTTCAGAAAACTTTGGGCTCTTAATTATAGCCAGTGTCACCATACTAAGTCATTTTAATTCACTGTTTTGAATATTTGGAAAATAATGTTTGCATTTTATTATTTTAAGCAATTACCTAATTTTAAGCAATACTGATTTTTATATTATATGTTTACACTACATTCTGCAAGTACCTGGAGTCCATTAGATTTCTAGAAGGCCCTAGACATATTAATAGATCATAGTAAATAGATAAATAAGTTAAAGTACTGGGATTTGGTAGCAGAAGTTATTCCCTTCCCCACAAATTATACTGTTTTATGAAGGAGAGAATAAGGATGTTCTGTGAATGAATTTGTTTGATTTATGACAATGATTTGGAGTTCCCCGCCACGAGTATTAATAATGCTGCCATTATGGTTGGTCGCATAGTTAGCCAGTTGTTTATGCCTTATAACAGTTGTATCTGCTGGCTTCCACAGATGCTTGATATTCCGAGATTAGACCACTCTGCCAATAGTTATTGCTGCCTAAGAAACATTTTTCACCAAGGCACGAGTATTTGCAGGCATAACTTAATTGCATGCACACAGAGCTCTGTTTTATTATTCCATTGTCAGAACTCCCTAGGCGAGGATAAAAGGTTAATGAAGCCAGTTGCTTTTCATCTGATTCAGCATCTTTCCTGACTCACAGGCTCAAGAATACGCCTGCTAGCTTCAGAAACCATGATGTAGAGTGTAAGGCCAAATATCAGCTTCTTGAGTGAGCCAGGCTTTACATTCAACCTCCAAGTCAGAAATGCTCTTAGGAAAAAATAGATACACGCATGAACGTTCTGTGTTCTTGACACCTCTCTTCCCAGAAATCTCTTTACAGGTAGTCTTCGACTTACAACAGTTTGTTTAGTGACCGTTGAAAGTTACAAGGGCACTGAAAACAGTGACTTACAACTGTTTTTCACGATTACAGGGATATCATTTGCCTCAGCCTAACTTCATAAGGATCTGAAAATGACACTAAAACCTCCCCCTCTAAAGCAGGGGTAGTCAACCTTGGCTCTTTTATGACTCGTGGACTTCAACTCCCAGAATTCCTGAGCCAGCTGTGCTGGCTCAGGAATTCTGGGAGTTGAAGTCCACGAGTCATAAAAGAGCCAAGGTTGACTACCCCTGCTCTAAAGGAAGACAGTGGAGTGCCCAGGGCATTGCTTATTCCACTGAAATAATGCCTCTTATCAGCGGAAAAATGCCTGATCCTGCTCGTCGCTGCAAATACCTATGTAGAGATTTTGCAGGGATTGTACCAAGGAGCACTTAATCTCTTGTGAGATTCACCTGAACATCCACTTGAAACAAACATGGTAAATAAAAGAACGGCAGAACGTTTTGTTTTTCTGAAATGCTTCTGATGTGAAAATATGCCTGTTGCAAAGAAACGTCTAGGAAATGACGTGAGCCCACAAAACAATAAGATCTCTACATTTATTTGTTTAAAATTTATCGGCCACCCAATTCTGATGGATATGCCACCCTGAATAAATAGGCTTCCCATATAAAACAATAGGAGCGCAATCCATATATTTAGTGTTAACACTGTTCTACACTATGCTCTGCATAGTGAGCCGCAACTATAGACCATCAGAAATTCCGGTCAGAGAAAGGCAGAGGAATCTGGGTAAGGTTTTTTTTGTTATGGTTGCAGTTTTCCTTGTCAGTTACTTTCACAAGAAGCAAAGGAACTACAGTTATGTGTGTGCAATGGCGTGTACCTCTATATAACATATATAGAGCATTAACTAGTGCATAAGAGAATCGTTTAGGTACAGGAGGGGCCAAGTTTATAAATGAAGAACTTATTTTATGGTATCTAAATTCAGTCTGAAAGAGGAAGTGTTACTTCCTCTTCCTGATGCTTAAAATATGGCTTCTAGGAAGTGTATATGCAAACATGCATATAGAGACACTCAAAATAGGAGACGTGTATTGGGAAGAGAATTGACAATTTTGGGTTGGTAATACAAGGAATCATTGTCCAGAGTTTCAATCCCTCCCTCTTCCTTCTTACCCCCCCCCCCAACTTTTATGGTAGTCAGGAATAAATATAGATTGTTTTCTGATAAATAGAGGACAGCCATAAACTTACAAATAAAATCCATTTGCATCCTCATTTCGTATGACCAACAGTGAAATAGGCATTGTTAAAAGACGCTCCTCAAGAGATGTAATTCAATGTTTGCGCTTCAAAAGTAGAAGGTATTTTTGCAAAACATTCCAGCAAGTCTCTCTCGCACCAAACAAGAGAAATATAGAAAACTGCTTTCCTTGCAACTGCAAGTCCACCCTGTTCCAAGCCAAGAAAAGCTTTTGTAATGCCACACCCACCCAAGACAGTGGTAAACCTGTTTATGGCATGACTATATCTAGCTAAGGAAACTCCCTGCTGAGTCATCAAAGCTGCAACTTGCACAGTTCAAGAGGGTGCTTCAGTCACAAGAATATTATACCAGCTTCCCAAAATCCTCCATTATACCATAAACGTCTGTATTTTATTGAAAACTGCTGGAAAGTTACCGCTCTGTCTGGGCAGCCAACTTAGACAACGCGGAACCGGCTGCGTGTCAGTGCAAAGCTTACCATGCCTGGCCTTGGCATTTTCAATATCTAAAGACTTAGAGCGAAATACAAATATTTGAGAGCAATTTCTGTGAAAGCCTCAGAATTCATAATTGCTCAATGGGGAGTAAAACCTGGAGGTTTGACCCTTGATCTTCTCTAATCTCAGATCTAATGGAGCTGAGTGATGCTATCAGGCCTGAGGGAAAGATAATCTCTTTTCATCTTAAAGACATTTTCTCACTACTACAACTGGCCATGCTGACTGATAATTACGCTTGCTTGCTTGCCTGCCTGCTGCCTGATGGGTGGATGGATGGATTGCATTTTTACACTGCCACAATTTCAAGCGACTCTCGGTGTTTTCCATCATAAAATCAGACCGGTAGAACACACTAAAAACATAAATAAAATAAAATTTTAATTGTAGGTGTCATATGATTCTGGTGACTCTGCTTTAATATGCAACTGTAGAGAACCACAGAGATTATCTTTGGGAAGGAATGCAGTAGTTACCAAAAGAAAAGAATTTAGAAAGAAACTTAAACATGTAACCCTCAACTTATAACAATTCATTTAATGACCGTTTGAAGTTACAACGGCACTGAAAAAAGGTACTCATGACCATTTTTCATATTTAGGACTGTTGCAGCGTCCCCATGGTCATCTGATAAAAATTTGGATGCTTGGCAACTGACTCATGACAGATGCAGTGTCCCGGGGTCATGTGACCAATTTTTGCGACCTTTCCACAAGCAAAGTCAATGGGAAGCCAGAGTCACTTCACAACCGTGTTACTAGCTTAACAACCACAGTGATTTACTTAACAACTATGGCAAGAAAGCAACAAAACTCACTTAACAACTGTCTTGCTTATCAACAGAAATTTGGGGCTCAATTGTGGTTGTAAGTCAAGGACTACTTGCATATTGTTACTGGTATAAGAGGGAGGGAGGTATAATGTCAGCATTTCAAGTTTCTGTTACTGTAGCCCACAGGTAGTTCCTGATTTATGATCACATAGTCCAACCCCCAGGCCATGGCTTATTCACAACCAGGCCACGCGAGTGGCGGCGCAGCACACACATGCATGTGCACAGCTCAACTTGCATGAGCGGTGGCCTGGCACATATGTACATACGCACCCAGCTCAGCTTGTGCAAGTTGAACTGCATTCATGGATGTGCACCAGCCTCCCACTCACACAAGAGCTGCACGGACGCTCTGGCCTGCCACTTGAACGGCCTGTTTCCCCTCTCCCCCCTCCCCCCCCCGCCAGGCTGCCAAGCCACAAAGGTCGGGGACTGCTGACATAGTGAATGTTCGAAATTATGAGCATCCTGAAAAAGGGGACTTGTCACCCTAACTCGAAGTTCCAATGAAAGTAGCCTTTCTGAGTCATTTGACTGAATTTTGGGCGCTTAGCAACACAGATGCATTTACAACTGTTTGCAGCATCCCACAATCATTTGACTGCATTGACAAGAATTACTAGATCAGCTAATATACCAGTTCAAGAAATACAATATAAAATTAAGGATATATTTTTTTGTCTTTCAAACTGCCCGCCAGACTACTGGATGACCCCATAACTCTCATGGTTATTGTTTATTTCCCTTGAACATTGGTTATTGTTGATAGCCTCTTGGTCACGGAAAATCCAAGTAAAGTCCTTTGTCTTTGAGAAAACAAAAGAGTTTGTTCTCGTGCCTCTTGCTGAGATTGGATGCGATCTTTGCCTTCTGGCTTTTCTCTTCACTTTTTCCAGATATACAAGGTTATCTGATAACAGCTTTGTTGCATGACTGCAGATTGCGTGGGCTATTTTATGGCTGCCGCCAAGTGCTATAAAGCATCTGGTTTGTGTGCACACAGCCATGAACAGGCCACGTAGAATAAACTTATTATACTTCGATTATCTTTTTGACCAAGTCCTGAAAACTAATACAGACACTGTTTTATTAGCATTGTGGGTTAACTACATGGACAAAATTCACACTATAATTATTTCTCTCATAGCCAAAGTCTGATGAACTTTATTTCTTGAGTAAGGCTGGGGAATCATACCTGGAAATCTCAAGTCAAACAGCTCTTCCAACATAAATGATTTAACTAGTAGATTAATCAATTAGAACTTTTATTTGATTGATCACCAGAAGACCATTTTATTCAAGAAGGATACTTTTGTGTTTGCACCAAATTAAGGAGAGGCTTGTTTAGCGTTTATTTATATTTTAAATCCAGTTTCATTACTTTATAAGTAAGTCAAGGTGGCAAACATACCTAATATTTCTTCTTCCTCCTATTTTCCCCTCAACAACCACCCTGTCAGGCAGGTTGGGTTGAGAGAGAAGGACTGGTCAAGAGTCACTAAGACGACTTTCATGCCTAAGGCGGGATTAGAACTCACAATCTGCTGGTGATTGGCCCAGAGTCACCCAGCTGGCTTTCATGCCTAAAGTGGACCAAAACTGATGGAGTCCTGCTTTCTAGACTGATACCTTAACAATTAAATGTTATTCTACTTTTATATTACTACAGTAGTCAACCAATGAAATATTTAAAAGATTATTTTCCCCTACAAAGTGAATGATAACATTTAATTAGGAAAATGCAATAGATTTTAGACTGATATGTAAGAAAAGACATACACTGAGGTTTTGATGCTGAAGCAGACTCGAGAGGTGGCTGAATCCGGCCCTTGCAGCACCCGCCTACACTTGACAAATTCCACCCCACAAGGTATTAAGGAGATCAACTGGTGCTTGCTTTTCCCATCAATCAATGAGGCTGGGTGGAAGAGGAATGCTCAGGGCATTCCTTACCCATTCCAATTTGTTTTTAGACATTCCTCCTGAACTGCAAGCCAAGACAACCTTTTATTAGGAGGTTTGCTCAGGGATTTAATTCAGGCACACACAAACCCCTTCCCAGTGCTGGCTTTTAATGCTTCTTCAGCAAAGAGTTTTATTATATGTTGCAGGATTAGCCTTGATCAAGCAAGCAAGTATAAGGGCTAAGAAAGCCAGAGTGTTTCATATCCCTGTTGGTGAGTCAATCTATACTGCCAAAATGTAAGCCTTAAATATTTTGAAATCTTTTTTCTGCTTAGGAGTTCCTATTCTGAACAGAAAATTGCAAAGTGTTGCAATAACAATTGTCCTTCTTTGTAGGAAAACCACTGAGGATTCTACTACTACTACTACTACTACTACTACTACTACTACTACTACTACTACTACTACTACTAATAATAATAATAATAATAATAATAATAATAAAAAGTTGGAAGGGATCTTGGAGGTCATCTAGTCCAACTCCCTGCTCAGGCAGGAAACCCTATATTATTTCAGACAAATGGCTGTCCAGTCTCTTCTTAAAAACTTCCAGTGTTGGAGCATTCACAACTTCTGGAGGCAGGTTGTTCCACTGGTTAATTGTTCTAACTGTCAGGAAGTTTCTCCTTAGTTCTAGGTTACTTCTCTGCTTGGTTAGTTTCCATCCGTTGCTTCTTGTCCTGCCTTCAGGCGCCTTGGAAAATATTAATTTTCCTGTTAGTTCTGCCTTTGACTGTATTTTATTCTATTTATTTTTTCATATTTATTTTATTTATATTCTGCTTTTATTATCTTTATAAATAACTCAAGATGTCGAACAAACCTAGTGGTCCCTCTTCCTATTTTCCTCATAACAACAACCATGCCTAAGGCGGCACTAAAACTCCCAGTCTCCTGATGATTGGCCCAAAGCCACCCAGCTTCCTTTCATGGCTAAGATGGAACTGAAACTCCAGTCTCCCAGTTTCTAGCCTGAATCACTAGATCAAACTGGCTTATTGTTGCACTGTATTTTATAGTCTGACATGACCTTATGGCTAATCAATAAAATATTAATATTACAAATGCTAATGTGGGCAGGTCATGTCACATTATCCTACCTAACTTTGTTCAGTCCATAATGCTGAATTGTTTCCTCATGGACTGAGTGGGCAATCTTTTACCTCAAGATGTCTCTTCCAGACAAAACCTTTATACACAAATAGGATGCTAATTGGATAGACCTAGCAGACTCAATTCAACCATACTGTCTGGGCCACACTACACTGGATCCCCCCAAATCTGCTCCCACAGAAATCACTAGTGCATTTCTTTTATATCCCTAATTGTGGAATACATGTTGGTAATGAATTTGGCAGGAAATGCAGGAAAAATGGTAATTCCACCTTGCACTCTCTGGATCACTGTTTCTGTTGCCTAAGTTCCATATGGCTCGCCACCCAGATACGGATCCGAAAATCACTGGAAATTTGGCTGATCTTCCAGGCATTGGGACAAAGTGATGGTTGATCCTCTATAGAATATTTTACAGTTAGTTTGCTTCCGGATGCTTATGATCTGGAGGTTTTTTTTTAAATTGTACATTTGCTATGGTTAAGGCATCAATCTAGAAACTAGGAGATTGTGAGTTCTAGTCCTATCTTAGACATAGAGACCAGCCTGGTAATTTTTGATCTAGTAGCCTTGGTCCAGTCGTTCTCTCTCAGCCCTATGAAGAACACAAGGGCAAAACACTTCTGAAAATCTTGCCAAGAAAACTGTTTTGGCATTGCTCCCCTCAACCTGGCCTCCCTCAAATCTTGTCAAGAATCAAGACCTCCTTTGAGGCATCCTCCCTCCACAAGTCTTAAACATTGTTACATTTCCTAGACTCATCTGGAGTTGGCGGTTTCTAAATTGTAAAAAATAAATTGTAGGTAGATAAGACAATAACCCTGTAAAATAAGTGGAAATTTGCCTAACCTCAACACTTATTAAGGTTAATTTAACTTATTAATAAAATAACTAGAGACTTTTGTAGGCCATGAATTAACTTGAGCTAGATTCGCTGTGCCTCTGCCTGCAAAAAATAACATGTCTGCCAGCGAAACCCAGAGAGGTCGACCACAATTATAATGGCTGTGCTTCCAAAATGTTGCAGACCAGAAGCTGAAACCTGGAGGGGAATATGAACATGATTTCCTTGCCACAAATATCTTCAGAATTTTCAAGGAGCTGCTAAAGTTAAATAGATCAAAGCCAGAAGAAAAGTCTGTGATTATAGAAGTGTCTGGGGTGGGGGTGGAGGTGGAGGGAAACAGCATTTGAACACTACTAAGCACAATGTTAGAGACATGAGTTAGAGAGAGGCTATATTGAATGTAATCTTGCTAATGTATTTTTTCATGAAAGTGAGACTGGAGTCTGGTCTGATGTAAATAAATATAAATGCTGGTATCTGATCAATCACCTTTTCTAGGTGGGAGTACAGTGCAAAACATACAGATTTTTTTTAAAAAATAAAATTCTCCGCATTTAAAAACAAAAACAAGAGAAACAACCTGACAAGAAAACTACCTAAGACTAAAACAAGTTTTTTTTCCACAAAAATGATTGCCAGCCACAGTACCAGATTAAACCAAAGTCAAACAGAAAGTGCATACAGCATGGTTATTCATAAAGGACTAGGTCTTCTTGTGACATAAGTGCTCAGTTTTAGGCAAGAAACTTTGAACTTTATCTAGGGCTTTTTGGGTGTTGTTGTTGTTCGAATGTCCAGGTTTATAGTATTAGCAGGATTGCTTCAATCCATTTTCTTTTAGATTCTTAAAAAAAAAACACCTCTAGCAGGATGGCATGATTTACTTTTGCAGAATCCTTGCTGATTTTTTTCAAAAGACATGTTCCTCTAATGTGCTTATTTTTCTTGGTTTGTTTCCGCCAATTTCCCTGGAAAAATGTAAAATTTACTAGCCTATAATTTCCCCCCAGATCTCATTTTGAAAAATCGGTGTCACATTGGCTATCTCCCAGTGTCTTCAACACCAGGAGCCTGGTTTGAGTTTCATAATATGGGACAGTTTGACATCTGAGTACTTTAAGAACCCTTGGGTAGATGCCATCAGAAAGATAGCAATGTGAAACGGTGACGTTTATGTTGCTTTATTGCAGGTGCCCTCTGCTTTACTAAAAACAAAACATCCTTCTTTCACAAGAAGCAGTGATGCATTTTACATTATTGGGAGCAAGGAGGAGGTTAGCAATGTAATTTATCACCATCTGCTTAGTGAATTTTGGCAGTTTCCAATTGAATTTGCATTTTTCAAGCATTGTCAGTGAAAGGAAAATGGAACTAATTGATACACTGGCTTAGATTTAGAAAAACAAAACTTTCTATAATAAATTGAGGAAGGTTTACAGATTTGGGGCAATCATTTGTATTTAAAGGAAGCAATAGCCCTTTCATGATTATTTGTTTTCTCTTCCATTCCAAAGCATAATAACTGCTATGCTAAAGAAGCTCTGACGTAAAGAAGGGCACTTTTCTCTGCTTATATTAGATGTATTGAAAAGTATCAGGGAATCTTAAATAAATGATTGGTCCATTAGTGGGTGAAAGTGGCAACAAAGTGACAAGCAACAGGGAGAAAGCAGAACTATTTAACTCATTTTTTGCATCTGTCTTTACACAAAGGGGAAAAACAGACCAACCTATCAAAAATAGTGCCATAAAAAACAGAATAGAAACACAAGTTAAGATAGGCAAGAAAATGGTAAGTGAGCACCTGTCCAGCCTAGATGAGTTCAAATCACCAAGACCAGATGGATTACACCCCAAGGTTCTCAAGGAACTGGCAGATATGATCTTGGAACCACTGAACTATATTTTTCAAAGATCCTGGAGCACTGGGGAACTACAGACTGGAAAAGAGCTGATGTAGTTCCCATCTTCAAAAAAGGGAAAAAAATGGATCCAGAAAATCACAGACCTATCAGCCTGACCTCAATACCTGGGAAGATTCTGGAAAAGATAATCAAACAACGAATCAGCAAACACCTAGAGGCAAACAAAATCACTACTAAAAGCCAACATGGGTTTGTCAAAAACAGATCATGCCAGACAAACCTTATTGCATTCTTTGACCAAGTGACAAAATTAGTGGATCAGAGGAATGCTGTGGATATAATTTACTTGGACTTCAGTAAGGCATTTGATAAAGTAGATCACAACCTACTACTCGATAAGATAGANACATGGGTTTGTCAAAAACAGATCATGCCAGACAAACCTTATTGCATTCTTTGACCAAGTGACAAAATTAGTGGATCAGAGGAATGCTGTGGATATAATTTACTTGGACTTCAGTAAGGCATTTGATAAAGTAGATCACAACCTACTACTCGATAAGATAGAAAAATGTGGGTTAGACAGCATCACCACCAGATGGATCCGTAGCTGGCTGACCAGCCATACTCAGCATGGAACCGCATCTACATGGAGGGAAGTGTGTAGTGGAGTGCCCCAGGGCTCTGTTCTGGGCCCAGTGCTCTTCAACATCTTCATCAATGATTTGGACGAGGGGATAGATGGGAAACTCATAAATTTGCAGGGGGGTTGGACTCGATGACCTCCAAGGTCCTTTCCAACTTTATTATTATTATTATTATTATTATTATTATTATTATTATTATTATTGTTGTTGTTGTTGTTGTTGTTGTTGTTGTTGTTGTTGTTGTTATTATTATTTGATTAACAGTTTATATCATTATGACATTTGTGTTCCTCATAAGTAGGTATTTTTTTTGCTGATTTTTTTTCTGAACGATTAAGGAGAGTATTACATTAATACTGTACTTTTTATTTGATTTCTATAGCTGCCCATCTCAAAACATGATTCTCTTTATATTAAGCAATATAAAAAAAACAAAGGTTTTAGATCCAAAGCAATAATTGTTTAGGAAAAATTGGAAATGTTGATTCTATATAACAATAGCAATAGCAGTTAGACTTATATATCACCCTATAGCACTTTATAGCATTCTCTGGGCAGTTTACAATGAAGAAGCATTACTTGCATATTGCCCCCAACAATCTGGGACCTCATTTTACCAACCTTGGAAAGATGGAATGCTGAGTCAAACTTGAGCCCCATCAGGATCGAATTCCAGGCTGTGTGCAGAGTTTGCCTGCAATACTACATTTTGATCACTGCGTCACCAGGGCTTTGAAAGAGGTAAGCTTAGAATAATTTAGGAACAATTTCTACTATGGTTTACAATTCATTTATTTTTATTAATTCAAAATACCTCTAATATCAGAGAAAAATCTCTTAAAGGTGAGAGAACAATGAAGAGTAATATACAACTGAACTGAATTGGACAATTTTATTAAAAAAAAAATTAACCCCCTCCAACTCAAATCCAGCACTATACCAGAAAAGGAAATGAGCTAAATACTTAAGTGAACAGATACAAATAAAGTGATGCCATATCTTCTATCTGAAATGAAGAAGAGTCGAAGGATTTTGGTCTTGGGAAAGCCCTCATGGAATAATCTCTCACTGGATATGTGAAATCCTTAAAGGCAAATACCTTAACTGCTGTACTACATTGGCTATCCCCATAGCTCCAGGTGGAAAACCAACTAGAGGCAGAAAAAGTAACTGTTTGTACTTCCATAAATAATGTTGGATATAGGAACATCTTTGGTCTTGCGTCTGCTCCTTCAAACGAAACTTCATCTGAAACTCCCAAATCCCTGCACCAGGGAATTGCCTTTGTCTCTATCTTACTGGGATCCGGTCTCAGTTTATGATGTTCCTCCAATCCATTACAATGTTCAGATTCCAGTCCAGGGTTTGCATAACCTTTCCTGACTCAGATAATATAGAAAAACATTTCATCAGCATACAAATTGAGTGTCACCCTGTAAAGTAGACTAAACTAATAAACCAATACCATATAGGTGTAAAACCACTTTTATTAGAATAGCTCTCGTAAGAGAATCCTGAAAGCCTGAATGTGTTTCCCTCCTCCTTCACTTTATCTGCGGGTGAATTAAGGAGGGCCTGTCTGAGGTATTTAGGTTAAGTTAGGTTTGGGGAATGGACTGAAGCTGCACTTATCGGATCGTTGCCTTGGTAACAGATCTTGCCACTGGCCTTCAAGGCCGTTCTTTGTGTCATTTACATGAAGTGTTGCATGAGATGACTCCTAACAGCTTGATATATTTTTAAATGGCATTTGGAGAGAATGGATCATTTTGAAACTCCAGAGCTAAAGTGCTATTGCAGTAATAATTTATTAAACCCAATACGATGTTCTGAACATAGATGGAGTAGAATCAAATGCTGTGTCACCATGGCCCGCTAATCTGAATTCAAAGATCCTTACTTTGCAATGTTCATTTCAAACCAAACAAACTAGTAGAATGAACATGATTGTGGTTATTTTGTCATGCGCATAGTTCTAAACACGCCAATTAAAGAAATTTGTTTATTAAAGAAATCCCCCTGGGTGTTGTAAATGCAATTCTCTTAATGCAACTCAAGGAAACCACAATGTCATGATCGATTCCATTAGAGCGGAACAGTTCCAAATCAGAGGACTCTTTCTACTATGATAATTTTCCTATGTTAGAACCACACTGTTTCAGAAACTATGGACAATGCAGGAGTTGACAATGTCATACATTCAAGTTTCAGAGAGGATTTGTTTAGACATTGTTCATTAAATAATTGTTGGAAACTGCACAGTCCGCTTAGCTAGATGTTTCTAATCGGGGTGACAACACACCCAGAGTGCAAAATGAGGCTTTAAGGCAGGGGTGTCAAACTGGCGGCCCATGGGCCGGATGCATCACATGCAGGCCACGCCCACCCTGGCTCCGCAAAGGCAAAAAACATTGCGATACGTCATGTGGTGCGAATGAGTTTAATACCCAGTCTTTAAGGGGTTTGCAGAGCGGTCTGTAAAAGTTCCCCAATGAATGATATTAAAATGAGTGAAAATAGGCACCAAATGCACACACATTTAGGGAACAAATGTGAGGATTTGGAAAACTTCCTTGAAAGATACCAAAGATACCAAAAGCTTGAGAACCATTGTACTATGCTATAAACCATAAATAATAAACTACTCATATAATAATGAGTAATAAGCAAGGGCTGAATAAATTCACACAAGGAAGTCCCAATATGGCTAAAGTGGGAATCAGGGAGAAATGAAGATTATAAATGAAGTAGGCCTTTCCTATCAGAAATAAGTAGCGCCTCTAGGGAACAGAGGTCATGATGGTCATACTATCCACAGGGCAACACTTTCTGCAGATTATTAGAATCAGCTTGGGACATAAAGGATGGAGACTAGTGAAAAAACTTGATTGGCAAAAGACAGGCAACCACATGCTTCAGGAGATAGAAGACTAGGCAACATACAATGTCACTCCAGAGAACGAGCTAAGAAACAGAAAAGTTACACATTGCAAGTTTTAGTGCATGGGGATGATTTATCACTTAATCCTGACTGTGAACATTGCCTTCTTTCTGGAATGTGAATTTTAACAAAGACAACTGTGTGCTTTCTTCACAAGATTTTTTTGCCTATAGCAGGAGAAACGTATCATGGTTTCTGCTTATATTCAACCAAAGGTGCTTTATAACAACAAAGTATTGAAATGTAAATGTATTATTGACTTGGAATTCTCAAAATGTAATCACAGCCCCTAAGAGCAATTAACACACAACATGTGGCAGTATTATTAAAAGCTGTTAAAGGTTATAGTGGCAGAACATGTTTTAAATTGCTTTTTGCAAATGCATATATTTATGTACGACAAGGTTCATACATCATGCTAAGCCATAAGGTGGCTTCTCTAGACTTGGTTTAGAGTGCTGTGTAACCAAGCCAATTGTGTTTTATTCAATAAACCATATTTTAAAAACATAATGCACAGATAAACCAAAGTGAAAGTCATATTCTTTACAATGAAACGAGCCTGTCATTTGAACTAGTTTCTTTTAACATTCTACAAATAAATGAGTTTTTGTACTTGCCTAAATATACCAATATAATGTTTGCAATAAATCACATTAAATCTGAAAGACAGAGGAAAACAGCTCATAAACTTTCAAAAAAACTTATTCTCTAAATTCAAAACCAGCCATTTAGCAATGTGAGTTTGTTTACAAAAGGAAGAGTTTCAGCTTAGACCTGCACACACCCCAAAAAATCCAGTTCAATTATATTGTACAATTGCAACATCTCAGTAAATTGCTACTAGTGTACTCTCTGAAGTTTACACGCAAAGCAAAGTTCACAATTGCACTGCCGAAAATTAAAATACCTTGGCTTAAATATTTTCATACCTACTGCACTTAAATTAGAAGGAGCTTGGTGCATCTTTTCCAACTTTTGTTAGTCAGAATCAAAAAGCTGAAGACCAATGACTTTGATTAAAAATCACAAGCTCACTTGAGATGCATGGAGTAGCTACTAAGATTTAAGCTGGGATGAGACAGGGTGAAAAGACAGGAGAAGGAAAGGCAATTATGGACAGGGTTACAGAGGTGGGGGGGCAGATTCCTAATTTTGGGCTTCCATAGCTGAACACAACTTTCCGCCTATAACCACTTCTTAAAGAAGGAAAGTAAAACGATGCAAATGTGTGTGATGATAGCAAACACATTTGCCTCCTGTTTGTATGCTTTCCTTTGATGCAGATGTGATTTTGTGTGTGCAAAACCATGCACCTTATAAAAGAAGGTTTATCGCTTTGCTTTGAATAATTCGGTGGCTCCAGAATGCAATTATTCTCTTTATGGTCAATGAATTCAATTTACAGCATTAGTGACCTCTTGTGCCCATACAGAGAGGTTATAAATTTGATATTTTCAGGCTGTTTGCATTCCCTTACTCAGCTCACCCCAGCTAACAGTTTCTGCTCCAGAAACAAATAGTTGCTGATAATGGTTTATTGTAGGCTCTCCATTCATGTTNTCTAAATTGTAAAAAATAAATTGTAGGTAGATAAGACAATAACCCTGTAAAATAAGTGGAAATTTGCCTAACCTCAACACTTATTAAGGTTAATTTAACTTATTAATAAAATAACTAGAGACTTTTGTAGGCCATGAATTAACTTGAGCTAGATTCGCTGTGCCTCTGCCTGCAAAAAATAACATGTCTGCCAGCGAAAGCCAGAGAGGTTGACCACGATTATAATGGCTGTGCTTCCCAAATGTTGCAGACCAGAAGCTGAAACCTGGAGGGGAATATGAACATGATTTCCTTGCCACAAATATCTTCAGAATTTTCAAGGAGCTGCTAAAGTTAAATAGATCAAAGCCAGAAGAAGTCTGTGATTATAGAAGTGTCTGGGGTGGGGGTGGAGGTGGAGGGAAACAGCATTTGAACACTACTAAGCACAATATTAGAGACATGAGTTAGAGAGAGGCTATATTGAATGTAATCTTGCTAATGTATTTTTTCATGAAAGTGAGACTGGAGTCTGGTCTGATGTAAATAAATATAAATGCTGGTTTCTGATCAATTGAATGAATACCTTTTCTAGGTGGGAGTACAGTGCAAAACATACAGAATTTTTTTAAAAAATAAAATTCTCCGCATTTAAAAAAAAAACAACCAAGAGAAACAACCTGACAAGAAAACTACCTAAGACCAAAACAAGTTTTTTTTCCCACAAAAATGATTGCCAGCCACAGCACCAGATTGAACCAAAGTTAAACAGAAAGTGCATAAAGGAGTAGGTCTTCTCGTGACATAAGTGCTCAGTTTTAATCAAGAAACTCTGAACTTTATCTAGGGTTTTTTTTTGGTGTTGTTGTTTGAATGTCCAGGTTTGTAGTGTTAGCAGGATTGCTTCAATCCATTTTCTTTTAGATTCTTAAAAAAACCACCTCTAGCAGGATGGCATGATTTACCTTTGCAGAATTCTTGCTGATTTTTCTCAAAAGACATGTTCCTCTAATATGCTTATTTTTCTTGGTTTGTTTCTGCCAATTTCCCTGGAAAAATGTAAAATTTACTAGCCTATAATTTCCCCCCGGATCTCGTTTTGAAAAATCGGTGTCACATTGGCTATCTCCCCGTGCCTGGTTTGGGTTTCATAATATGGGACAGTTTGACATCTGAGTTCTTGAAGAACCCTTGGGTAGATGCCATCAGAAAGATAAGCAATGTGAAACTGTGAAGTTTATGTTGCTTTATTGCAGCTGCCCTCTGCTTTAATAAAAACAAAACATCCTTCTTTCACGAGAAGCAGTGATGCATTTTACATTATTGGGAGCAAGGAGGAGGTTAGCAATGTAATTTATCACCATCTGCTTAGTGAATTTTGGCAGTTTCCAATTGAATTTGCATTTTTCAAGCATTGTCAGTGAAAGGAAAATGGATCTAATTGATACACTGGCTTAGATTAAAAAAAAAACTTTCCACAATAAGTTGAGGAAGGTTTACAGATTTGGGGCAACAGACTAATCATTTGTATTTAAAGGAAGCAATAGCCCTTTCATGATTATTTGTTTTCTCTTCCATACCAAAGCATAATAATTGCTATGCTAAAGAAGCTCTGACGTAAAGAAGGGTGCTTTTCTCTGCTTATATTAGATGTATTGAAAAGTATCAGGGAATCTTAACTAAATGATTAACAGTTTATATCATTATGACATTTGTGTTCCTCATAAGTAGGTATTTTATATGCTGACTTTTTTCTGAAAGGTTAAGGAGAGTGTTACATTAATACTGTACTTTTTATTTGATTTCTATAGCTGCCCATCTCAAAACGTGATTCTCTTTATATTAAGCAATATTAAAAAAAACAAAGGTTTTAGATCCAAAGCAATAATTGTTTAGGAAAAATTGGAAATGTTGATTCTATATAACAATAGCAATAGCAGTTAGACTGATATATCACCCTATAGCACTTTATAGCATTCTCTGGGCAGTTTACAATGAAGAAGCATTACTTGCATATTGCCCCCAACAGTCTGGGACCTCATTTTACCAACCTTGGAAAGATGGAATGCTGAGTCAAACTTGAGCCCCATCAGGATCGAATTCCAGGCTGTGGGCAGAGTTTGCCTGCAATACTGCATTTTGATCACTGCATCACCAGGGCTCTGAAAGAGGTAAGCTTAGAATAATTTAGGAACAATTTCTACTATGGTTTACAATTCATTTATTTTTATTAATTCAAAATACCTCTAATATCAGAAAAAAATCTCTTAAAGGTGAGAGAACAATGAAGAGTAATATACAACTGAACTGAACTGGACAATTTTAATAAAAAATGTTTTTAATCCCCTCTAACTCAAATCCAGCACTATACCAGAAAAGGAAATGAGCTAAATACTTAAGTGAACAGATACAAATAAAGTGATGCCATATCTTCTATCTGAAATGAAGAAGAATCGAAGGATTTTGGTCTTGGGAAAGCCCTCATGGAATAATCTCTCACTGGATATGTGAAATCCTTAAAGGCAAATACCTTAACTGCTGTACTACATTGGCTATCCCCATAGCTCCAGGTGGAAAACCAACTAGAGGCAGAACAAGTAACTGTTTGTACTTCCATAAGTAATGTTGGATATAGGAACATCTTTGGTCTTGCGTCTGTTCCTTCAAACGAAACTTCATCTGAAACTCCCAAATCCCTGCACCAGGGAATTGCCTTTGTACTCTATCTTACTGGGATCCGGTCTCAGTTTATGATGTTCCTCCAATCCATTACAATGTTCAGATTCCAGTCCAGGGTTTGCATAACCTTTCCTGACTCAGATAATATAGAAAAACATCTCATCAGCATACAAATTGAGTGTCACCCTGTAAAGTAGACTAAACTAATAAACCAATACCATATAGGTGTAAAACCACTTTTATTAGAATAGCTCTCGTAAGAGAATCCTGAAAGCCTGAATGTGTTTCCCTCCTCCTTCACTTTATCTGCGGGTGAATTAAGGAGGGCCTGTCTGAGGTATTTAGGTTAAGTTAGGTTTGGGGAATGGATTGAAGCTGCACTTATCGGATCGTTGCCTTGGTAACAGATCTTGTCACTGGCCTTCAAGGCCGTTCTTTGTGTCGTTTACATGAAGTGTTGCATGAGATGACTCCTAACAGCTTGATATATTTTTAAATGGCATTTGGAGAGAATGGATCATTTTGAAACTCCAGAGCTAAAGTGCTATTGCAGTAATAATTTATTAAACCCAATATGATGTTCTGAACATAGATGGAGTAGAATCAAATGCTGTGTCACCATGGCCCGCTAATCTGAATTCAAAGATCCTTACTTTGCAATGTTCATTTCAAACCAAACAAACTGGTAGAATGAACATGATTGTGGTTATTTTGTCATGCGCATAGTTCCAAACACGCCAATTAAAGAAATTTTTTAATTAAAGAAATCCCCCTGGGTGTTGTAAATGCAATTCTCTTAATGCAACTCAAGGAAACCACAGTGTCATGATCGATTCCATTAGAGCGGAACAGTTCCAAATCAGAGGACTCTTTCTACTATGATAATTTTCCTATGTTAGAACCACACTGTTTCAGGAACTATGGACAATGCAGGAGTTGACAATGTCATACAGTCAAGTTTCAGAGAGGATTTGTTTAGACATTGTTCATTAAATCATTGTTGGAAACTGCACAGTCCGCTTAGCTAGATGTTTCTAATCGGGGTGGCAACACACCCAGAGTGCAAAATGAGGCTTTAAGGCAGGGGTGTCAAACTGGCGGCCCATGGGCCGGATGCATCACACGCAGGCCACGCCCACCCTGGCTCCGCAAAGGCAAAAAACATTGCGATAAGTCATGTGGTGCGAACGAGTTTAATACCCAGTCTTTAAGGGGTTTGCAGAGAGGTCTGTAAAAGTTCCCCAATGAATGATATTAAAATGAGTGAAAATAGGCACCAAATGCACACACATTGTGAGGATTTGTAAAACTTCCTTGAAAGATACCAAAGATACCAAAAGCTTGAGAACCATTGTACTATGCTATAAACCATAAATAATAAACTACTCATATAATAATGAGTAATAAGCAAGGGCTGAATAAATTCACACAAGGAAGTCCCAATATGGCTAAAGTGGGAATCAGGGAGAAATGAAGATTATAAATGAAGTAGGCCTTTCATATCAAAAATAAGTAGCGCCTCTAGGGAACAGAGGTCATGATGGTCATACTATCCACAGGGCAACACTTTCTGCAGATTATTAGAATCAGCTTGGGACATAAAGGATGGAGACTAGTGAAAAAACTTGATTGGCAAAAGACAGGCAGCCACATGCTTCAGGAGACAGAAGACTAGGCAACATACAATGTCGCTCCAGAGAACGAGCTAAGAAACAGAAAAGTTACACATTGCAAGTTTTAGTGCATGGGGATGATTTATCACTTAATCCTGACTGTGAACATTGCCTTCTTTCTGGAATGTGAATTTTAACAAAGACAACTGTGTGCTTTCTTCACAAGATTTTTTTTGCCTATAGCAGGAGAAACGTATCATGGTTTCTGCTTATATTCAACCAAAGGTGCTTTATAACAACAAAGTATTGAAATGTAAATGTATTATTGACTTGGCATTCTCAAAATGTAATCACAGCCCCTAAGAGCAATTAACACACAACATGTGGCAGTATTATTAAAAGCTGTTAAAAGTTATAGTGGCAGAACATGTTTTAAATTGCTTTTTGCAAATGCATATATTTATGTACGACAAGGTTCATACATCATGCTAAGCCATAAGGTGGCTTCTCTAGGCTTGGTTTAGAGTGCTGTGTAACCAAGCCAATTGTGTTTTATTCAATAAACCATATTTTAAAAACATAATGCACAGATAAACCAAAGTGAAAGTCATATTCTTTACAATGAAACGAGCCTGTCATTTGAACTATAGTTTCTTTTAACATTCTACAAATTAATGAGTTTTTGTACTTGCCTAAATATACCAATATAATGTTTGCAATAAATCACATTAAATCTGAAAGACAGAGGAAAACAGCTCATAAACTTTCAAAAAAACTTATTCTCTAAATTCAAAACCAGCCATTTAGCAATGTGAGTTTGTTTACAAAAGGAAGTTTCAGCTTAGACTGCACACACCCCAAAAAATCCAGTTCAATTATATTGTACAATTGCAACATCTCAGTAAATTGCTACTAGTGTACTCTCTGAAGTTTACATGCAAAGCAAAGTTCACAATTGCACTGCCGAAAATTAAAATATCTTGGCTTAAATATTTTCATACCTACTGCACTTAAATTAGAAGGAGCTTGGTGCATCTTTTCCAACTTTTGTTAGTCAGAATCAAAAAGCTGAAGACCAATGACTTTGATTAAAAATCACAAGCTCACTTGAGGTGCATGGAGTAGCTACTAAGATTTAAGCTGGGATGAGACAGGGTGAAAAGACAGGAGAAGGAAAGGCAATTATATGGACAGGGTTACAGAGGTGGGGGGACAGATTCCTAATTTTGGGCTTCCATAGCTGAACACAACTTTCCGCCTATAACCACTTCTTAAAGAAGGAAAGTAAAACAATGCAAATGTGTGTGATGATAGCAAACACATTTGCCTCCTGTTTGTATGCTTTCCTTTGATGCAGATGTGATTTTCTGTGTGCAAAACCATGCACCTTATAAAAGAAGGTTTATCGCTTTGCTTTGAATAATTCGGTGGCTCAGTCTTACGTTAATAAGAGAAATACCAGTTACTTAAGTTAAATGTCGTAATCACTGGAGAACACGGGTATGTCTCTCCAATATTTAAACTATAAAAGTCCGACAAACGTAAGGGAATGAGTCGAGTGGGGTCGATTGTCAAAGACGAGGTCTTTGTTTATCAACGACTATTACCAAATAACATCCGAGAGGTAAGTACAATCATTTATGCTGGGTTTAGCAAAAAAAAAAAAAAAAGCCACAGCTAAGGTTTCATGGAGAGTGAGTTTGATGTACAATATGATAGGACCAAAGCATCCCATAACACCTTTGTCCACATTTCTTAAGTTATCTCTAACTACATTTGCAGTGTTCTTGGTCTCACACAAAACAGCACTGACTTTGGTGAGGTCTCACATCCTATCATCAGAGGTGGTAGAAGATGGTATCACAACATTTTTGACCAAGAATGCCTCATGTTCATAGACAGAGAGTAGGGAAAACATAAGAAATTGTATCATGTTCTTCTAGATGCCCTTTATCCCATCTATCTAGTAGTGGGCCTTATTCATGATGACAATGAGGGTGTTTACCGCAAGGAGGTTGAGGGTTTGGTGAACTGGTGTAAGGAAAACAGCCTAGTTTTAAACACTGGAAAAACCAAAGAGATCATTGTCGATTTCAGAAAAGGCAGGCACAGCCACACTCCTCTGTGCATTAATGATTCACCTATGGAGATGGTTACCAGCATCAAATTACTGGGTGTGCAGTTAACAAGTAGGCTGGCTTGGTCGCTCAACAGTGAGACACTGGTGAAGCGGGCACAGCAGCGCCTGCATTTTCTGCATTGCATGAGAAAAGCACATCTTCCTTCCCCTGTCCTTACCACTTTCTACAGAGGGAAGATCGAGAGCATCCTGTCATACAACATCACAGTCTGGTTTAGAAGCTTCACTGCTTCAGACAGGAAGGTGGTGCAGAGAGTGGTGAGGATGGCTGAAAAGATCATTGGCAGTTCCCTCCCTTTCCCTCCACAACATAGCATATAAGCTTGAGCAGGGTCTGCAAGATTGTCTAGGACGCTCTTCACAACCTGTTTTCCTTGTTACCTTCTGGGGGGAGGCTCCGTGATATCCGAAGCAGAACATCCAGATTCAGTCACAGCTTTGTTCCATACAGTATTAACCTTGTGAACTCTAAAGCTTCCTCCTTCCGTTATGTATTCAAGATGGACAGTGATTAATATTTATATGTTACTTATACAGTATGTAAGGCTGTAGGTCTATACATATGTTGTATATAGTATGTTTAAATGTGTGTTATGTATGTGTACACTTTGAGAGCAAGCAACTAAATTTCATTTTTAATGTGTGCTGATGTGCCCACAGGAAAAAAAATAACAATAAAGATAATCTAATCTAATCTAATCTAATCTAATCTAATCTAATCTAATCTAATCTAATCTAATCTAATCTAATCTAATCTAGTACTTAATACTATTTCCCCCAATTACAGTTAGTCCTTGACTTACTACCACAATTGAGCCCCAGATTTCTGTAGCTAAGCGAGACAGTTGTTAAGTGAATTTTGCCCCATTTTTTTGACCTCTCTTGCCATAGATGTTAAATGAATCACTGAAGTTGTTAAGTTGGTAACATGGTTATCATGGTTGTTAAGTGAAGCTGGCTTCCCCATTGACTTTGCTTGTCAGAAGATCGCAAAAGGATCACATAGTCTCGGGACAATACAACCATCATAAATATGAACCAGTTGCCAAGCATCCGAATTTTGATCACATGACCATGGGGATGCTGCAGTGGTCTTAAGTGTGAAAAACGGTCATAAGTCATCGTTTTCAGTACTGTTGTAACTTTGAACGGTCACTAAACGAATGGTTGTAAGTTGAGGATTACCTGTTTTGATAGAAGCTTGAGTTGATCCCAGTTGAATTTTAATTAACACAATAAATCATGGTTAAGCACTCTGTGTAAACAGAGTGTAAACCAGATCAATTACTTAGAAGATTATTGTTTTAGTATAAATATTTGAAAGTTACAATGGATTCCCCCAAAGAAATTTATGAACTGATTCCAGACTTCCAATGGCTGCCCCCCAGTCACACGACCCCATCTTGGTTGCTAAGCAACCAGCCCACATTTACAGCCGTTTGCAGGTTCCCACAGGTCATGTGACCATGATTTGCAATGTTTTTACCACAAAAAGGAATTTACTTCTGGGTTTTGGCAAAAGCAGCTCATAATGAACAATAGGTTTGCTTCATGACCACCACAAAAAAGGTCGTAAAACTGGGTCTTCTTACATGACCCCCTCCTTTATAACTGTCATGACTGACGCCTGTAATGGGCAGGTTCCATTACAGCTATAAGTCGAGTACTATCTGTCCTCCTTCTCATTCCCATCAAAGAAATTCTGAAGTGGTTAATGCAACGATTGTAAATCAAACACTGGCATGAAATTACTCCAGAGAGGGGAAAGCAATTTTTAACCTTACTCTGACCCAGCTCCAGGCAGGCTTGGCTGGGTTACATGTGAGGGAACACATGCTGTGCCACACACTTTCTGAAGTCACACAGATACAGTTGCAGGCATACAACCATAGACAAACGAATCCACTTTTAAAATACATAGCCTCTTACATTTACTCCTGCTAGTTAAAACTTGATTTCAAAAGAGCGTTTAAGAGGCTACTTTGAACTCTCCTTGATAAGTTGATAAGTGGTATCAGAGCATCAAGGATGGGAGGGCAAGGCCATCTCTCTTCACTCAGCAGTGACACACAGAGAAATTTCTCCAACGGCACAGGGGGTGAAGCCTGGTGGAAATCTCTCTTGTTTTGTTGAAAAACAGAAGTATTCAGAGCAAAGCTGCAACACCAGGGCAGGGAATGAATCTTTTCAAAACATGACCTCCAGCCTACTTCAGTGTATTGAAGACCGTTCCATGCATTGTAGACCAGTTGGGTATAGTGGTTAAGAAGTTGGTCTAGAAACCAAGAGACTGTTGGTTCTAGTCCCGCCTTAGGCATGAAAGCCAAGTGAGTGATTTTGGGCCAGTCACTCTCTCTCAGCCCAACCTACCTCACAGGATTCTTGTTGCAAGGAAAATAGGAGGAGGAAGGAGTATGGGGGGGTAGTATCTCTGCCGCCTTGGGTTACTTATAAAGTTATAAAGGTGGAATAAAAATCTAGGAAATAAATGTATGAGATTATTTTAAAACTTTGCCAAGAAAAGCTGCTACATCTGATGGGTAGAGCTTCCCCATTTTAGCACAAGCAGTTTTATATGCTGGGAGAGAAGAGAGGAGACAAAAAGAGATTCCTCCACACGGCAGAGGTCTAAGGTAGCCCATTGGCCAGATTGTTTCCTATGTCTATACAGGTAGTCCTCGACTTATAACAGTTCATTTAGTAACCGTTTGAAGTAACAACGGCACTGAAAAAAGGGAATTATGACCACTGTTACCATTACAACCATTGGTCATAATGGTCCCCCATGGTCACATGATCAAAATTCAACTGGTTCATACGTATGACGGCTGCAGTACCCTGGGGTCACGCTATCACCTATTGCGACCTTCTGACAAGCAAAGTCAATGGGGAAGCCAGATTCACTTCACAACCAGGTTTAACAACTGCAGTGATTCACTTAACAAATGTGGCAAGAATAGTCATAAAGGGGGGCAAAACCCAGTTCACAGATTTCTCACTTAGCGACACAAATTCTGGGCTCAATTGTGGACGTAAGTCGAGGACTACCTGTACTAGATGAACCTAAATGCCTTGCTGATTTTGGACTGTCTTTTACAATTTTTCCTTTGAAGACAGAAATAAAGCCCAGCCGGAAGAGTAAGAGAAAGGATAATTCCCCTTGGAAAAATAAATGTATGAATAGGATGTTTGACTCGCCACACGTCATCCAAGGATTCTAATCCTTCTCGGTCTGCTTTTTATCTTTGTGCTGAAACACCTACCATGGTTCAAGGCCTTTTTTCAAGTACTGAACTGAAAAAGCAAATCTCAGTTGGCCTTCATTTGCATCATGACAGAAATTCCACGGATTTAAATTCAGCTCTGAGTCACACTCGACATGAGCAACCAGCAAAGCAAAGTGACGTGGCAAAAGTTCAAACATTCCATTGCCGTTTGCACAAAATCCAGCCCAAAGAAAGCAGAGGCGTCTGCCATTCAGGCTTTTGAAAGGATACCTGGGAACTCAGCTTTCTGTAGTAGTGGGGGGGGGGGAGAGACTGAGGACCACTGATGGGAGCAAGAAAGGCTTTGTATATCAAGGGGGCCCAGTAACAAGGAGCACCTTTGTTTAATGTTCTTAGTTTCTTGAAGTAACAAACAAGAACGTGAAATTCTGATAAAACCTGGTTCAGACCAGCAACAGACAAGGAAGTGTCCCAAAAGCTCAATTTTAATAACCTGAAAGCTCATTATAATGTGAGAAACACGCCTCCTGAATATTCAATTGGTCATTAAGAAGTTCACGCTAAGAATATTATGGGCTGCTATGAATTGTTATACGGTACACATATATAGTTGCTGGGCATACTGTCTAGATCAGGGGTAGTCAACCTTAGCTCTTTTATGACTCGTGGACTTCAATTCCCAGAATTCCTGAGCCAGCTTAGCTGGCTCAGGAATTCTGGGAGTTGAAGTCCACGAGTCATAAAAGAGCTAAGGTTGACTACCCCTGGTCTAGATGCTGGATGACTCAAATGATGCTGGCCAATGAGAGAACACAAGCCCAATAAGTTTGAACTGTGTATAAAGTGAATTCTCCCTTTTATAAGGGCCTTTCCACCTTGTTCCTGTGGGAGGCCTCTCACTTACTTATGCATAAAGAGATATTAATGTACCTTTCCAGCTCAGATCCTATTTTGGCAAAGGGCACAGTGACTCTTACCATGATTTACGGCTTACACTATGACCCCCTTTCCTTAACTGGCCTTTGCTGATAGAGAACCAACAGCCTGAAGCAATTGTTCTAAATGGAAATTATAGTAACCAAATGCTATACAAAACTTGCCAACGATGATAATTGCCCTTACAGGCTGGAAGAGAGGGGTTGAGTCCCCTTTTGAACGCTCTGTCATGCATTTGCAAAGAATCAAATCAGGTGACTGTATTTTGGATTGGTGAGTGTCAACATCAAAATGGGGGCATGATTAGGTAACCAAACTCCAGTCCAGTTTTACATATATGCAACGTGTATGAAACAGACTTCAAAAGAGTAAGTCACCCCGATCACACCTGCCAAATTGATATCCTTGACCTCCTGCAGATGTCTCTGGTTTGGCTCCCTCAGGCAAGGATTTTACAACTGGACTGCGGTTGTAAAGTTGCTTCATCTAATGTATAATTTTTAATGTTTTGCAAGGAAGATGTTTTTTAAATATATCAAGCACAATCATATTAATGTAATTAATATAAGATACATAATTACTGTAATAAGGTAAAATGAATTACCTTTCCCCCCCCCCCTATTGTGGACCTAATTCTTTATCCTGACTATGCCCACTTGCAGGCAGTGTGGCAAGCAGCTTGCTATTCCACAATCAAATGCATCCTTTGGGCATGTCATTGTATGAAGGAAATGGATTGCTTGCTCAGAAAGCAGTTGAGGATACTGACATAAGGCTTGCCTGAATGAGTGATAGCGATCCTGAAGGTGCTTTGTTAAGAAGCATTAGAAGAAACCATAGTACTTCATAGACTTAGAGATTTTCTGCATTAAAGCACATAAATTCTTCCAAGATGCCCTCTACTCCCAGTTCTAGTATCTAATACCTAATACTATTTCCCCCAATTACAGGTAGTCCTTGACTTACCGCCACAATTGAGCCCAAAATTTCCATTGCCAAGTGAGACATTTAAGTGAATTTTGCCCCATTTTACAATCTTTCTTACCACGGTTGCTAAATGAATCACTGCAGTTGTTAAGTTAGAAAGACTGTCATGAAGTGACATTGACTTTGCTTGTCAGAAGGACACCAAACCCTGGAACATTGCCACCGCCATACATACGTGCCAGTTGCCAAGCATTGGACGTTTGATCATGTGACCATGGGGGTGCTGTGAAAAACGGTCCTACGTCACTTTTTTCAGTGCTGTTGTAACTCTGAATGGTTATTAAATGAATGGTTGCAAATCAAGGACTACCTGTATATAAGGCATGGTTTCCCAGATCATCAGGATTTCATTTGTTTCAGGTGTGTTATTCTCTAATGGCTCCACTCCAGACCTTAAGCTGATCGTGCCTTTTGTTCAAGACTTGCTGTTCAAGACTAATTTCCAAGAACACATGTTTAGGCTTGTGTTGCAAGCAGAGGAATGTTGGTTAGTTAAGGCTAATTCAACCTACTGTTTTCATATTACTCGCTATTCCCTTTAAGACATTCATTCAGCAATTCCTCTAAAAGAAGTGTCATTCAAAAAGTCAAAAAATATATTTCTATCTTCTGTCTCACACCAAAATCACTCCAGAAAAAGAATTTAAATTGGTTTGGGGTTTTTTTCCCATCGACTCCATCAAGATGCGTCAACATTCCTCATAGAAGTTATTAAATGTAAAATTCATATTGCAAGCTCTTAGGCGAATTATTCCATTTTGTGTTGTGTGGCTCACAGCAATGTTGTATTAATATTATATTTAGGCCTCTAATTAACACAAAGCAAAGTAAGGGATGAAAGCCAGTTTGGTGTAGTGGTTAAAGATGCTAGATTAGAAACGGAATAGTCTGCGTTTACTTGGGCCTGAGGCGCAAAGTCATATGGGTGACTTTGGGCCAGTCATTCTCTCTCAACCCTAGGAAAAAAACAAGGGCAAACCGGTTTCGAAAATGCTGCCAAGAAAATTGCACCGGCTTGTCTGTGCAATCACCAGGAATCAAGGCTGACTCAAAGGCACACATTTGCATTTATTTAACATAAGAGGAACCAACTTAATGTTCATGGTGTCATTTCTTGATGGCTTTCCTGTTGCTAAAAACATTTGCTGTACAGTTTAGCCGTTCCAACATACATTGCCTGCAGTACAATCCTATTCCAGTTTATTTTGGAATGAATCCCATCCACTCCATTGCATGAAGCTGTTCTATAGCAAAGAGAATAGCAACTTAGCTGGGTTCTTTACCGTCAGTTTGATTCGGATAGGCACAGGATTATAGTGTTAGGAGAAGTAAGATACAGTTGCAAAACTTGTGGGCTCTCAAATGCCTTCCAGAAGTATACCATCATGGCTGCCTCTTCTTATTTGTTTGTTTGTTTGTTTGTTTATTTTACTTACTTACTTACTTACTTACTTACTTACTTACTTACTTACTTACTTACTTACTTACTTACTTACATATTTAGAACATTTATATGGCTTCCCAACTCACTCATGGTGATTTCTGGGCAGTTTACAGAAATAAAACCCTAACACAAAACCAAATAAATCCCCGTCTCCGTGGCGACCACAATCAAACCAGCCACTTGATGGGTTTCATATCATCCTGGGATCCCCAGGCCTGCTGGTAAAATCATGTCTTCGTGGCCTTTTGAAAAAGTGTCAAGGTGGGGTCAATCGTATTGCTGCAGGGATGATGGTCCTCAGGGAGGGATCCACCATGGAGAAGTCCCTTCTTCTTGGTCCCACCCGATGAGCCTCCTTAAGAGAGGGGACCTATAACATCCCCTGTCTCTCCTTCTCCTAGAAAGCTCTGCTGGGATTCAGTCTGCTGGGGTTCCATCACATATTATTGAATCTTTTAAGAAACAACTTGTTTTGTTTTTTAAAAAAAGGTTCTAGAATTGAGCTAGGCTCAAGCAGACCATGCCTTGGGCAGACACCAGAAAAATAAAGTGGGGGGGGCTCCTTTAACTGCATCAGTGATCTCATTAGATCTCCATATTTAAAATAGCTTGGCTGCAGTTGGCTGAGCACATTCTAGAGGTTCAGGCAGAGGAGGAAGTGGTGACTGACTGAATGAAGGACCCCAGTTACATCCACCTGTCCAATCAGGTCTGGCAGGAGGAGCATGTTGTGGGTCTCATTGGCCAAACTCCTTTGTTCCACGGGTCCCAGAAGGAGAGTCACTTTTGCTATGGCATCTGCCCTTTGCAACGTCCTTCCCCCCAAAATGAAGTTAGCCCCAACTTTGTTTCCCTTACAGAAAGCCTTCAAAACGTGGTTTTGCCATCAGATCTGAGGATCCCGTCGAAGCAGGGAGCCCATTAAATGGCTGGTATATGTTTCTACTGTATTCTTCTCTGCCTTTTTTAATTGTAATTTTTAATGGATAGATACTGCTGATTGTTTAAGTTCTCTTTTAATTGGGTCCTATATATAGTCCAGAGTCATATGCAAAGTGAAATGGGCAGCTACATAAAATAAATACATAATCAGAGAGGAGAGGAACCGTGGGCGGGAGGAGGGGGGGACAGAGAAGGAGGCAGCAGCAGCAACAGAAATGAAGATAAAATAATAGAGTGCTTTTTCCCCAAGGCACTTTCTCTGTCCTCTGACTCAGGGCAGTATCTGACATTGATTAAATATACTTGATTGGCTGGACACAGAATTATCAACTCTGTTATGAAAGATGTGCATTTGAAAAAAAGGGTAGCTTTTCCCCTCCCTGCCCAGCTAGGTGGCAGCATCAAATCAGCTTTGATTAATCTAAAAGCTAAGTTGGGTCAGAATTAATGAATATTTTGAGGGGAAAATATGATAAAAAAAATCTCAGGATGGAACAGAAGCCAGTAAAAATATATTATACGTTATCATTTCCAAAGTACACATCCATGTAATGATCAATAGTTACGCTTGACTCAAAGGAGATTTTATTTTGATTTCCTATCAAAGGATGAGATTGTACAAGTAATCTATATACTACTAAGACTCTTATATCGGTTTATCTATTTCTAAGTTTCAACTGGGAGAAATGGTGCCTCACAGAGCAACAATTTTTAATTGTGAGCTAATTTACAAAATGCATCTAAAATCTGGAATCACTTATTCCCACGGCATTGAAGTTGACCATTTCAGCCCCACTCCTGCAGTCACACAATCAACATTTCCAGTGCTCACTAACAGTTTCTCACAAGTCAGTGGGGAAGACAGCAAGAAGTCTAAACTTGATTGTGATTGCTGAAACTCCTTGCCGGCTTCACATAAGCAAAGTCAGTGAGGAAGCCAGCAGGAAAAGTAGCAGGCAGACAGGTGGTAGCTTCTGGAGGAGAGAAAAGAAGGTGTGCATGAGGCACAGTGAGGCTTGGGGAGAGTGTACAGGGTTGTGCGAGAGTCAGGGAGGGTACACAAAGGTGCAAGGATATGCCTGAAAGATATGGTGAGGATCAGAGAGGGTGAACTCAGTGCAAGTCAGGGAGAGTGCACAAGGGTGTACGAGTGACCAGCATGGCACAACCACTGAGGGACTAGGGTAGGATTCATAGATAGGTGAGATTTACTCAAACAACTTGTGAACTTCCCTGCTGGCTCTCCCATTGACACTCTCCCTTCAAGATTCACACAAGCAAAGTCAGTGGAGAAGCCAGCAGGAAATCAGAAATTTCTCCCACTCCTACTGCTGTTTTGTCTGCCTGTCTCTGAAATGATGACACAACTGAAACAATGATCTAATAGTCATAGGTTGTCTAGTGTTATCTCAATATGTTGTGCTTCTAAAAGTGAAGAAAAGCCACATCACTACAACAGTTCAATATATTTTTTAAATTCTCATTGAAAATGAGCAACAGAAAATTACTAAGTATTCTAACTACATATTATAAATCAGAGTGGATCACTGCATAACTGCTATAAAAAGACAGCAAAATGTCATTTTAAGGGTGGCAAGGGACAGACAATTTGAAGTATGTATTGCTTTGGGAAGGAAGGGCGGAAGGAAGGCTATCAAAATGTTCTCTATATCTATTTTTGCCTTTTTTTTTGTTTGAACATTTTATGTAAAATATTTTATGTAAATGTAAGCCAGTAAGAGGAGAGGTTAAAAAACAACAATAGTTCAATAGATTTTTTAGCATACTTTTCAACACCCCCCCCCCAGTATTTCAGAAGTAACCATAATGACTGTATTACATTTATGCAGTACTTTTTTTGTAAAAAAAAAAAAAAAAAAAAAAAAAAAAAAAAAAAAAAAANGGATCCCGTCGAAGCAGGGAGCCCATTAAATGGCTGGTATATGTTTCTACTGTATTCTTCTCTGCCTTTTTTAATTGTAATTTTTAATGGATAGATACTGCTGATTGTTTAAGTTCTCTTTTAATTGGGTCCTATATATAGTCCAGAGTCATATGCAAAGTGAAATGGGCAGCTACATAAAATAAATACATAATCAGAGGGGAGAGGAACCATGGGCGGGAGGAGGGGGGACAGAGAAGGAGGCAGCAGCAGCAACAGAAATGAAGATAAAATAATAGAGTGCTTTTTCCCCAAGGCACTTTCTCTGTCCTCTAACTCAGGGCAGTATCTGACATTGATTAAATATACTTGATTGGCTGGACACAGAATTATCAACTCTGTTATGAAAGATGTGCATTTGAAAAAAAGGGTAGCTTTTCTCCTCCCTGCCCAGCTAGGTGGCAGCATCAAATCAGCTTTGATTAATCTAAAAGCTAAGTTGGGTCAGAATTAATGAATATTTTGAGGGGAAAATATGATAAAAAAATCTCAGGATGGTAAGTAAGAAGAAGAAAAAGGAACAGAAGCCAGTAAAAATGTATTATACGTTATCATTTCCAAAGTACACATCCATGTAATGATCAATAGTTATGCTTGACTCAAAGGAGATTTTATTTTGATTTCCTATCAAAGGATGAGATTGTACAAGTAATCTATATACTACTAAAACTCTTATATCGGTTTGTCTATTTCTAAGTTTCCACTGTGAGAAATGGTGCCTCACAGAGCAACAATTTTTAATTGTGAGCTAATTTACAAAATGCATCTAAAATCTGGAATCACTTATTCCCACGGCATTGAAGTTGACCATTTCAGCCCCACTCCTGCAGTCACACAATCAACATTTCCAGTGCTCACTAACAGTTTCTCACAAGTCAGTGGGGAAGACAGCAAGAAGTCTAAACTTGATTGTGATTGCTGAAACTCCTTGCCGGCTTCACATAAGCAAAGTCAGTGAGGAAGCCAGCAGGAAAAGTAGCAGGCAGACAGGTGGTAGCTTCTGGAGGAGAGAAAAGAAGGTGTGCATGAAGCACAGTGAGGGTTGGGGAGAGTGTACAGGGTTGTGCGAGAGTCAGGGAGGGTACACAAAGGTGCAAGGGTATGCCTGAAAGGTATGGTGAGGATGAACTCAGTGCAAGTCAGGGAGAGTGCACAAGGGTGTACGAGTGACCAGCATGGCACAACCACTGAGGGACTAGGGTAGGATTCATAGATAGGTGAGATTTACTCAAACAACTTGTGAACTTCCCTGCTGGCTCTCCCATTGACACTCTCCCTTCAAGATTCACACAAGCAAAGTCAGTGGGGAAGCCAGCAGGAAATCAGAAATTTCTCCCACTCCTACTGCTGTTTTGTCTGCCTGTCTCTGAAATGATGACACAACTGAAACAATGATCTAATAGTCATAGGTTGTCTAGTGTTATCTCAATATGTTGTGCTTCTAAAAGTGAAGAAAAGCCACTTCACTACAACAGTTCAATATATTTTTTTAATTCTCATTGAAAATGAGCAACAGAAAATTACTAAGTATTCTAACTACATATTATAAATCAGAGTGGATCACTGCATAACTGCTATAAAAAGACAGCAAAATGTCATTTTAAGGGTGGCAAGGGACAGACAATTTGAAGTATGTATTGCTTTGGGAAGGAAGGGCGGAAGGCTATCAAAATGTTCTCTATATCTATTTTTGCCTTTTTTTGTTTGAACGTTTTATGTAAATATTTTATGTAAATGTAAGCCAGTAAGAGGAGAGGTTAAAAAATAATAGTTCAATAGATTTTTTAGCATACTTTTCAACAACCCTCCCCTCCAGTATTTCAGAAGTAACCATAATGACTGTATTACATTTATGCAGTACTTTTTTTGTAAAAAAAAAAAAAAAAAGGTGCCAGAACTCACACACGTCATACAACCTGCTTTGCCTACCCTACAAGGTTTACCTTTGTGGTTGAAAAAAAAAACCTTCAATTTTTAGTGTAACTAAAAGACTAGGATTTTGTTCAAGGTAAGTTAATACTATTAATGTTACCATGTACTGTGTGGCTTTAAATTACAAGAAGGCATTTTATTAATCTTTTGGGACATTTACCATTGGCATGTCCATTTAGTTTAATGAGTGGAAATGTCAGCTTTCTACGTGGAATAATATTGGCCCAATAAAACAAAATTTGGTTGCTTGTAAAAGATTAAATTATTTTTAAGAAGTTGTCAAACAAGGTGGAAAAAATTACATTTGGAGTTTAATATGGATATTAAATTAAAGTTGAAACTTTATCAGTGAACAGATTACTTTTAATTTATCTTTAAGTTAAACCCAATTTAATAAATAGATCTGATTAAACCTCATACTTTACATCTGACCAATACATAATTAATATATATTATTATTAATAATAATACCTCCAAGACATTGGCTTTATTCTTATTCTTCCCCTCTGCAGTTTGAATATAAAGTATAAAAGACTAAAAAGAGATTTTTGTAGACATTCCAGCCTTTGAACTACCCAAGGAACCAAAACAGCAAAGTTTCGCTGTCGGGCAAGCTTCCACACCAGCCATCTCTCTTTCCTCTTGGTTCGCCTCTTTTTAACCTCACACCCCACCTTCTGTAAGCGAAGGCAAAAGGCTTACTCACCCTCTCGTGAAAGATGGCCTCCATGTTTATGTGTCTCCCACCGCCACCATCGGCTTCCCCACCACATGGTATGACCCAGCCAATCAAGCCACGTTCTGGCTGTGGTGCTCCGGCACCTCATGGCTCCTCCTAGAGGCAGACAGTGACGGAGGGGACCCCACTGCATCGTACCGCCAGCAGGGCATTTTCAAAAACAAACAAGGATAGAAAGGGAAACAATAGGAAAAGAACACAACTCTGGAAAATCCATTGAAAAAAGGTGCTGGAACTCCGTTCCGGTGCGTTCTATGACAAAAAAAGCCCTGCATTTATGTTCTTGGAGATATAGTGAAACTAATGCTTTATTAAAATATATTGCTCCATTTCAGTGAGAAGCAATGACTTATATTAATTGAATCTCAGCTTTATCTCAATCATGTGGGTGCTGACTTTTGAAAAGAGAAAATGAACATCTAATCAGAAGATTTATTGTTTAGCATTGGAAACACAAATATATGGCTCTGACTATTTAGCAATTTGCATAATTAATTAATACAGATCAACCATGGGTTTAATTCATCAATATACGTGCGTCTGTAATATAGATTTTGTATATTTTTTATTTTTTCTTCTTTTATAATTCTGTATATTTTTCTTTTTTATATATTCAATTAATAAACAATATTTTTCTGAGCTATAATTCCATTTTTCCACTGACACATGAAACCTGTTTAATTTCTTCAGTGATTAACCAATCATATCTGCAATGAAGTGTCACTTTTCTAATTTGACAAATAAACATTTCTTGGAAACTGCTGTTGATAGCTAGAACTCTCCTATCACCCTCAAGTGATAACCTTCTTTTTGCAATTTAAATAAAGCCATTTTTATTGTCCCTGGCTGTTCCTAGACATTGTTTTATTGTTTCTGGCAATTAACTGCAACATCAGGCTATGTTCACCACTAGATGTCAGCACCAGTTTATTTTTCAAATTATCAAAATAGAAAATCGCCTTTAAAATGAAAATCTTAACCATTCAACAATTCCAAACTTATCCAAATTTAGGTTTTATATTCATTTCATTTCATTTCTGTATGTTTTGGTCCTCCATAAAAAGTTTAATTCACTGCTTCCATTAGTAAAAGGATGGGGCAAAAATCCCCCTCCTTCATGTTCGGAGG
>NW_015386286.1:494222-507263 GCF_001527695.2 Protobothrops mucrosquamatus
ATTTTTCAAATTATCAAAATAGAAAATCGCCTTTAAAATGAAAATCTTAACCATTCAACAATTCCAAACTTATCCAAATTTAGGTTTTATATTCATTTCATTTCATTTCTGTATGTTTTGGTCCTCCATAAAAAGTTTAATTCACTGCTTCCATTAGTAAAAGGATGGGGCAAAAATCCCCCTCCTTCATGTTCGGAGGTTTTTTGCTTCTTGGGAATTTTTTTTTCCAGAAAAGTTAATAAGTAGGATAGAGAAAATCGATGATCTTACCCAGATTCAAAGACACTGTTTGAAATAGTGCTTTTTGACTTTGGTTGCTTGTAACTTGGACTAGACTCTGAAGTTAGGGTAGCCTTTCTCCAGTTGGTTTCTGGAATGCTTCTCCTGGACCGATCGGGTTGACCTCCATCTCTCCGTGATCCGTGGGACTTACTTCCTTCTTTGCCGCCTCTTTGGGGTGGCTTCTGGCCCATTTAGGGTCCCCTGACAGGAAGAAATTCAGCCAGAGGGCACGGAGCCCCAAAATCCCTTGGCTGCTGCGCTACTGCACAAGACCTGAAGTCAGATAATGGAAGCTTTTGGTCACCTAAACATAAAGTACTTTGAAATCATAGATAATAGTGTTTTCTTGAATATTGATGGGAAATTAAAGTTTGGGGGGGGGAAACAATAACAGGACATTGTTCACACAAGGATATTAAGTGTAAATGCTATATATATATATATAGGTCAAAAATTACTGATAAATATAACAAAGATGTTTTTACTTAGTTGATAAAAATAAGAATTGTGTTTGCCTAATATGAGATAACAGATATTATTGGAAAGAGAGAGGAAATATTTGATGTTCTAATATTAGATTTTAACTAAAAATTTAGGTATATTACTGAATTATTAGTTAACCCAGACAACATCTATAATGGTTTTGTATTAGAGGGGATACTGTACTATCAGTTAAATAGATGAATATGGTGGAAAATAGATAACTTTTAGAAAACAGAGCAATATTATAATCAAATAGATAAGATGTGTAACCAGAATATTAGACTTTGGTATGAAAAGGGGAAAAGGGAGAAGTTGAGATAAGGGAAACTTTTGGTCACCTAAACATAAAATACTTGGAAATTATAAATAATAGCGTTACTTTGAATATTGATGGGAAAGTAAAGCCTGAAAAAAAAACAATAACAGGACATTGATTGTATACAAGGATTAAGTGCAAACACAATTAAGATATGTATAATCTAAAAATTATTGATAAATGTAACAAAGATGTTTTTATTTAGTTGATAACAATAAGAATTGTACTAGCCCAATATGAGATAAAAGATATTAATGGAAAAAGAAAGGAAATACAGTATTTGATGTTGTAACATGAGATTTATACTAAAGATTTATGTACACTACTGAACTATTGATTAACACAGTCACCACGTTGCTTTTTAAATATCCAATTGTAAAATGAGAAAACCAATAAAATATTATATATATAAAAAGAGAGGAAGTGGTTGAATCCAGTGTTCACCTAAAAGATCTGAGCCACAGCTTGGGGAAAGCTGACTTTCCCTCCAAAACCTGTTGGAGACCACTATTTTATGGTCTCCTTGTGTAGAACATCTGCATGGGGTTCTCCCTTTTGTCCTGCGTGGGGCAAATCTGTTGCTGCCTCCTTGTTTCTGCTGGCTTCAGTGAAGTTGACTTCAGTTCTACCATTGTTTCCCTGGAAGTAATTCAAAGTAACTAAATGAGTTTCCATAGAGCAGGTTACATGTTTGGACTGCCAAAATCCAGACAACCACTTTTTGATCTGTGTCTTTATTGTCATCTAGTGTAGCCAGATATGATAGCTATTCAGATTGGTGTGGGTTTTTTTTTTTTAGTTTTGGACTCTTATGATATTAGCATAGGCAGTATTGGCTCCAATTATCATTTACTTTTATTGACATCAAGGCTCTCCACATCTATTTGCCTATTTTTGTGATATCATCACACCCAGTGTAAGTAAGGTAGGACCACTTGAAAAGATATGAAATAGGATGGGAAAATAACTGTATCAAAATAGTATCAAAAGTAAGAAAAGTGCATTTGAACAAAGGCAAATTTATATGAGTAAAAGAAGTGATAAAAAATTTGGGGAGAAGACCAACAAGTGAAAAATAAGCTTAAATAACATCTGGCTCAGTTTTTAAACCTCGATTTGTACTGTTTTCAGAGAAATTGACGCATACTCTCGGGGTTTGAGGAAGAACTGTTCCCCTGACTATGAGGAAATGCGTCGATAGTATACACTAATTCCAGCCAACTAATTTCACCTCAGGACATCCTGCATTCTAATAATACAGTAGTTATCAGTTTTATTTTTTATATTCACAAACCTTTTAGGTTGTTTATGACTCTCTTGGCCTCGACACTCTGTTCTCCTTGCTAAAATAAAAATGTCACTAGCCAGCTGGGTGAGGTTAAATGTCTCCTGCATCAACACCAACTACAATGGTGTGAATACACAAATGAGTAATCCCCCTTTATATCCAAATAATGCTCAAATAATGCAGATTAATGTTGCAAAGGAAGACTGGCTCCTGTCCAGGCTTGGTAAATAGACAAGTTTTTATGCCCTTCTTTTCATGACAAAGGTGATTATGTTTTCTTTGACACTATAATAGGTGCTGAGTCTCAGAGTCAGTTTGTCAGTTTAGAATTTGCACACCCTAGACTCCACTACCAAAATAATGTGCAGTCATTATTAATGCTGCAGTGTGAATAAAAAGAAACCAAAGAAATATTAATAAAGTGAAATTAAAATATACAGTAAAATGGACAAAATGATACCATAAGTGGAAGGAAAAGCAATTGCTGTTGTTATTGTAAGCTACAAAGCACCCAGACAATTCACCTAATGGGCAGCATTATAAGAAATTTGTGATTCTGAGTACATTCAGTTCTCAAAACTATAATGTCCTCCCTGCCGATCTTTGAAAATGGCAAAAAACATACAGGATAAAATATTCCATTGGGAAACCGGGTCATTTGAGACACAATGGTCAGATTTAATAACTTCTGAAGTGAAGGTAAAAAACTGCAATTGGCGGCATGATTGCCCAGAATGGATGGGACATGTCCTATTTTCTTCTCCCATTACTTCATTCTCACTTCTTCAGTCTCCATATTCTCCACCTTATTGTTAGAACTGCCTAAAACAGTGTGCTAATCCGTGTTTGCAGAAGTACGTGGCGGGGGATTATGAATCCAGCTGCTGTATTTGTAACTTAGGTGCAGGTGTGCAGTTCAAATCACATTATCGACCTGAAAATTTATTTTGAAGTAGAAGGAATCTTATCCCACCTTCTTGGACCTATTCCCGCATACCCATGCACAATATTCTACATGTCCTGTTACCACTGTAAATAAAAAATGACTATAAACCATTTAAATCCCAATAAAATAAACTTTGATCAATATCATATGCCTATCCCATTGCTGATAGAGTAGTAGGTATTGAAAACATACTGGAAGTATGGTCCTAAAAACATCGTAGAATTTGGGGATATTTATATATTGCTGGAAACTAATTTGATATCGGTGGAAAAAAAGGCATTTTCACCTAATAAATAATGAAACTATCTGAGCGTGCATTAGAAATGTATCTTTTAAAATAGTAAATAGCCAATTGTGGCTTTCCCGATGAGGCATAGCAGCAGACTACTATATAATTTTGAACAAAACAGATGCAGTTGGAAGTGGTCATTCATGCAGTGAATAAGGATTTTTTTTCATTTTTCAATCAAGTATGGTAGTACATGTATCTATAAAGAGCTCATTTGCGTTGCTGGAGTATCTGAACGCTTCAGCTGGTGCAAAATGCGGTGCAGTTATGTGTGCCCCTAAAGCGGTACAAGTTACACCTCTGCTTTGCGAGCTGCATTGATTGTCAGTTTGCTTCTGGATCTAATTCAAGATGGTGGTTTTGACCTTTAAAGCCCTTCATGGCACGGGGTCAGGTTATTTGAGGGATTGCCTTTCCCCATTACATCATCCCATCCCATTATATCCAGCAAAAGATGCATGCTATGACTCCTGTCTGCTACACGAGCCCCAGGAGGCGAGCCTTCCCTGCCCTGGCGTCTGCCTTTATGCAACGTTCTTCTCCCTGCCCTTCATCCCTATTGATTTTCTTGAAGTCCCTCAAAACCTGGTTATGTCATCAGGCCTGGCAGCCCTAGGGAACCAGCAGAGGTACTTGAGGTGGCTCCGTTGTTGTTAACATCTGCTGCCCTCTGTTAGACTTTCCAATTTTTATTTTCTGAATAATTATTATTTTTATATGTTAACTGTTTTACCATTTTATTGTGTGAAACCCAGGATCACTTTTTCATGGTGCCCATGTTAATTGGATGAATAAACAAATCAACAGTATGTAGCATCTTTATAAAGAGCACGATCACATTTATTTCTTCTTTTTCTTTTCTGCAGACATATGGGCTACTCTGCAACCCACAGAAACTGAACACGCAAACCAATTCCATGTTGTTGTTTTTCCTCTTCTTAGCCTTTGTCCTACTTCTTTTGCTCAGCACTTAATCTGCTCTGTGCTTGCCTAGGTCTCACAGCAAAGCATGACGCGCGATAAGGGCCTTTGTTTTTCAACCTGCTTGCCACAGATCAAAGCTGGGCTTGAAAAAGGCTAAGAGGGAGGGGAGTTGGCCCCAGGTCATCTAGCTGGTTTTGGTGCGTAGAAGCTGGATCTCCCTACTCCTAGTCCAGTTCTTTAGCCAATATACCAGAGGCTCTCAAGTGAATCCCTTGCACCATTGGATTAAATACCTGTCTCAGGTACAGTGGCTAAAAAATAATAATAAATACTAGATTTATATCCCACCTTTATTTTGTGCAACTCAAGGTTATATACATAAGGCTTCCTCCTGTTGCTTTTTCCATGACAACAGCAAGGGTGGGCTGGAATTTGTCCAAAGTCACCCAGCTGGTTCCCAAGCCTTCAGGAAGAGTAGAATTCATGGTCTTCTACTTTCTAGTTAATCATGACACCAAACTGACTCTCAATTAATTGAATTAATTAATAGATATTCATAATTCTACTAATTAATTAGCTTCTGCATCAGAGACAAATTCCTTGTGTGTCTAATCACACTTGGCCAAATACAATACAGTTGTACCTTGGTACTCAACTGCTTTGTAACTTATCGAATTTGGTTCTCAGTGCATTTTGTCACAGAAATGTTGTCATCATTCCTTTGGTACTCAATGCACAGGCTAGAACTTGTTGATGTTAGCTGCCTTGTGACTCACTGCATTATTTCTTATGGGAAAACTTGGTTTGGTACTCATCATTTTTGGTATTTATCATGCCTCCTGGAACCAATTAACAATGAGTACCGAGGTACCACTGTATTCCATTTCCATTAATAGAATTAACTGAAGGCACGCCAGAAGACAGATAGTAGGAATTCATTTTGAATTTAGGAATCTGCCTATCTGAGGTTGATATCAGTTTGTTATGAACCACACATTACATTTATTATAGGGTGGCATGGAGCCAAGATTCCAATGCAAAAAAACCAGTTTTGCAATATACAGAGGTTCTATAACACCTGTCCAAAAACTAGCTGTGTCTTTTCCCAGGTTTGGGTAGCTGTCCTCAGCTGCAGCACTATCCCCCAAAAAGACGTGTTTGGTTTACCAAGTTGTGGAGAGATGCAGGCTCTGAAGCCCTTTTTTGCCTTTGAATTGATTCTAAAGTCTAGCATAGTCGTAATTTTTAATGAGAAAGGACAAAAAACCCTGTATCCTCTTATGCAATCCATCACAGCATTGGAGACATACTCACCGTAGGTACTTATTGTCCAAAGGTTGAAGGCTATACCGCAGCAGCAGAATATCTGCTTCCATGCCACAGGACCCAGACTTGATCCTCAACCATTTTGAGGTAGAATTAATAAAGTCTCCTGCCTCTACTCCAATCGCCATTGACATTACTGAGCCAGGCAAACCCATATAAGGCAGCAACCCATAGGCCAAACCTCATAGATTAGCTTTATTTACAATAGATTAGCTTTATTTTAAAATACACACAAGTTCTGTTGAGCTGCTTGTTCCTCTTTCGCAATGGAGTACCTAATCTCCTATGGAAAATGTGGCAATTCTCCCCATGACTACTGTCTCTAACATAATGAGATATCATTACCAACCAGCAAGCTCAAGACAAGATATGACGCATCACTGTCCTCCTGGCACCTAAAACATTCACCTATGTTGAGAAGCCTGACAGCTGGAATTTAGCTGACTAAGCTGAGGAGATGCAGGACAGACACTTGTGGCAGTTCCAAATGGAAAATCAGATTTCTGGCACATCACCCAGCCTCCTTCACCCACACAGTTCAGTTGAGATGACAGCTGGGATCATGTGATCTCACCAGGTCATGACTTAGTCTTATTCTTTCCCTAAGTTTTCGAACTAAAGAGACAAAGCAGTGCAGTAGCAACTGGGTTTTTCTTTAATCCAATTATTGGCTGAGAGTTGGATACCGATTGCTAAGGTTTCTTTGCTCACCTCTTGCTCACCTATTGACCAGAAAGGGCACATTCTGGTAGGTAGTTAGTTCTATTTAAGCACTACAGATTCCCAGAACAGAAATGAGCTAGTAACTTTAATAATCAGAATACCATTCTCAGGACCTGCTCCATTTTAAATGTGGAATTAAAAGACTTGGGCAATAAGAAAGTCTAAAACAGTGGTTCTCAACATTTTTAATGCCGCGACCCCCAACCGGTCGTACGTCGAGGACTAAACCGGTCGTAAGTCGAGGACTAAACCGGTCGTAAGTCAAGAACTACCCGACCGGTCGTAAGTTGAGGACTTTCCCTGCCCGGGAGCGCTGCGCATGCATGGTTCCACCCCCTGCGCCGGCCGAGGCGTAGCTGGCAAGCGGCAGAGATGGAGCAGGCCGACCACCAGCTGGCCCAGCCCAAGGGAGGTAAGGCACCCGCCGGAAAAGGGAAAAAAAATGGCGGACAGCCTTGCTTGGCGACCCCCGTGAAATGGTCGATCGACCCCAAATGGGGTCGCGACCCATAGGTTGAGAACCGCTGGTCTAAAATGATCTAAGGTCTAAAAATGTCCGTGGAAAATTGAAGAGAGAAATTAGGAAATATCCTTATGCCTAAGGATATTTACCCATATAGTAGGACTGTATTGCTATTATCCTTCTCATCTTTCCTATTACCTATTTCCCACCTCAAGCACAAAGTCCAGAAGTGGTTTCCAAGTAGAAACAAAGCTAATTGTGTTCTTTTTTTTTTTTATCAGAGCAGTCAATTTGGCCATCTCTGCTAACTTCATCAACTTTTGCAGCCATTCATCCATTGTAGGAATCAAAGTGTCCTTCCATTTTTTTGCATAAAGTAATCTTGCTGCCACCAATCTATATAACAAAGTCCCAAATTTTGTCCAAATCTTTTTCCATTAAACCCAAAAGAAAAGTCTTTGGTTTTATCTTTATATTCACTTTAAGAATCTTCTGTATTAAGATGTGAATCCTACTCCAATGTTTCTTTGCTCTGCCACATGCCCACCATAAATGATAAAAGGTCCCTGTTTTTGCATCCTTGCACAGAATGTCATTCACCCTGCTTATTTTTCGACGTAGATAACTACCACCTGTGTGAAGTGCATTTCTTAATATGAACACATGGGAATCCCGATGTTTGATTTGTATCCATGTTACACTTTCATGAACTTTCCTGTGACTTGCTTAAGAGGGGTAAGCATGAACACCCAGCAATCTAACACGTGGATAAGACTACTCCCTGTCTGAACTATGCAAAGAAATAAATAAATTCCAGTCTCCAATTCAGTTCCTTTATTAAAGCATTAGATAGAAAGGGATCATAAATGACTAACTCTATGTGGGAAGGTAATAGTGTTCCATGCTCTTTAGCATATATTCATGCCAGCCACATGACCACCGAAGTGTCTTCAGACAATGCTGGCTGCCTTGGCTAATACATAGAGATGAGCACCACTCCCTATAGTTAGATAGGACTGGAACTGGGAAAAGTTTACCTTTAACTTTATGCTAGTGGTAAATGGGATTGTCCCTTCCTTCCTTCCTTCCTTCCTTCCTTCCTTCCTTCCTTCCTTCCTTCCTTCCTTCCTTCCTTCCTTCCTTCCTTCCTTCCTTCCTTCCTTCCTTCCTTCTTTCCTCTGTGGAAGTACAGAATATTCTTACAAGAATTCTGAACAGAATGCTTGCTTCCACTCCATGAACTTAAGCAAGGGTCACATTCTTATCAATACCCAAGCAATTTTCTGTACAGTTTACTAGCCATTAGGAAACAACCATCCACTATTCTTTTATTCTTGTTCGATGTGATATGCTATAATTTTCCAAAGTCACACAGAATCAAATGCTTGAAAGGAGAGGAGAGCCTTCACTCCTTGTAAATAAAAATGCTACCTTACAAGTAGTGCTTTTTTTTGTCATAGAATGCACCCGGACGGAGTTCCAGCACTTTTTTGGATGGATTTTTTTCCAATTTTTAAAAGTAACTTTTGAAAATTTGATGTTTGGTACATCTGGGCTTGAATCTCCCTGTTGAGCGTAGCAGGTCGATGGCAAAATCATTAAAATGGTGCATGCGGGCTGATTGTGCGTTGAGTCCAATGCATGCATACTTTATCCGCGCTGGTTGTGATGGCGCTGCTCGGCTTGTGATTGGCCGTGTGGTCACGCGCTGAGTGCTTACTGCCTGTGGTGACTGTTATGTTTCATTAACACAACTGACATGTGTGGGTGTGTGTACAGTAATTGACTACGTACGAAAGGTAAAGAATTTCTTATTTTAAAAAATCGTTGGGGAATTGAAAATATTTTTAAAATTTTTAGTGTAAAAGTGTGACCCCAAATTTAAAAAAAAAAAACTAATTATTTCTCAACCACTGGTCCTGCTAAGAACTGAATATAAAAGTTTTTTAATAAAAGATTAATAGACATGAGTTCCGGCAGCTTTTTTCCTACAAAAAAAGCACTGCTTACAAGAGATAAAAAAAGATCTCTGATTCATTCATCCAGTCCAAAGCAGCCCTGTATCACTAAAGGGAATGGATTGTACAAACATTTATGAAGGGCACCTTCAAAAGTCCTTGGTGGATTTACAATCAGACTCAGTTGAAAGTGTGCACAGGCACATACACACACTCTCTCTCTTCTCATTTCATGATCTCTAGAGTCCCTCGGAACATGCTGCATTTTTCATTTTGCCTGTCACTGCAAGAATGTGCTTCGCACACCCTCTGGCTGAATTAAGAAGCTCTATGCAGGAATTGCTTCTCTCATGCCTGCTGCTCTGTTACGACGGCCTCCGTGCTTCTGGAGCTTCAGTAAGCATCCTGCCACTGGGAGATGCTTGATGCAAAGCTAGTTGAGGAAGTTCCATTGACACACCTGGCTCTTTTTTTCCATCTTCCCTTTTCTGCCTGCTTTTTTTTTTTTTCCCTATTGCTCAATGCAGTTATGTCTGATTGGCAGGAAGCTAGGCTAAACCCCTGAAGGACCGAATTCAGACCCAGAGCAGACCCAATTATGTCTGTGACTCAAGTGGAAGATGGCTTTCTTTCTTGCACAAACTGGTCTTCTAATGTGACAGTGAATGGGACTCGGGAACCTTTTGCAAACCCTCTCACAGACTACGATGAGGAAGAATTTCTGCACTATCTCTGGAAGGAATATCTGCATCCCAAGGAATATGAATGGGTGCTCATTGTTGGCTATATTATTGTATTTCTTGTGGCTCTCATAGGAAACATCCTAGGTGAGTACCATTTTGTCTAGTTGCTTCTTGATGCAAGTTAGATATTTGCAAGTATGCGTCCAGGCAGTCACCAGGAGTCAACACTGGCACATACATGCACACACATGATCAAAGATCCCAGCAGCACAATCCTGGGAATTAGAAACACCATTTCTCTTTTTTAGTCATTAATGATGCATAGAAAATTGCCTCCTTATTTTCATTTACAGGAGCTGTTGATGTGAGAAACACCTGTGCTTTCTTACAGATATATCTCAGGTGGATGGTCATGTTACTGGGTTGCAACAAGACTTAAAATGAATTTTGTACTATGCTCATAAACATATATATTAGTGGCCTTTTACGCAGTTTTCAAATTAAGGCTGCAATGAGGCTTCCCATCTACTTGGGGTTAATGTCTATTAAGTCTATGACTACATTCCATATGGGATTGTGCTATTCACCTGCTTCACAATGGAGCCTTAGAAAGTATATTTCTCCATCCAGTCCTTGTAGAAACTCAGTAATCAGGAAGGAATCTTTTGAACTTTACCATCCAGTGGTACATTATGTGGAAATGTCTTATTAATAGTAACAGCTCTTTTAAGTATTTGCATAATATATATTGAAGATTAAAAAGTAATCTCTTCTACCCAAAGGCATCTGTGTATTAGTATAATTGTAATTATTACTGTTATTCTTACTGCTATCTGCTAAGCGAGTACGCCCAGCACTTCAACTTTCATTCAGTTCTGCATTGGAGAAACTCTTGGCTGTGAGCCTCGCTTGCAACTCCATTCATATCAGTACAGTTGTGAATGGCTATTTCTACCTGTGGCTCATTCATGCTGTCAGAATTGTCAATGGAATTTTGAATGAGAGTATAGCCTTATGATGGTCAGTACCAAGAATAGATATAACAACAGAAAGAGGGTGAGCAAAATTCAGCCTTGTGGGGTATACTTGATTTTTTACCGGAATCTCATGATTGGAGAACTGATTCAAAAGACAAACATCTTGACCTGCAAATTCTGGACCATGAATGTGTTGTTAGTGCCACAACTGAATGAAGGTCTCAACTCTTTGCTCCCCTCCACCCCCCCAAAAATTCCTAATTGTTCCAAGCCTTTTTCATTTCAGTTCTCCCCAGGTTTTTTTTTTTCCATTTAGACCAAGAGGGTGCCATTTGATGGCCTCTTTTATTAAACAACTAGGAAGCAGAAATCCGTGGTGGTGATGGTGATGATGATGATGATGATGATGATGATGATGATGATGATGATAATAATAATAATAATAATAATAATAATAATAATAATAATAATAATAATAATAATAATAGTAATAATAATGTTGGAAGGGATCTTGGAGGCCATCTAGTCTAACCCACTGCTCAGGCAGGAAACCCTATACCATTTCAAACAAATGGCTGTTCAGTCTCTTCTTAAAACCTTCCAGTGTTGGAGCATTCACAACTTCTGGAGGCAGATTGTTCCACTGGTTAATTGTTCTAACTATCAGGAAGTTTCTCCTTAGTTCGAGGTTGCTTCTCTCCTTGATCAGTTTCCACCCGTTGCTTCTTGTCCTGCCTTCAGGTGCTTTGGAGACTAGCTTGACTCCCTCTTCTTTGTGGCAACTCCTGAGATATTGGAACACTGCTCTCATGTCACTTTATACCCTATTTGAAACAGAGAATATTTGAGAGTTAAAACAAATGTAACTTTCAGCGTTACTTTGACTTTCTCCAGAAAAGAAAACAAAAGATGGGGAAAACAAAAGAGAAATACTGGGAATAAGTTGAGAAGAAACAGCTTCTGAGGAAAGCAGGCATGGAGGAAATAATCCTGACACCAGATACAGCCTAGTGATATTGTACATAAAATGGGAGGTTGACATTTGGCAAAATAACTTAAACTTAGGAAAATAGCTTGAAGAGTGGGAAGAAAAACAGCTTATTTTAATCATAATTCTTTGCAGTAATTTAGGACAAAAATTGGACCTACACAGGCACTATTCATTGTGAATTATCTGGTGGAAAGAAGCCAGTGCTTTCAAAAGACAGTTGGTAAAAGGTTTTTCTAGGATGAAGAGATTTTATTTGAATGTTGCAAGTGCTTTGAAAAACACATGCAAAAAGGACGTGTCTGTGTTTCAATCATCATAGCTATTTGTAGGACAAGAACCCCCAGTTTATTTTATTTCATATGGAGCATAGTGCATAAAATTCAGCATAGTGCATAAAATTTACAGAAATAACATATAAAATGTGTATCAAAATCTAAAATGCCAGATCAGTAAATTATTTAAAAAACACACAGTAGGAGTGATAAACTGTAATCCAAAGTATTTAGGAGTGGCCCTTGCTTGGTCCTTAACCTATTAGGAACACTTAAGAAAAACCATGGATAAAATAAAAACCAGGAATGATATTCTTCACAAACTTTCTGGCACCAGCTCTGGATCAAGTACTACAATTGTTAAAACCCCCAGTTCATAGCCTCCTAGGACCAATTGAAATGCAAATACAGACTATCCACAGCCCACTAGGCTCTCTTGTCTCTGTTCTCCATAGACTTCACATAGAGCAGAAGGGAAAAGTTAGGGTACTAGCAGGTGTGTATGGAGTGTCCCTTCTAAAGACCTGGGAAATAGGACTACTTTAAGATTATTTGCATCAATTTGGGAAGAAGACAGTCAAACCAAATATATTCCCAGGGTTGGATAGCCACATTTAGTGTCAACCAGACTTGTCCTATCATTGCCATATTCTGTATTGAAGTCAGCCGGATGGTTAGTAGTTTGTTGGCTACATCTTCAGAATTTGGAATTTATTACAACATTGAAAATGTAACATTGGGAATTATGAGTTTTATTAAAAGCATTACTATACAAATAATACCACTTTACAATGCCTTAGTAAGGCCACACTTGGAATACTGCATCCAGTTTTGGTCACCATGATGTAAAAAAGATGCTGAGACTCTAGAAAGAGTACAGAGAAGAGCAACAAAGATGATTAGGGGACTGGAGGCTAAAACATATAAGGAAAGGCTGCTGGAATTGGGTATGTCTAGTTTAATGAAGAGAAGGACAAGGGGGGACATGATAGCAGTGTTCCAATATCTCAGGGGCTGCCACAAAGAAGAGGGAGTCAAGCTATTTTTCAAAGCACCTGAAGGCAGGACGAGAAGCAACGGATGGAAACTGATCAAGGAGAGAAGCAACCTAGAACTAAGA
>NW_015386286.1:507363-519356 GCF_001527695.2 Protobothrops mucrosquamatus
TTATTATTATTATTATTATTATTATTATTATTATTATTATTATTATTATTATTATTATTATTATTATTATTATTATTATTATTATTATTATTATTATTATTAAATATGGAAGGAGAAATATACACTAGGTTAGTGTGATGAGTTTTGATAGGTATTGTTGGTTGTTTTGTTTTTATTCCATTCTTATTCTTATTTTGAAAAAGGGACAAAGGAGCAGCACAGTTGAAATTAACTATAAATTTTCATAGTTAAATTAAATCCTCCTTCCTTTCTTAATGGGTGTGGTTATTTATGTTGGGATTAAATTAATTAAATTCTTAATGCTGATGTACATATTATTTCATTAATGATCTACCCCAATAAAAATAGAACACCTCCACCCCATTTTTTGCCCTGCTATTCAGAGATATACTGTACTGTTTGACAACACAAACATTCTAATTTTTGCCATCATAATTTACACATTTTATAGGCTTTCCTCCAAGAATTTCTATAATCCTCACCAAGACTGGAGATGTTTACCACAATTGTGGCATGACTTCAATATTTTGATCAGCCTAAACACTGAAGTGAACAGGGGACGTTATTTCCAAAATGCTATTTCTTAAGACAAGACCAAATGACCCAGAAATAATTCAGCATCTCTTATACCATTTTTCCCTCTTTGCTTTCAAGTTTGTCATTCCTAGTCAGTTCTTCCCTCTTGCAAATACTATTGAATGCTTGTGGCAGGTTACGATTTAGTGATGTAATTTACATGAGGATTACAAAACCGTTTCCATGAAATAGTGGTGTTTCTTGAGTCCAAAGGCAGAGTTAAGAAACAATACTTAACAGGTTTTGAAATGGCATTCCTGTTTATATATGATCTCAAGCCCCCAATGGTAAAATAGAACTATACACAATGATCAGACTCCCATATACTAACCCAATACTAGTTTCAAGTACATCACAGTCCAACAAGAAAAATGCTGTATATCCGAATCATAAACCGATTCTATTTTCATTCAGAATCTGTGGATTTCCCCAGTAAATTTCTCTTCTACTCAACAGCTAAGGAGAACCATACAGTAACTGTTCTTATTTTTAGTGGTACATAAAGGAAACTGAAGATGAGCTTCTTAAGACGGAGATGGTTAAATTGCCATAGTTGCTAAAAGAGCAGCTCACTGGTGAGCAGTTAGCCACCCCTTTGTGGTCCTTTAAGGGCAGAGTCAAACTCCTCCCCATCTTTTACAATCTGGCCAGCAGGCTCAGTTTGCTAAGCTTCTTCTTAGGAGCAGCAGAATACCCTTCAAATGTAGTACATAGAGGCTATTTCTCATACTGGAGCCTGGAGCCTTGTAATGGATGATGGAGAGAAGTCACAACATTTTGCATTTTTTTCCTTCTGCCAATAAATGGCAGCATCATAGAGAGCTTTGCAAAACAGGTCAAAGCCTTGCATCTGTCCATGAATGGATTACAAACCATGCTTTAAAACTAACTTGATAAATCTAAGGTTTATTCCACAATCTAGTCAACTTGTTCCTAAGGGTGTTCTTCCTATCTTTCTGGTAGTAGTCTGAGTTACTGAACAGCTGCGGGGATGTGATTTAATCAGATGAGCAATTTAATCCTCGTTTTGAAACAGAACAGATTTTGCTGGTGTAGATCAATGTTTGCTGTTTCCAGAACATTAGAGCCTAACTGAGATTCCATCTATCCTCCCTTTTCTGTATTTAATCATGTAGCAATATCCGCACACTTTCTAATATGTTCTGCCCATTTATTTATCTGAAATCCTAATGTGTTCTTTAATATATCATCCAAATGATTTTTCTTTTGCCCTTTAAGAAATTACCATCCACTGTCTTTACATCTTCTCATTTTATATAAGGTACAGAGCAAAAAATCAAAGTAGAGATGATCTGTTAGGTGGCTCCATTTTCTCAAATTCTCCTAAAAATGAATCAAGGCTACTCTGGAACACTTATTCACCTGTCTTACCCAAGAGCTAGTAGAACTGAAACAAAACATGGCTGATGTCTCATTGTTAAAAATATAAAATCTGGATTTTAACTCACATTATAGATAAAACTCTTAGTTATGTGGATGCTGGTGAGATTATTTTGGACCAGTTGTCTGTCAATAACAGAATACCAACCTGCATTATTTTCATTCTTTCCATTCTCTGCTCATGTCCATTATGTCTCCTTTCTGATGTCTTATCTCTATAAACATTCAATCTGCACCAAGTTTGTCATCCCCCAAATAAGAGGTTTAATTATATAGGCTAATAGGAATGCAAATCAAAGCTACGAGTTAATGCACATTTATATTTATGTTCCTTTATCAGGTGTTGCTAGACTGCAGTGAATAAATAGCTTGAACTTTGATGTCTAGTGACTTTTTCACCAGATGGGCTCCCTTGAAAGTATCTTGTTTGTAGTTTAATTGAAACGTCTCCGGTTTAATATCATCTGTTAATTTAATTGCTAAGCTCAACTGCTGGAAGTGATGGGAAAAGTTGTTAAAACAGAAGCCCCCTGAATTTATCTTCTTTCGCTGCTGGCAGGTCTTTAGTTTTCTGGGTACCTTTAAAAGCCACAGTACTGTTAGCCATGTGGAACATCACATCTGAATGATATCTGAAGATCCATAGAAAAAAACAAATTCTATTATAGAAATTCCGGGTTGGAGTTCAGCAGCAAAAGGGGGAAGAAGAACGGGTCTTCTGGAAAACAGCATGCTTAGGAAATCTAGATTCTATCATTCAAGTGTCAGGAGTTTTTTCATTGTACAATTAAATTTGTATTTCCCTCAGATGGTTTCCTATTTTATTTGTACTACAACCTTGTAAGGTATACTAGGCTGAGAAGAAGAAAAAAACAGAATCAGAATTACCCAATAATTTCTGGAATCTTAAACTCCCAAGAACCAACCTATCTGATGCACAAACCTCACTTAGATGTTACTACAGGTTGGTCATACAGTCAGCCAGATGTTTAGAGTGGATTTGGCATTTTTATCCATTTATCGAGTCCTCCCCAAGGACCTGAGATAGGCAGATGTCGTTCTTTAATAACATTAAAGGTATCTCAGCAGAATGTAAGCTGTTTCAAGTAAAGCTTCCTTTTGCAACTGACTGCTGGTGATTTGGTCAATTCTGATGGTATTCAAATGATGCTCCAGATGTTTTGGGATTGCACCTAAGGTCCCTATTACTATTGGTATTAAAATATCAAAAGGGATCAATTGTTTGATGAGTATTAGAAGCATAACAATTTTCTTCCTGTCACTCAGATCTAGCATTCTGCTAAATTTGTAATGCTATCCCATTGAATATATCCAATTTAGGTTGGAGAATCGGTCAAATACATTGCAGTTGGAGGTCTATGGAGATTCTCAGCCATCCAGGTCTCAGCCAAAGATGCTTTTTCAAAAGGCAACTGGACTTTATTTTTCCTTGAAGACGTTTCGCTTCTCATCCAAGAAGCTTCTTCAGGAGAACTTCTTCCAAGGACTGAAGAAACTTCTTGGTTGAGAAGCAAAACATCTTCAAGAAAAAAACAAAGAAAGTCCAGTTGCCTTTGGAAAAAGCACCTTTGGGATTACAGTGGAACTTCTGAATGGCTCTTGTTCTGATGAAAATGCCTCATTCAGTTGTGCTACTTCTGAACAGTGTGAGGTCAGATGCAGCTTCCAGCTATATCCCAGCACATTGTTTGCAGTAAGACAGATTATTGATTCACTGTCAATATTAGTCAGTGAAATTATTACACGGAAGAACATTGACCTCTATAGTTATATCCATTCATACATTGTCAATATATCAGCCACCCTGCCAGCCATTCCTTCCTTTGTCCATTCAAATATACCGTATATCCTCCACCAAAGGTGTCACTTGAAAAGATGTACTATCTGCAGAGATAGAGAGCAAGGTGGTTTTACACTTCCAAAGCTATTGGGGGAAGTCAGGCTGGCCATTTTCCACTTGAAACAGTTCTGCAAGTTTAAGTAATAAAAAGCACGTGTTTATTTACAAGTCCTACCTATGTAATGTAGGAAGGAAATAGATCAGGAGAAGGTGATGACGAAGGGAAAAGCAGCCCATGAAACCTTATTTTAATAGTATTGATACTCTTCCAATTATTTTTTCCCCTCCAATTATTTTGGGATACATTCAATCTCTTTTCTTTTTTCTCTTTCTCCCCCACAATTATACCTATCACCTTTGCCCCAACTTTCTCTAAGCAATTCAGAACATGGGCATGGTCTTACAACCCCATGAGCAAATAGGGTAGGCTGCAAAAGTATAATTATTGTACAATTCCCATTCGGCTTCCTGTTAGGAATGTATGTGTTCACTCTCAGTGTATTTTAACCACTAATAAATAGTGTGTGTGAGGAAAGCGAGAAAGAGAGTTGAATATGGTTTGTATATATGCTTGTTTGCATTGCTTGCATGTCTCCCATTCCCATAGGCTCTAGGTAAGTAATAATTTAAACAAATAAAATATTCCAAAACCAGTGAATCTCCACAGTATGTTTTCACCACTCCTGTGTGTCTCCTCACAGGGAATGTGTAAAGAGTCTGTCCATTAAGGACAGCATGGTGCATGCTTCCTGCTCAGCAACAGATGCTCCACTGGATCTGTCAGCTGTGTATATCTTGATGAAATTTTGTGCTTGAATAATTATACATAATCTTCAGGAATGTGAACATCTAAGATTAACCTGACTTGCAAGTCAACTTTCTTTTCCCTATTGCTCAACCATTCCCACTGATTAGATGAACTCCTTCTGTGGGAGGGAAAATGTACATCTCAGAAAAAGCTAACATCTCCTACTATGATTTATTTATTTATTTATTTATTTATTTATTTGTATCCTGCTTTTATTGTTTTTACAAATAACTTAAGGTGGCAAATATATCCAACACATCTTCCTCCTCCTATTGTCCCCACAACAACTCTGGGCTGAGAGGGAGTAACTGGCCCAAAGTTATCCAGTGCTGATGCTATTCAATGGTTAGCAGTGGTTTGTAATGGCTTGGTTAGTAAATGCACAATACACGGACAGACTTCTTTATAGTTTCAACCAAGAAACTGTGAGTATCCTAGACCAAACCAGGCCCCAAAACACTGGAAAATTCCTGGAAGCCTGGCACTGACAAATCAGCCATCAACAGACACATAGAGATAAACAACACCTACATACCATTCAAAAGAGACAGTCAAAGATCACAACACCTCCTGATCAGCAATCAACAGCCTGATAAGCAGAGATTAACACCAAGATTAATACTAGACCAATAAACAGCACCCCGATCAAAAAACCACCAACTCAAACAAGGAGCAAACAACCACTTAATCAAGGAACTATCAAAACCATTCCTACCAACACTACCAATATATATAAATAGAGAGCAAACCCCACTCTCTTCTAGCATGAATGGTGTTACCTAGTTGGGTAATGAAACAGCTGCAAGAAAACAACCAAGCTCAGAGACCACCAAGGACCCCATAGTGGTGGTTCAGCTGGTGACAGCCCTGGAACTAATGGCATATTTCTTGAGAGGATGCTTATGCAGAGAATGCATAAAATTCTGTCTTTTAGATAGGATGCATAGTTTGTTTCTAACCAATATGATCTTGAGCTTTCTTTTGCCAGCTGGGTCCGCAATACTTGCTGATGTCTTCAATCATCTTGTTTTAGATCTCTTTTGTGGACACTTTTTATCGATTGGAATCCATTCTATGACTCCTTTGGTCCACCTGCCATCAGTTCTTCTTGTTATGTGACCAGTCCATTTCCACTTCAATTCTTTTACTATCATATACTTTTGTTTGTTCTCTAATTCATGTGTAGATCCTTCTATCATATCTTGTGATGCCAAGCAAACATTTCAGAGGTGACTTTTTATGGCAGTTGCAACCAGTGGTGGGATTCAAATATGTGAACAACCAGTTCTCTGTATGGATGCCACTTCCGGAAGTCTGTTCTGGGCCTGGGCAACAAAAAATTAGCTACCGGTTCTGCCGAACTGGTGCAAACCAGCTGAATCTCACCACTAGTTACAACTCTGTCTTGCCCATTCCTCATCCAAAGGTGGATCCTCATTCTTTAATGGGAACCCTTTAGTCTATACTGTCCATATATGAAAGCCAAACACACTATTCCATATTTGGCCTCTTGCAGTTGTTTCAGCTGCCATCCTAATTTATGTGGCTAACTCAGCTCACCAAAGCTTTTAATGCTCTCTCACTCTGTTCTTCATAACCGTCTCTGACTAATTATTCTGGGCACGAGCAGCTTGCAGTTCTGGGAAGAAACATGAAAAGATCTAATCCTGCTGGATTTACAACTGATATACAGTAATAATGCTCTGAAACAGACCAGCCCAGGTAGTGCTGGGTTCCAAGAATACAGTGATGGACTCAATAATTTTGAAAGCAAATTGGTATCATTCTCTCTTAGTGAAGCCTATAATCCAGTCTTCCCCAATTCAGATGGATTTGCAATTGATTTTCCATGCTTTCAGTCAAGAAATTGAATCTCTTCTCTTGCTTGGAGAGAGTGGCAGGAAGGAACCTTCCATTCTATTGGTTGGAGGCTTTGCACGAGCCCTCCCCTGTCTGGTCTACCCAATGACTTTTCTCTCTCTTTCCCTCACCCCAGCAAGGATTTCCTGAACAGCCAATGGAAAACAAAATGGTGTGAAGTACGGGTAATCTCATGGGGATATACTGTAGTTACTCTAGCCCTCTTGTCATTGTCTACCATGGCCCAAACATGGCCCCACTTTGTGAACAGGGTTAGGGTTGAATTAAGGATTGGATGAGCATTCAAAAAGATTGTTGCATGTCTTTTGAGTATGAATATGGTGAAATGTGTCAGGAGTAAATGGTTTTGATATGTTTTAATGAATGGATGGAATGAGGTGTCTGTCTGTCTGTCTGTCTGACTGACTGACTGACTGACTGACTGTTTAATTATATTTCCAAAAGATCTTGTGTGAAAGGGAAGGTGTTAATTTCTAAGATTTAAAAAAAATGAATCAAGTTGCATTTCTTCTTTTGATCCTTAAAACTACAATATTCTATCCCTCTATTCAGTGGAGTAATTTTTTTCCCCTTCAGTTCAATTATGTCCAATTGCCAGAGACTGCCTGAAGAAGTGCCTGCAGTTTTCTTGGCAAAGTTTTCTAAAGCTGAGGGAAAGTGATTGGCCCAACATCACCCAGATGGCTTTGTGCCTAAGCAGGACTAGAATTCACAGTCTCCTGGTTTCTAGCCTTAGCCACAATCCCAATTAAATACTTACAGGATTATGATATGTGGACACTCAACCATAAATGAATTGGAAATCGATTGGAAAAATTGGAATTTTACCCTTTATTGCAATATGGGAATTGTCTATGATAAATGGAAATTTCAAAGTAATATATGGAATGAACTGTACTCTTGCAGTGTCTATAGGAACAAAGAAGCTGCAACAATCTGGACATCAAATCTCAACTATACACCTCCATTGACCAGAGCATATATAGGCACTCCTCAACCTACGATGGCATTTGGGCCTGGAACTCCCATTATGAAATGAAGTGGTCATAAAGTAAGACCGTGTCACTTGATGATGGCAATTTTTGCAGTCCCAGTTGCTTAAGTATTGTGTTCTCATTAGTAATCTGCAAAGTTTTCAAGCTTCTTGTCTTCGGATTGCCAGTGCTGGCGGAACAAGAATAACCTTCGTCAAGCCTTTCAGACCACACCATCCACACCCACATACAACCTGGAAGGCACTTGGAATTCACCTGTTTTCCTCCTCTTTGCAAAGTCTGTCATCTTACCCATGAGGTTATCCACCTTGGAATAGTGAGAGGCATATTGGGTGTCAGCTCTGGAAAATGGCCACCTTGGGTTCAGAGAGTTGGAGTTTAATACACAAAGACTTTTCCATTTCACTTCTCAAATACTCGGGACCTTCTGCGCTGCAAGGCTGATTTGAGCAGCTGCTTGGAGTAACAGAAACCAAGCATTGCTTCTACTACACTCCACAGCAGGACATGTTTGACTGCCCACACCCAGATACACAGCTTGGTAGAGCAGGTATTTGGGCACCTGAGGGCAAGTTAGATCTCATCCAGCATTGGTCTCCAGTGATTATGGTAGATTATCGACTATTGCATGATATTTGTGAAAGCCATGAGAATGTGCTGCTGAAGAATTACTCATTTGCTTCAGCATCTGCCATCCCAGGGCTAGCAAGGTAAGGAGCCTTGCCCTGAAAACCCCTAGACTCAGGATGACAACTAGCAGGAGGTAATTGCTATCCTCCCTTGTTTAGCAGACTTCATTTTGAACCATTTCCTGCATGTCCAATATAGATATGAAGAGGTCTGGTGTCTGCTGCTCTGTTTTCAGAGACCTGCCTGTCCTGGATGCTGAGGACATGTCCTGGGTTATGTGCACATATTTTGGTCACCCCTCTTTCAAATTCATCCTATGGCCCTGCAAGCTTGTGGTTGGTTACTATTCCCTTCTCCTTTGTAAGAGCTGGGGGTGGCACAGTGGTTAGAATGCAGTATTGCAGGCTAATTTTGCCCACAGCCAGGAGTTTGAGTCTCACCAGCTCAAGGTTGAGTCAGCCTTCCATCCTTCTGAATAGAATAGAATAGAATAGAATAGAATAGAATAGAATAGAATAGAATAGAATAGAATAGAATAGAAGTTGGAAGGGACCTTGGAGGTCTTCTAGTCCAACCCCCTGCTCAGGCAGGAAACCCTATACCATTTCAGACAAATGGCTGTCCAGTCTCTTCTTAAAAACTTCCAATGTTGGAGCATTCACAGCTTCTGGAGGCAGGTTGTTCCACTGATTAGTTGTTCTGACTGTCAGGAAATTTCTCCTTAGTTCTAGGTTGCTTCTCTCCTTGATTAGCTTCCATCCATTGCTTCTTGTCCTGCCTTCAGGTGCTTTGGAGAATAGCTTGACTGCCTCTTCTTTATGGCAACCCCTCAAAATGAGGATCCGGATTGTTGGGGGCAATAGGCTGACTCTGTAAACCACTTAAAGAGGGCTATAAAGCACTGTGAAGCGGTATATAAATTTAAGCTCCATTGCTGTTGCTATTGAGCATATTTTTCCTCTTGGAGCATTGCAAGGCAGAAGGAGAAAGTTAGGGAGGATGTCTCCTGGCCCGCTCCCCACCCTCCATGGTCCAGCTAAGCAAGGAAGACGAATCAGTTGGTTCATGGAGCAGGTTGATTGCAGAAGGGTCACACATATGGCCTGTATATGAACTACTGCCCCTTCCCTCCACCCCTTTCTGTTCCCTTGACAACTTTTCTTTTTTCACTCACAATCCCTTCCGTACCCCCGGCTGCCTGCCTACCATCGGAGAAGGGATTGGTGACGTAGGAAACATTTCTAGAACTGTCGCACAGAAGATGGGGGTGCAGGAATTCAGCATCCCCCAAACAGAGACTTTCTATCCCCTGGATTTTGCGTCCTGCCAAAATCACTGCAGATAAAATGGACAGATCCTCAGTTGAACCTTTGGCATCATCACAAAGAGAGGCTTTGTGGGAATACATCCAAAGGAGTCCCCCGCACTGGCACCAAAGCAGAGAATCCCGCAAGGCGGGCATGTTATCTGTCAGAACAAGCCAGCATTAATTTTCCTTGATTGCTATCTGTGCTCTGTAGAGCTGATCTAGTTTAACCGCCGCCATCAACTGTGCAATTACGGCTTCATATTGCTTTTTATTTATGTAAACAAATGTTGGAAACTCTTAACTATTGAGAATAAAAAGATGGAAATGTGCCATTTTGATCAGACTTTACAATGTTCATAACAAACTGGTCCAAAACATGCATATGTTGCTGAAAAATTGCAATTGGAGCCATCTGTGGTGCTGCAAGGATGGGGAAGGGTTATAGATAGCAAACAAGCAAGCAGATGTTGCCAAAAGTTAGCTAACATCAAGACATAACTGAGCTGTGGTGGCGCAGTGGTTAGAGTGCAGTACTGCAAGCTAATTCTGCTGACTGCCAGGGGTTCGATCCTCGCCACCTCAAGGTAGACTCAGCCTTCCATCCTTCTAAAGTTGATAAAATGAGGACCCAGATTGTTGGGGGCATTATGCTGTCTCTATAAACCACTTAGAGAGGGCTGTAAAGCACTATGAAGCGGTATATAAGTCTACGTGCTATTGCTACTACTATAATAGACACCTAATTCCAAGACAGGATTTGGTCTGACTAAACTCTAAACATGAACAGCAGTCTTGTTTTGCAAAATCTGGGAAGTTTTTTCTTCACTGGTTACTTCACCTGAAACAAAATGCTATACTTTTCGCAGTCATGAACTGTGCAGTGATGACATTCACATAACACAGTGGTTCTCAACCTGTGGGTCAGGACCCCATTTGGGGTCGATTGACCATTTCACGGGGGTCGCCAAGCAAGGCTGTCCGCCATTTTTTTTTGTCCGCCATTTTTTTTGTCCGCCATTTTTTCCCCATTTTCCGGCGGGTGCCTTACCTCCCTTGGGCTGGGCCAGCTGGTGGTTGGCCTGCTCCGTCTCTGCCGCTTGCCAGCTACGCCTCGGCCGGCGCAGGGGGCGGAACCACGCATGTGCGGCGCTCCCGGGCAGGGAAAGTCCTCGACTTACGTCCGGTTGGGTAGTCCTCGACTTACGAGCGGTTTAGTCCTCGACTTACGACCGGTTTAGTCCTCGACTTACGACCGGTTTAGTCCTCGACTTACGACCGGTTGGGGTCGTGGCATTAAAAAGGTTGAGAACCACTGACATAACACTTCAATACAACATTCAGAAGTTTAAATATAATGTTTTTATGTCCAGTGTTTGCTACAAGTTTATTGCCTCCTATTGCTTGCTTGCTTGCTTGCTTGCTTGCTTATGTGCCATCAAATCAGTGCTGACATTTAGCAGCCACATAGACAGACCTTGGGGAGGGTGATCTGTCTCCAGTGTGGCCATTCAGGTCTCCCAACAGTAGTGGAGAAACAAACCAACAAGTCGCTTATGCATGAGACAGAAGAGAAACAACAGGGAGAAAGCATATTTTACGCATGCAGTAAACTCATACTGCCATAATACTGTGGGATCTTTCTAGTATCCAAATAGCAATGCTCGCAGATCACATACTTAGGACATTTTTCTCTATTTGAGGATGTGGGCCTGAATTTAATGCCACTCTTGAAGTTAGGTAATACCACTTTATTTGTATCTGCAAATGGGACAAAACATCTGAGAAAACCAGAAGTGTTCTATGTTTGAAAATTCCTCTTTCTCTATAGGAAAACTGTTCTATATACATTGGGGATCTAGTTCCATTGCCACGTATTGACTGACACACACTGGCAGAAAGAATTCACTGCACTCATTTCAAACTTTTCAGTGTGAACAGGGAAAAACCATGGTAAAGAGTCTGTTTTTTTAATTGATTGATAGATTGGATTTCTTCTGCATGGCTTAGATTTATCCTGATCTATTCCACCTTTCCAATAAGAAGCTCCAAATTTTCTCTGGGGAATTTTATTGCAGTTGTTTTTTGTTTGACAAAAGTAGGATACAAAATGGGACGAAAAGCATTCTTTCATAGCAGATCATACAATAAACACCCCGGGGACATTCTTGAAATGATCATAACTAGACTGTTAATGGAATCATAATATTATTAGGTTTTTATTCCACTTTTATGACTTTATAGATAACTCTATTGGTACATGAGTGAAAGAGTTCAGCTGAGATTGGGGAAATCCATGTTGTATTCTACCCTCATTCACAGAATCTCTCTGGGAGATCGTGGGTCACTCTCTTCTTTCACCTGATGTATGGCACATTATTATGTGGTAGAAAAAAAATGGAAGGAAGGATGCTATGTACACCACCTTGAGCTTCTGAAGGAAACGTGGGCTATAAATCCAAATTAAGAAAAAAAAAACAGATTAGTCCATCAGTGAGCTGATGTTCTTCACAG
>NW_015386286.1:520041-524334 GCF_001527695.2 Protobothrops mucrosquamatus
TGGGTTCGATGCTACCGAATCTATAATTCAGAAGCTAGTTCATGATTAACATATTGCTTCACAGCAAAAGAAGAAGGATCATTCTGAAAATTAGATGAGGAGAGGTTTAATTATTTCATGGTCAGATTAATGCCATTTGTAATTGTACATTTGCCATAACATCTAAATAAAGTCAAAACCAAAGCATTAAACTGTACATAGAATAAGCAAAGCAGGAAATAAATTTCACTCCGAAGCAATCTGGTAGAATACTTGGAAAGAAACAAAACTTACTAACAATTAAAATGTTAGCTTCCTACAGTCAAGACATTATAGACATGTGAAAGACTGGGCAATACCCTGGTTCCAGGTATTCACAGAATAATTTTATGAAAAGAAGTGGGCAAAACAGTGATATGAATAATTCCATGGCCTCTACAGATAAAACTAAAAAAGTTTTGGATGGCACATTCAGATGATGTGTGAAATGGAATACACTCCCATATTAGTGAATCTTTGTAATCAATTCCTAATAGCTTGGTGTTCATATCAAAGCATACAAGTTGCTACTATATAATACTGCTATGTGGATGAGAATGAATGATTTCCTTCACACAATACAGACCATACAATTGAGGTTCTTTAGTCACACGGACACTCCTGAGCCTATATGGCTGTAACAGCATAGGAACCCCATTCATTGTTCAGCCAAATGCAAAGACTTCTGCCAGGTCAGCAGGAATGCCAACCTGGAGGCAAAAGTCTCATTCCTACATTCCCACATCACAAGAAACAGAGTTGCCTGCAAACATGTCTGCATACAATAGATCAGTGTTTCTCAACCTTGACAATTTTAAGGCATGTGGACTTCAACTCCCAGAATTCCACAGCCAGCATTGCTGGCTGTGGAATTCTGGGAGTTGAAGTCCACATGCCTTAAAATTGTCAAGGTTGAGAAACACTGCAATAGATAGTACAGTAACGGATGACCTAGTTTCATAATATGCACTGCAAACAAGGTTTTAATAACACTATATAGTGGAAACCCTCATAACAAGTTAAACCAGAATCCTTCTTCCTCCCTGCACTCAATATATTGGAAGCACACATATGGATTGTTCCTAACCTGATTCTCTTTTGTGCTGTGAACAATTCCCTGCATATCAGGGAGAGAAATTTTAGCCTAACTTTCACATGATAGAATGTGAAAGAATATGGAAATTGTTTTTTGTCTTCTTTTTTTTTTAAAAAAGGAAATTAGATCTTGTTAGTCCCTGTTAGCAGTCCAAAGCCATAATACAGCCCAACTAAATCCTGCTTTCCTAGAAATAGGAATAGGGTTAAAGAGGTTACTGGCAACTAAGCTTTTCTGATTGTAACCATGGTGGGAGAGACTACTTCTCTGATTATGCTTCTTTTGTCACTCACTTGAATGTTGTTTTCTGGCGTTTCTTTTCTTCCCTTTTTAGACTGTGTCGGTCTCTGTTTCTGTACTGACCCTTAGCTGCATCGCACTGGATCGATGGTATGCAATTTGTCATCCTCTGATGTTCAAAAGCACAGCCAAGCGGGCCAGGAACAGCATCCTTGTTATCTGGATGGTATCCTGCCTTATCATGATACCCCAGGCAATTGTTATGGAGTGCAGCAGCATGTTTCCAGGACTGGCTAACAAGACCATCTTGTTCACTGTCTGCGATGAGCATTGGGGAGGTGAGTGCTGGTGACCTCAATCTTGGGATGTGCAAGACTCAGGGGGGAAAAAAGATGGCTGGCGGTTATCAAGTCTGCTACAGAAGACTAATTAGACTTTATTGGTTGGCAGATTTTTTTAAATATAACCTTCAGTACTAATGAGTGCCTTTCTTTGACTTTAAACTCTAAAGTATTAATTACAGTATATCAGCTGTGTCACTACTGTAATTCAGTCATGTTCTACCATTCAAGAGAAGAGCTGTTGATCACCTGATGTGTAGCACTTTGCCTTAGAAGAGCTTTTGTTTATATGGCCATGGACCTGGGTAGCTAATAGGTCACTTGAAGCTCAAAAATCAAGATGATTAATTTGGGGTCCCAAGTCCCCTTTTTATAAGGGCCTTCAGGTCTCCCTGTGCCTATTGCTGAAGACTTAACAGTCATTTCTGACATTGTGTCTTGGCCAATGACTGAACATGGTAGCATGAAATAATTGCTTTAAGCATACAAAGCCCCTCAATTTCCCTACCAGACCTAATCCTGTAAATGGTTTGATTTAATTCCACTCATTCTACAGCACTCCGTATTCAACAAAAATAATTGTGCCCTTTGCCTTAGATTAGAAGAATGTCTGCCATTTTAGGTGAAAAACAAAATTAGTCCTTCTGTATGTCCTCCAGTCTGAATTGCTGGATATACAGACTAACAATGGTAGGAAGAATCCATTCCTTCTCCCTTCCTCCATTTCTCCCTCCCTCCCTTCCTCTCCTCTCTCTTTCCTTTCCTTTCCTGCCCTGCCCTGACCTGCCCTCCTCCTCCCTCCCTCCCTCCCTCCCTCCCTCCCTTCCTTCCTTCCTTCCTTCCTTACCTTCCTTCCTTCCTTCCTTCCTTCCTTCCTTCCTTCCTTCCTTCCTTCCTTCCTTCCTCTGTCTCCTAACCATCATTGTTACATGATCTGGAACACCAGCCAAGGCCTATTTCTGAAGGGCTTTCTTTAAGTGACTGAAATTGCACAGGGAAAGCTTTAATAAAGTTTTTAACAGCAAAGCAACAGCACTGCTTCATTTCAAAGACTCATCTGGCAGTTCCCATGCCAGAAGAAGTTTTGGTATGCGAAAAGTATGTGCTGAGTTTTTTTTTTCCTGGCAACTATATGACCTAATAAGGATTTTATTAGGCAATCATCATCAGTACTTATTTAAAATAGTTATAAACTGTCTCTTCCTTACTTTAGGAGGTATGCGGAATTTAACATTTCCACATGCTAACAAATAATAATATAAAACATATAAATTAAAACATTACAATACATCATAAGGCAGTGGCTGTACTCGATCCAGTATTTGAAAATACTTTATAAACATTTTACCTCAACAATGAATAAGGTTTTGCTCTTCCATTTTGTATGAAATTAAGTCCCGTTTATGTTCCTCTGAGCCAGCTTTTGCAGCATATAATAGCAGATTGAATGAGATATTATTTATGTGCTGTTTTATTTCCTTTGCAGCTGAATTTCCCCCCAAAATGTATCATACCTGTTTCTTCCTGATAACCTATCTGGCTCCACTGTGTCTTATGGTGCTGGCCTACTTACAGATATTTCAAAAGCTGTGGTGTCAGCAGGTGGGTCCTTTTGCTATGAAGTCCCTTTTTAAGACTTATGCCAGCTAAGCCTTTAAACCTTGAAAGAATTATGTAGTTGATTGAAAGGTACAGTATATAGTGGCATAGATTGAAATAAATTATCCTTGGCAATGGAATCTTTGCACCATCCGAACGTATGAAGCAATCTAGCAAAAATAAATAATTCCATGCCCCCAACCAAGAGTTTATAGATTTGATGTTAAAATTAAAATACTGAGATGTTATACATCATGCTAGGAATATTTATTTTTTTCCCGTGTTTCCATATTTCTTAAATTATGTCTGAATGAAGGGACAAGGAAAGAAACTGAAACATAACTTAAAAGTTCTGATGAATATTTCCTAAACAAATTTCCACTGTATTAAATGCATTTACTTTTTGTTGTTGTTGTTGTGTTAAATAAGGGTCGTTGCTACTTTCACTCATGGAAACACGTATGTTTGATTTTTGAATGTAATAGCTGAAATGAGCATGTTGTTATTTGTTTGTTTGTTTGCTTGCTTGTTTAAAACATTGATGTAGCTGCCCATCTTCTAACTCTGGGAAGCTCCCAATTAAGTGAAAAGAACTATAATAATAATAATAATAATAATAATAATAATAATAATAATAATAATAATAGTAGTAGTAGTAGTAGTAGTAGTAGTAGTAGTAGTAGTAGTAGTAGTAAAGTTGGAAGGGACCTTGAAGGTCATCTAGCCCAACCCCCTGCTCAGGCAGGAAACCCTATACCAGTGTTTCTCAACCTTGACAATTTTAAGGCATGTGGACTTCAACTCCCAGAATTCCACAGCCAGCAATGCTGGCTGTGGAATTCTGGGAGTTGATGTCCACATGCCTTAAAATTGTCAAGGTTGAGAAACACTGCCCTATACCATTTCGGACAAATGGCTGTCCAGTCTCTTCTTAAAAACTTCCAGTGTTGGAGCATTCACCACTTCTGGAGGCAGGTTGTTCCACTGGTTAATTGTTCT
>NW_015386286.1:525169-567514 GCF_001527695.2 Protobothrops mucrosquamatus
ATATGCTTTAGCCTCCAGTCCCCTAATCATCTTTGTTGCTCTTCTCTGTACTCTTTCTAAAGTCTCAACATCTTTTTTACATCGCGGTGACCAAAACTGGATGCAGTATTCCAAGTGTGGCCTTACCAAGGCATTGTAAAGTGGTATTAACACTTCACGTGATCTTGATTCTATCCCTCTGTTAATGCATCCTAGCACTAAAAACATATTTACCATTAGTTATTCTAATAAACGCTGTGACATTGAGATAGCAGATATATCATGTTTATCTGTTAGAAACATTAACAACCATTATGTGTTCCCCCAATCCATGGGGCTAGAGCACATGAAGAAAATCAGTTACAGTGGTTCCTTGGTACTCAACTGCTTGGAAACACGTCAAATTTGGTACTCGACACATTTGATACAAAACGTTTGTCCCAGTACCTATCATTTGCTTAGTACTCAATGCACAAGCTAGAACTTGATGATGTCAGCTGTTTTGTTACTCACTATGTTATTCCTTATGGGAAAAAAATATTTAATATTCATCACAACTCCTGGAACCAATTAACATGGAGTACTGAAGAACCACTGTATTTAACAGGTAATCCTTATATTTGCCAACCTTCTGTTTCTAATGCATAAATGTAAAATGATTTTCACATTTTTTAATACATGCTATATGTCTTCGGAATAGAGTGGAGATTTTTTGGCTTGTTTAGAATAGATTCCCCCCAAATACTATCTTCTTTACTTTTATTTTTGACCGATTCATACAGTACATCAAGTATTTTACAAACGTGATGTATCATGACAGAGAGAAACAAAGAAAAAAATAAATAAAAATAATAAAAAGAAGAAAGATTAAAGTTTCAGTCCAATGTTTGACCCTATTACTAGCCCTCGAGCACATGGAATAATAATGATCAATTTTCCCATTGTAATTATCATCAGCCAATTTCTAGAGAGAGGACAAGCATATCTGATCAACCCAAGATTTTAAATCTGAAGTTATTCTATCTTTCCTATATAGAAGAGCAATCTTTTTTTTATGCTTCCCCTGTTAAATCCATAGCTCTTCCTGTAGAGGTAAATTCCAAATTTGNAAATTACAGTTATGAAGTAGCAACGAAAATAATTTTATGGTTGGGGGGCCACGCCCACTTGGTGGCCACACCCACTTGGTGGCCACACCCACTTGGCCACGCCCCTGGCACCCGGCGATGTATAAGTGGTTGGGGGTCACCACAACATGGGGAACTGTATTATGGGGTCGCGGCATTAGAAAGGTTGAGAACCACTGTTCTAGATTGCTTCTCTCCTTGATTAGTTTCCACCCGTTGCTTCTTGTCCTGCCTCCAGGCGCTTTGGAAAATAGCTTGACTCCCTCTTCTTTGTGGCAGCCCCTGAGATATTGGAACACTGCTATCATGTCCCCCCTCGTTCTTCTCTTCATTAAACTAGACATACCCAATTCCAGCAGCCGTTCCTTATATGCTTTAGCCCCCAGTCCCCTAATCATCTTTGTTGCTCTTCTCTGTACTCTTTCTAAAGTCTCAACATCTTTTTTACATCGCGGTGACCAAAACTGGATGCAGTATTCCAAGTGTGGCCTTACCAAGGCATTGTAAAGTGGTATTAACACTTCACGTGATCTTGATTCTATCCCTCTGTTAATGCAGCCTAGCACTAAAAACATATTTACCATTAGTTATTCTAATAAACGCTGTGACATTGAGATAGCAGATATATCATGTTTATCTGTTAGAAACATTAACAACCATTATGTGTTCCCCCAATCCATGGGGCTAGAGCACATGAAGAAAATCAGTTACAGTGGTTCCTTGGTACTCAACTGCTTGGAAACGCATCAAATTTGGTACTCGACACATTTGATACAAAACGTTTGTCCCAGTACCTATCATTTGCTTAGTACTCAATGCACAAGCTAGAACTTGATGATGTCAGCTGTTTTGTTACTCACTATGTTATTCCTTATGGGAAAAAATTATTTGATATTCATCACAACTCCTGGAACCAATTAACATGGAGTACTGAAGAACCACTGTAACAGGTAATCCTTATATTTGCCAACCTTCTGTTTCTAATGGATAAATGTAAAATGATTTTCACATTTTTTAATACATGCTATATGTCTTTGGAATAGAGTGGAGATTTTTTGGCTTGTTTAGAATAGATTCCCCCCAAATACTATCTTCTTTACTTTTATTTTTGACCCATTCATACAGTACATCAAGTATTTTACAAATGTGATGTATCATGACAGAGAGAAACAAAGAAAAAATAAATAAAAATAATAAAAAGAAGAAAGATTAAAGTTTCAGTCCAATGTTTGACCCTATTACTAGCCCTCATCGTGTACCTTATTATTACTAGTTAAAAGGGTAACATTAATAGTAGTCGGTTAAAGATCTCTCTCCTGTTCGTATAGACTAGTTGGGTTCTAAAATTTAGACTTCAATAAGATAGAAAGGATATATCTTCTCGTTAGAAAAAAAATACGAAGGGGACAATTTAGGTATCGAGAAGGACATCTCCATTTAAGGTTTAAACTGGCATTTAATTCCATTCACATCCTATAACAAACTTTACAACTTTACCCTATAATAAACGTTACCCTATAATATACTTTACGACTATTGTGGAAACAGACTTATCGTAACAAAAAGGGTTTAGATTTAAAACAAAATTATCTTCCATTTTCATCACTGGAAGATGATCACACCAAAACGTCTCTGTGATCATGTAGCTATGCTCATGAGTGGAAATGGATCTACTTTGTAACCTTCGCTGAGTAATCAGTGCAAAATTTCCCTTGGGCCAAATGGCAATCATTAAGATTCCGATTATTATGTGCTGTTAGATTCCAGGAACGTCATCCATGGTTCAGAGGAAATGGAGGCCGCTGCAATCCACAGCACAGACGCGGGAACTGGGCCCACCAGCACATTTGAGGATTAGCGTGGTGGCAGCCGAAATCAAACAGATTAAAACCAGGAGGAAAACAGCCCGGATGCTGATGGTGGTGCTCTTGGTTTTTGCCCTCTGCTATCTCCCCATTAGCATTCTCAACATCTTGAAAAGGTACTTCCACGTGCCAGATTTGGAGATATTAAAAATAAATAGCTTGGGTGTCTGCCTGGGCTGGGAAAATATATTCAACAATAATTGGGTGGCGATTTTTATTGAGAGCCCACTATGTTTACAAGGAGTCCTTGATTTATGACCACAATTGGGATTGGAACTTCCACTGCTAAGTGAGGCAGTGGTTAAGTGAGTCACATCCAGTTTTTCAATCCTTTTTATTAGTAATATTATTTATTTTTTTATCCAGTCCTTATTATTTATGCAAATAACTCAAAGCGGCCAACATAACCAACACACCTTGCTGCTATTGTTAAGCAAATTGTGTAATCCTTAAACAAGTCATGCAATCGTTAAACAAATCTGTCTTCTCCCATTGACTTTGCTTGTCAGAAGCTGGGAGGGTCCCAAGTGGAGATCAGGTGATGTCAAGATGCTGCCACCATTATAAATACTTGCCAGTTGTTAAGCACTCAATTTTGATCATGTGATTCTGGGGACACTGTGCTGGTTGTAAGTGCAAGGACCAGCAGAAGTCACTTTTTTCATCCCCATTGTAACTTTGAATGGACATTAACTGAATGGATGTAAGTTGAAGACTATCCGTAATTTTCTTTCCCACACAAGCATTGGGGTAGGGATAAATTTTTCCTGGATGCTAATAGGATTTACTTGCATACATGTTCATTACAGGTCATTTCAAGGAATATTTGTCCTCCTATCTCCCTCTATGCTTTTTCATTAACAGACTGGCTTTAAAGCTTAAAACACGTTAATAATAAAAATGTGTTTCTAAACGTTATAAACGTGTTCTGAAAGAGATAACATTGGAAGCAATGTAGGAAAGAGCCATCAAAAAGCTGCAGGAGACACCTATTGACACCAGAGGGAAGTCAACTACGGACTCAGTTGAAGACGCATGGGCAAATAGAAAGTATTGCTATACAAGGAAAAAAATGTTATTGTTCCAGTGAGGAGCCAAACTCTGAGGACAATATAAGCAAGAAGATCTCATACTGCTGAATATTATTAGCACTATTCCTAAAGAAGTCCCTCTTGGCCAGAGCTGGTCAGCAGAAGTTGGCCAGTAGATCATTTCTACAGGCATCAAGGCCAACAAGGAATGTAAATCATTTTTCTTATAGTCCTCCAGATATGTCAGAATTCATCTCCTTCATCTCCTGTCAGCAGTCTGGGTAGGACTGATGGGAGTTGAGGCCCAACACATCTGGAGGGCACTAAGTTGGAGAATATTGGCATCTTAAGGCTTTCAGTTCTTCCAGATTACGGTTTGGATTAGGATTGGGCTACCATTGTAGAGTTAATGCTAACCCTTCCCAGGAATGTTACTGTTTTTCATCAAGATTGATGACCTAAATTCAAGACTCAATACTGTCCACAAAAAATCAAATCAAATTGCAGGTTAGGAAAGTATGCATATTAAATGCCATATCTCTACTGAATGGGATAGTGGCTTTATAATGGGATGCACTGATGAAAAAAATGTTTCTGGTTTACATTTAGAACATAGAATAATGTTGGAAGGGATCTTGGAGGTCTTCTAGTCCAATCCCCGTGCCCATTCCAGACAAATGGCTGGCCAGTCTCATTTGTAGATTTGGAATGTACACAATCTGGCAATAAGTTGTTATAATAAGTTATAATACTTATTGTTATGAAAGAGGACTGTACAAGGGACACTGAAATAATTCTCAGTTCAGAGCACCCTGTCTTATTGGCATTCACTGATTTCTGCAGAAAATCCTCTTTTTTGTAGATAAATGTCGTACCTCTGATGGCAGAGAATTATGGAAAAAGGCCTGTACATAATTTTAAAGGTCAGGCTGGCTTGCGAAAGCCATATTTTTACAATTATGAAAAAAGGTATGAGTAGTCCCCACTCAGATATTCACAAAAATACCGATTAGGAGTCAGTGGGCAGCATAAATCCAGTCATGTCTGTATATTTAGAAGTTGATTATAGTGTTTGTCTAGAATCTATATGTTTACCTGTTGGAGAATTTAGGCATGTATACAGTTCCTCATTCAACTAAGATGGGTGAATCAGTGAAGTGGTACTGTTACTATCAGTATCCCTTTGACTGCTATTTCTTTGTTCGTGTGTTGCTTTTGTAACATTTTTCATAGTTTTGAACATTTTTAATAATTAATGATGACAATACATTTAAGTATTTATTGATTGTGTTAGCTGTGTTGCTAGGAGAGATGGGCAATTAGATAAATTAGATAAATAAATAAAATGCATCTGGTTCTTGGCATGTGTGGATCTTAGTTGTGTCAAGGCACATCCCATCAATGTGACAATTGTATATGAGAGGTGATACATATGGAGAACACCCTTTACAACTTCATGGTGCTATAGTTATGACATCACTACACACATCTGGAATTCAGAATTTTGATCTATATACCATGCAAATATTTTACATGTTTATCAATATCAGAAATATGATATGAGATGTTTTCTACTTCTAACGTTTCCCCCCCCTCTTATAAAGAGTTTTTGGGATGTTTAACAACGCTGAAGATCGAGAAACGGTGTATGCTTTGTTTACTTTCTCCCATTGGCTTGTATACGCAAATAGTGCAGTAAACCCAATTATTTACAACTTTCTTAGTGGTAAGTAGATGATATTATTATTATTATTATTATTATTATTATTATTATTATTATTATTATTATTATTATTATTATTATTATTATTATTATTATTATTATCATCATCATCATCATCATCATCATCATCATCATCATCATCATCCTGGTAGAAAAACAACAGAGATAAAGAACTAATGCAATGTATTTACTTTGCTGTATTTATAGTATTCTAAAAGAGAAAGATACTGCTGTAGTATAGAGGAAGGAACAGATTTAAAGAAAATGCATCATTCAAGCAATCCAATAAACAGATCAACTGTTTGAGTATACTTAGTTTAAATATGTATACATATCATTTCAATATCAAACAAATTTTTACTTTTAGGTCAGTTTTCCATTAATTGCAATCACAAACAAAACAAACAATGGACAAATTTCAAGACATCAGGAGATCTACCTAATATTATTGATGGATTGCTTTGATTTGATTTGAATTCATTTGATTTCTATAGCCATCCATCTAAATTGGTGACTCTGGGTGGCTCGTAATTCCAAAAGTATAGAACAATTAAAACAATAAAAAATTATAATATGAGGTGTGTTCTCCTTGATATATAGGAGATAGTAATTTCATTCCTCGTTAACTTTTTAACTTATGATCGAGTTCAAGAACTTTTTTATATATCTTTTTGAATTCCTTAGTGCTTGAACTAAAAAGAAGGAATTAGCCTTTGCCAACATCCTCCTCTGCAAAACAGTCCCTCACCCCCTTGCAATCCCTTGCTAAGAGTCCCATAATAGTCCTGGATTTAAATTGTGGAGACTCCAGTTTGAATCCCTCCACAATCACAGAGCTCATGGGGTGATTTTTTTTAAAATAGTCTTTCACTAACTCAAATCAAGCTAGATCACTTTGGGGATATATTCATAAAAACCATGCTGTGCTTCGAAGAAAAACAGGAAAATAAATGCAATCTGATAATAAAAGCTTCTGTACCTCCCATTGTGTACCAAGCATGATTCTATTCTATTCTATTCTATTCTATTCTATTCTATTCTATTCTATTCTATTCTATTCTATTCTATTCTATTCTATTATTCCATTCCATTCTATTCATATTTGCATCTTTAAGACAGCACTGATATTCAAGCCCTAATCTCAGTTTAAAAAGACGATTTTGCTACATGCTTCACCAGTTCTGCACACAGGAACTCAAAATCAGAATCAGGATCATAATTGCATATAAAAATCATCTTAGAAAAACTGTCAACCTTCCCAGGTAGACTGATAGGAAACACGACCAGATGAGCTGATTCTTCCTTATGGTAAGGCTACATTAACAGAATCTTGCAAGTCTGAAAGTATAAATCTCCCACCATTTCTTTTACAGCCTGATATCCCATGAGGGAGTCCCTTCTGAGCCTCTTTCTCCACCCATTGTGCAGCTTTTCTGCTATGCTCCCTCTTCTCTGACTGTTCCTTAGGCAGCATCTCTTCTTCCCTGCCCTGCCTCCCCCTCAAGGCCATTCCCATATCCCATTACATCACCTGCTGCAAAGCTGCCATCTCATTGCCTTCTCTGGATTATGCAAATCACATCAGGCGCTTTGAATGGAAAAGAAACAAATGCAGGAACTGTTGTTAATTTGGAAGGATGTGGTCTGGCTGCTTCTTCATGATGGTCTTGGTCTTTGATTCGGCAGGAAAATTTCGGGAAGAATTTAAAGCTGCTTTTTCTTGCTGCTGCTTTGGTATTGGCGATCACCAAAATGCTTCACCCAGAGGAAGGACAAGCATGGACAGTCGGAAGTCCTTGACGACCCAAACCAGCAATTCTGATCAAGCTGCAAAGCTCTCAGAACATGTTGCCTTGACTGGTGTAGTCTCACTGCCCACAAAGGGCCCTGGATTTGTTGGGAGCTGATAGATGGCTACTTTCTGTGATAAATCGTTGTCATTTGATCTGTGACTCCAGTTATCTAAAACAGGGACCAAAATACTTGGAAAACCGCAAAAGTGAAATAACAGATTATGACAAAGATAAACTAGGCTAATATACAAAATTGGATGATTTTTTTTTTAAAAAAAGAAAACAGATCTTTGTTTGGAAATGTATGTGATTTTTCCTAGCATATACTATTCAACTGTAAGAAATGATAGTTGGGAAACATATATGCACCCATTTTCATTGGGATGATCTGCTGATGGGCTTGGTCCCTATCCAAAGAATATTTCATTATAAGATTAAAATGACAACTAGTTAGTCAGAAGGAGTCAAACAATAAAATTATTATGAAATAATAATACAATGAAATGGTAGAGAAAGCATGTGGCGTGACTTTTAATGCTTTTATCTGTGGCCACAGGAAGAGTCTATTTTCCCTGTGTAATGAATGTATTTTGTGTGTGTGTGTGTGTGTGTGTGTGTGTGTGTGTGTGTGGGCAAGTGTGTGTGCTATCCTATTCTTTGATATTTCTTATACCCCAGCAAGTTGGGTCCCATTCCATTCTGTTCTCAGAGAGTTAAACTGACAGACAAGACGATCAAGACCTAAATCCCTTATCTTTCTTTCCAATTTTCGCTTGCAATGCAAACAATTAAAAAAGGTTAGGACATTTCTTCCTTTCTCATTTTATACAACATTTTAAGTACGGTCTGATGTCCTTTTGGTTAATGGTGAACTTATTCTTCATGTCTGGAAGCTTGTGTAATCCAAATAGATGAATTTGCTGGAAATAATAAGCACAGAAAATGCTACTTCTAAGAATCATTCACCTTACTCTGGAAAGAGGCTCACTCAGAGCAGAAGAACCAATAGCCTTTTGGCAGGCTGGCCCAGACAACTGAAAAGTCAGAAATGTCTCTTTAAAATTGCAGTTGGAAATGAATATCCAGTCCAGACACCTTGCATGCTTTAGCTTCTATTTGCTCAGAATGCTGTCTAAATAAATAATTATTCTAATTGCCTAATACTGTATGTTAATATTTCTTTTTTAATTTTTGATGAACATAAGGCCAGAGAGCCAAAAGCTTTCCCGGGGGGGCGGGGGCGGGATGGAGAAAGAGAGAGAAAGAGATCACCTTCAAAGACCTTGACACACTAATAGATTAAACATATTTAGACATCTATCTCACCCATTACCCAAACACTAGCAATTATAATAAGTACAGTATGTGGAACTTTTGACCTGCTGCCCAGACTTCGTTTCTTTCACTTCCACTCGATTTATACAATAACAATTCAATACAATAACAATTCAATACAATAACAATTCAATACAATAACAATTCAATAAAAACTAACACTAAAACACTATTGCACTGAACTGAATTTGAATGCCTTGCTTTCCTTCACATTTCACATTTCCTACAGCTTTATAAGTATTTCTGTCCTTCCCAGCTCACCTTCTCCAGATTTTGGACCATGGCAACTTTCAGTGGCCCTGATCTTTTCCTGCTGATTTAGGATTTTGAGAATCACTGACAAATAAAGTCGAGAGAGCTGTTGCTCCTCTGCTGTTGTAGATTAATGCTTACCTGTATATGTGCCTTTCCTCTCACATTTATAGATTTTTCCCCCTATGTTTATCAGCCTGGCAGCACAATACACAATGCAACAAATTTCACATTTGTTTCAGGGATAAATTATTCCCTTGGACTTTTGCAACAGAGCCCCAAGGGTGCCTGCTTTCACCCCAGAGAAGATCTAATTCTCTTTTAATAATCAGAACAAAGTTAGTTTTCCTTCAGGAGCATGAAGCTTAAGCTTAGTTCCATGCCTCACTAAATTTCAGTCAACTGGACTACAATTTTGGGTTAGCATGGTGTGCAAGTCCAATCCAGGCGATTAGCGTATGGATCAGTGTGCCGTTTGAACCCAGAAAATGGGGTTCAGTTTTATTTAACCGTATGCAATGTGTTCGTGTGTTATGTGAACACTGTGTTGATGAATTACTATGAAATTCAGGCATAGAAGGTAATTCAGGAATCAGGCCAAACGCGAATTGGTTATTTTTCCTGGCTTTAATGAAAGAGTAGATCGTTATTCAGCAAACATATTTGATCAGCAGTTAGCTGTACCGTAGCCTGGACCTCTCCGACAGGTGTGAAAGAGAGAGAGAGGGGCTGTGCTAGCTCTCCAGAAAACGCAGAGCCGGGAGGTGGGAAAGCGAGCGGGTGGGAGGGCGGGTGTCCCGCCGACTCTGATTGGACCAATCGCAAGCGTTTGCTGCGAGCGGAGCGCTGTCCGACGGAGCGTGGTACTGAAATGACTCCTCGTGTTTAAAAGGAGACTTCAGAAAGGATTAAGAGGCAACGGGTAATTTGCTTTGCTCAGTCTACTTGGAACCTCCTCAGCCATGAACTCCATTCTGTTCGTCACTGGTAAGTTTGCTCTAGTTCAACAGGATTCTCTCTCTTCCTCTCTTATCATTCCTCCCTCTCTCTCTCTCTTCCTCTCTCTCTCTCTCTCTCTCTCTCTCTCTNTATCTATCTATCTATCTATCTATCTATCTATCATCATCTATCTCATCTAGATATCATCTATCTCACCTATTTATTTATTTATCTATCTCTATCTATCTATAATTGGGGTGACTCCCAATTATATTTGCTAAGATTGCAGCCTTGCTTTCCCATTAAAGGGGTAAAAAGAGTCGCCTTGTGACGAGATGGGCAGCAAACAAATTTAACAAAAACATAAAAATTGAACAAAATACTTGGCAGCATCAACGTGTGTGCCCAACATGTGTCTGTATCACTTTATCAATTACACTGAAAATAATAAAGGGTGATCTATCTATTAGGTATAAGATCATTTCTTTTCTGTCTCTTTCTCTCCTTCTTCCCCATCCCGTTTTAACATGATAAAAAGAAACAATGGCCTTAATTAGTTTTAAAAAGAGCCAGTTTGGTCTAGTGGTTAAGGCACCAGCCTTAGGTATGAAAGCCAGCTGGGTGATCTTGGGCCAGTCACTCTCCCTCATCTCTGGGAAGCAGGCAAGGACAAACCTGCCAAGAAAACTGCAGGGATTAGTCCAGGCAATTGCCAGGAGCCAACACCAACTTGGAAACATCCAAAATAACTTTTTAAAGGCTAATGTATAAGCTTTTGTGACCCTTAGGATAGAACAGGATTTAAAATATAAATATCCAAATTATTCTATTGGTTCTCTTTCCCCTCCAGGCCTCAATTACACTTTTCATATAGTTGCAATTATTTCCTGCCTACCTATAGTTTTCATTTATGATCTGTATAAGAAAATAAATAATTGGCTCAAGCCTTACTCACACAAACAAACTAACAATTAAACCCATAGAACTCAAGGACTCACTTCACCTAAGGTTCTAAAATTTACCATATTCAGACTTACTATGTTTTTGTTTGTTTGTTTTGTTTCTTGGAGAAAAACCTATGAGTTACTTACATTTCAAGGGGGTCATGGAAGTACAGTCAAGATGAGAAAGAAAAGCTATGTGCAAAGATTGGATGTTTGTGTTTGTTTTACTTCCTCCCCCTGTTCTTTTAGGAACCTTTTCATTGGCTAGATTCAGATCCCCAGATGTTTGTCTCCAGTTAATATCATCTGCACGGAGGTGAAAAGCAGCAGAGAGTTCCTGAGGGAAATTCAATGAAGGAAGGGCTCCACAGTCATAGTCAACATTTAGTGTGTTGTGTTCTAATTGCTATTCAGACCAGCACACCCATTTCAACTGGAAGCCGTGCAGTGCACAGGCCAACAAAAATGTCAGTGTAAATGTGTTCTGTCTGCATGAGTAGCTTCCTTATGCCCAGAGCTACAGGTGTTGTGTAAAGTCTGGCTAATCCTTTAAGTGCTTTCTGGCTCTACACACTTTCCGAATCATTTGTGCTTCTTGGAACAGCTTTCATCTATCATTGGTAAGGTTAGAAACAAGTGGTTGATGAACAAATGCTAACTTCACACTTCAATACCATCTCCAGAACAGTGTTTGCTTGGTTGTGATATTTTCCTTTCGGAAGACTTCTTTTTGCTAGAGATGTCATCTGTATTTGGTCAATATATTTCATTGAGTGTGCTGACCTACTCAAATCTATAAATATCCAGCAGGCATGGAAGTGGAAGCCTCGTTTAAACAAATAGTTGTTGTTTGCTGAGTAAAAAGCCTAAGAGCATGTAAGGCTACAAGAAGAATGATTGCTACTATTAGTAACATTTCTTTTTGGCCAGGCATGAAAAAAAAGAAGGGAGAATAGTGAATTTAGGCATACTGTACAGAACACATTAATATAAGACTTGAAAGGATATTTTTGTCTTAGCTTCCTTTTCACTCTTGGTCAGTTACAGTTTTAAAACAGCATTTGTCTGAAATGTTATAGGGTTTCCTGCCTGAGCAGGGGGTTGGACTTGATGACCTCCAAGGTCCCTTCCAACTTTATTATTATTATTATTATTATTATTATTATTATTATTATTATTATTATTATTATTCCTGAAAAACCATTTAAGCCATGTCATTCAGCTCACTGTAACCTGCTGGTGAATTTTACCAATCCCTGATTTTAAAAAAGTAAAAATAAAACAGTTTTTCCAACCAGTTGTCTCCCAGATGTCTTGGACGTTACCCCTCGTGGTAAGATGGGAGGCAAACACACTTAATAAATAAATAAATAAATAAATATTTATGGACAGTATGGCAATGCCCAGGGATTGGTACCTAGTTGGAAGAGGCTAATACAATATCATATCCCAATTTCATTATGCAGTTTGGGAAGCCCTTCAAACAACTGTATGCTTAAAAAAATATACCAAATAAATATTAGCAAAATCTATTCAGATTAGACAAATTGGATATATCAGTGTTACCATATAATTTTGTTCTATAAGTTGGACCAAGATTCAGTTAGAAAATCACATTTGTCACACTGGCAACCATAGGAAATGTCAATATATTACCCCTGTAGGCAATTTAGCAGTCCAAGGATGAACCTCTTGAAGGAGCTCACTGATTTTAGCATTTCCTGCTACTGTATTTCTAACCCTGACCCCAGACCTAATGGGACAGGGAGTTTCCTAATGTAGATAGTTCACTGCTGCAGCTGCAGCTTCATCAAAGGTAGATGATGGTCCTTGCTTAATGATTTGCAAATGGGCATCTGCATTGTTACTTGAGAATCTCTTTGAAAATAGAATTTTCTTCAGATCAGATATGCACAGTCCTGAACTCTAAATGAAAATGTGTCCTAGGAAAATTTCCCTTCATTGTTTTCTTTTTCCCATAATTGCTTTTTTATTGGGATTCCCATCAGTTTAATGCATCTTCGATAACAATCCATCAGGACAGCATCAATCTGGGAAAGTCCTGATAACTGTGCCAGAAACCAAGCACAACAGACATTAATTGAAAACAAAAGCAGGATGGAAAACAAGTTGCTAAATGTGGGAATGAGTTTGGTATCTCTAAGACAATAATGAATATTTAGTCTTCAATCCATGGGGATATTTGGAATAGAGAAGTTAGATGAGACACAGATAGAGATAGATGGACAGATGGAAAGAGAGAGAAAGAGAAAGAGAGAGAGAGAGAGAGAGAGAGAGAGAGAGAGAGAGACAGACAGACAGACAGACAGACAGACAGACAGACAGACAGACAGACAGACAGGAGAGAAGGATAAAGATAGTTTGTTCTTCCTTTCATCTATTCCATCCTGGGCATATCAATTTTACTGCAGTTCCTCCTATTCCCAATCAACATGTCACTGTTTCTGTTAGGGATGGTGAGAATTATAAACTATTTATTCATTTGGGAAAGACACTGGGCCCAAGAGACCTCCGTATCGTGTCTCTGTTTTATATTGCTAACAAGTATATCAAGAGCCTCTGATATCTTTTAATTTGGTATTGTCTTGTGTCTTTTACAAGTTTTTTTTATTCATATGTTTTGTAAGTCACCCAGATTTATCTAGGGAAGATAAGAGGCCATGTACATTTTGTTGATAAATAAATGAATACATCAGAATAAATAGCTAATATACTGAATAAGTGTAAATGAATCAAACTTTAATAAACATTTATATTGCCTGATTTGCAGGGCTGGTTCTGTATTCCCTGAATGCGTCTATGTACCAGGCACAGACATCAAAGTGTCAACAATTGAAAGAGAGATGTGTGGCTGCAGGAAATAGATGTGAAAGTGTCTGGAATTTACTCGAGGAAGTTTGTTACATTTCAGGTAACTTGTATAAAGCCCTATATTGCAGAGAGAGAGTTTCACACCACTTCTGTAAACATTTATAAGTACATTAACTTTCCATTGGATTTTTTTTTCATTTCTTTTCCCATTTCCCCACAATGTTGGGGTATAAGTGCCGCATCACATATCCTCATATTCCACCATCACATCAAAATTCTTGCATACTCCTTCACTTGTTGGGTTCTTGATGAACTGAGGTTAATCTGATAACACCAAGAAGAAAATCAAGCTCAGAGACATTAAGAAGCCTCCCAAATTCAACTCTGGATACATTCTCCGCCCCTGCATACACGTTTGACTCCTGGGGTGTTTATTTTCATGTAGGGTTGTTTAGAGTCATAGCCTCAGCATTGTAAGCCACACAGAGTCACTCTGGATAGTGAGATGGGCAGCATGTAAATTTATTTAGTAATAAAGAAATATGTTTGTATGTATGTATGTATGTATGTATGTATGTATGTATGTGAATAGATTTATGATTGTAAGCTGCCCAGAGTTGCTCTGTGGTAAGATGGGTGGTTAATTAATTAATTAATTAAGTGTGTGTGTGTGTGTGTGTGTGTGTGTGTGTGTGTGTGATTTACAAAAGTGGGGAATTAGTCACAGTGCCCGTTTTATAGTAGCTTGCATTTCTAATGGTAATAGCATTGACTATACAGAAAAAGGAACTAATTAATTCTGCTCTTAACAAATCCCAAGTGAAAAAAAAATCCTCTAGGTCAAATTATAACTGATAGTATCCCAGGCATAATATATATAAGATTTCTTCTTCCCATATTTGGGCCGACAGGGTGCATCGTAAAAAAAAAACACTCAAGGCATATATATATTTTGTGGCTGACAAAGAGTTAGTGGGAGACTAGTATAGCTATTTCAGGCTCATTTGCCCTCATCAGCTAGTCATACCCTTCAGGGATTTGAACCAGGCTCAAGTCGCAACTGCGAAATATTTTTATATCCAAATTTCTTTTTTTCTGACAAAGAGTAAAGAATTAAATTGGGAGACTAAGATGGACCATTTCTGGCTTTTTTGCCTTCATCAGTTAGCCATACCCTTTATGGGATTCGAACCTGGGCAGTTATACATACTAGTCAGTGATTTAGTCACTGAGCCATACACACACACACACACACACACACACACACATATACACACACACACACACACACACACACACACATATACACACACACACACACACACACACACACACACAATACTCCCACCATTCCATTCCATAATAATGGAAACAAAGAGGAAAAAGTCAGACTTGGGCAAGATTATATCTGTGGCATTTTAGCTGAGCAGCTGAATCAATTTGATGACCGAGCCTCATGATACCTGTAAAAGAAAGGTACACCATATAACAGTTGAGGATCGGTCGACTTCTCATCTAACTTCTGAACAACAAAACGATTAATTTACAACTTGTGGTAGGTTAGACGGAGACTTGACACTGGAGAAACGGAGACTCGTTAACTCTTTACAACGTGTTGTGATTTTTACGGAGGAATAACCGACCTACTGAAAATGTCTGAAAACGGGACCAATTATTTTGAACTATTTGACTGGTAGGTAATTGTTTACATCTTTCGGGGGTAGTTCATGTCATGAGAAGATTTTTAATGGCAGGGCACACCCCCCCACCCCTTTAATCTTCATCCAAAATTTTAAATAGTAAAAGAACCTTGAAAATTGTAGAAGTAAAATGTTGAGTCGTGATCATGTGACAGGTTCGTCTTAGAAAAATGAAGTGATTGTGTCACCGCTTATTTTTCATAAGAAAATATTAATGGTATTCTGTTTTGGAAATCTAGGCAACAGCTGTGCAATAAAAGATTCAACCAACTGTAATAAAATAATTCAGTTTTTAGTTGACCAGTTCCCAGAATTTAAAGATGACATCTGCATAAAAGATAACTGCAGCATCAGAATATTGTTGGGGAAAAAATATTCCAATGATAAAGGTAACTGTTGGCTTTTTGTTATCAGATAAAATAATAGCATTGTATAATGGCTTCGTGATAAGAAAATAAAAACATTTCTCACTTTAAGAAGCTCCCCAATTCAAGCAATCATATGATAACATCAACCGTCTAGTTAGAAATCCCATGGTTGCCTACCCCTGCCCTAGGCATTGAATGATTGGATGACCCTGTTTAGGAAATGGTTTTAGGATGGGAATAGTCTGGCATTTGGCCTTGGTTATGTTATGGAACTGTCCTTCTCTTTTTTAATTTTGTTTCCTCTTTGAATCCTACATTAACTGGCCAGACTCCCACTTTACATACTGCAAAACAAACACGCAGACAACTTTTGGCTTCAGAGTACCGCCACAATGAAAGTCCTATTTTTGCAATCTCCTGAATCCTTATCTAGCTCCTGTTACTGAATCTGGCGGCACCACTTTGTGCCATTGTCTTCGTTTTTGAGCAGGAAACACTTCAAATGGTGGCACAGGGCATCCTCACATGTCTTCCTAAGTCTGGAGGAAATATTTAAAAGTCTTCTGGCCCAGCCTACCTGCATGACACACTCTCACCTTCCTTCCGTCATTCTGCTGTAATCTCCTGTCGCCCAAACAAATTCAACCCCCATTATTAAAAGATTGCCACCTCCTGTCTTAAGGTAATTCATTTAAGAACATTCACTAAGGAAACCTCTTCCTCCTCCTCCTCCTCCTCCTCCTCCTCCTCCTCCTCCCTCAGCTGTCCCTGATGCAGCATCCCAGGAGGTGCTCTGTCAGTGTGCTGCCATCCTGCTTTGCCCCATCTATACACAGATGCCAGAACCACCATGCACCCCAAGGGGGGGGAGCTAGCAAGGGGGGGAGACAAGAATCAGGAAGACAAGAAACTGAAACCACTTTAAATGCCTGCCAAGGTCACAACCAAGGAAATGGAATGCAGACCATCACTAAGCCTACCAAAACTTCCGTACTGTTACCGAAACAATTTGTTTGAATCTAACTAGACATCTGGGAGATAACTGGGAAGAGAAGACCTGAGAAAGGGGAAAGTAACTAGGCAGCTTTTGTGCCCAAACCTCAGATCTGGTTTTTTTCTAACCTGTAATCACTTGGCTTTAGTAAAGTTATTCCTTTCACTACAAGTGCAGTTGAGGGCTCTTTCTCTCTAAACCACCCAGTTGGTCCAATCATCCCTGATGATCAGGGACATTTTTTTTTTGTAGACACAGGTAACAAAGAAAAGAAATCAACTAAGGCTGAGATACACTCATCCTGAGGTCCCAAGAGCCTCATGTGGGCATGATAATTCTTGGATGGAACTGACTCCAGAGACTTTCAAGACTGTTGCTAGATGGTAGAGCTGAACATTCTTCATGAATGATTCCAAAGAATGGCTTGGTGCTCAGAGCACATCACTTCTCTGCCGTTCATTAAAGGATACAATTTTTTTTATTATTATTCTTAGTCAGTGTGCGCATGAAAAAAAATATCACTGCTTTAAGGAATATGCACATTAAAGTTAAGCCATCTGGAGGACAAGACTGTTAATTGTTGCATCAAGGATGAGTAATCATGAGTATAAAGTGTATTGAGATTTAATTAAATGAAAATGAAAAGAATTCTATCTCTTTACAGGGAACTCAGAGTCTTACTCCAGCACAGATATTCAATTCAGACCTCTGGATCAGATAAAACCTCCAGGAATGGTCCACTCAGGCCAACTTGGAAATGACTGCTCGGTTGCCAAGGTCCTCTGTCGAAGAGACCACACCTGTTTCACACAATACAAGACATTCCAGAGAGTGTGCAGAGCAGAGATAGCAAAATGTAGCCTAGAAATGGTGGTAGAGCAATGCTTTGCAGCATGGAAATTGCTCAAGAAAACAGTGATGGGCAACTGCACCTGTCCAGAACCCATGCATAAAAGATGCCTTAAAATATGGAAAAATATCTTTAATAACACGTGTCTGCAGTCCACCCAGGCATATCAAGACTCTGCCGCTGGGAAGGAAACCTATGCAGTTGAGGAAACTCAAAGCCACAATCCAGGTAAAGGCTTTACCTTTTAAATAACAGCCACTTATAACGAAGCTGCAGCCTTGAATCTTTCGTTGTCTTTTCTCTACTCACTACACAATACAACTGCAGCTGCATTTGTATTAAAATTCTCACTTTTAATTCAAACTATGTTGTGTCCATGGAAAGTGAGAACTAAGATGCCATTTAAATGTGATTAAGCATTCCTCAAGAAACCTCTCTGCAATATGGGCTATTGTATTAAAACTATTTAGGGAATATGATTGTTTTGTCAGAATGAGTGATAAGCACTGTGATATCACAATGCAAACTCAGCTCCTTACATGTACAGTATGCGTGCATCTTCAAGATGTGTGCACAAAAGGGTGGAGTTTATATCGGTTGTGATGCTTGCTTTCCCCTCAGTGGATGCCTATGTATTGTATATGATCAAAGGTAATTTAGAAGTGAAGCATCTTCATGGAAAAATCTAGATATTAGAACAGAAGGGGCTAGACAAAGATCTATTGGACAGGGTTTCTAAAAACGTGGGTCCAATGCTGAAAAGGCTGTTTGCATAATCAGTGCATTTTATTAGTGTAAAGGAGGAGTCAAGAAAAGAATTGTTTCAATATGTTTCATTAGCTTTATTTGCTTGAACTTATGGCACAGATAGTCCTTGGCTTATGACCATTCATTTAGGGACCGTTCAAAGTTACGATGCTGCTGAAAAAAGTTCAAGCCTCGCACTTATGACCAATTCTGCCCTTGTGGTATCGTAGCATCCCCTGGTCATGTGATCACGATTTGGGCAATTCATTTAATGACCCCAGTGATTCAATTAATGATCATTGTAAAAATGCTCATAAATTTGGGCACAGCTCAACTTACAATCTCCTCAAGATAGAAATTCTGGTTTTAATTCTAAGTCCTAAATCAAGCGGAGCTCCCCTGCCATCCACTTTACCTCACTTTGGAACCCGCATCATGAAATCCATTGAGTTTGAACAGGTATATCTCTTTTCTTGCAGATCACATGAAAGCAAAATCAGAGTGGAAGTTATCAGCACTTTCAAACTATGGTAAAAATCAATACCACTATCTCATCTGGGATCCACATAGGTTGAGTTGGCCTAAATCTATGTAGTTTTGCACATCACAGTGCTAGGAAAAATACATGCATCAGTTCTCATTCTCATTCAGACGGTTAATATTTGTGTGTGCTAATGTAGCCAGAGGCTAAACGCATCACATCAGGCTTTCCCCCATAGGTCTCTTCCTTGGCATTGATAAGTCCTCCTTGCATTATCTCACCAGATGAGAAACATAGAAATGGGATGTCTCAGTTGTAATATCCTACTTAACTCTACAGAAAGCCTAACTTGCTGTATCATGTCACTGACCATGATGACAATGATGGCTAACAACAGACAGCTGTAAGAAGAAGCTGTGCTAAATCAAAAGCCTCCCTGCTTTGGTATTCTGCTTCTACCTGTGCAAACTGATTGCCTGTGGAAAGATCTCAAGCAGTCGTACAAATGCAATATCCATACCATGTTGCCCCCAGCACTAATGGACCCCATGTATTTAGGGCAGGGCTCTCCAAACTTGGCAACTATAAGACTTGTGGAGTTCAACTCCCGGAATTCCCCAGCCAGCATTGAGTTGAAGTCCACAAATCTTAAAGTTGCCAAGTTTGGGAAACCCCCCCCCAATTTAGGGCATGGCTGGTGAAAATGGCTTTGGGAGATGGGGGAAAAAGAATCCCAAGAGAGTCTTTAGTTGCCTATCACTGACACGAGCACTTCAAGAGACAGTTGGAGATTATTAGACCCACCCAAGGGCTTGCTAGGTCATTCTTTTTTTAAAAAACAAATTTTATTGGTTTTTTAATTCTTAAGACAAAGTACTCAGGACACACCATGGTGCTGGGGTAATCAAACATCCCAGAACAAAACATATATACATAGTACAATCAATACATCAAGTATTCCCTCTCTTTTTCCCTCAAATAGCATAGTATATTTATAATATCCAATTCTAGCTTAAATTTATTCAACCTGGACCTGTTTTAAGGCTTTATAAATTTACAATACCGTAATCAAATTAATTTTAAATAAAAACATTTTCAATTCAGGTATCCCTTCCAAGTATATTCTAGTTCCTTAATTTTATCAAAATCTTATTTATTTCTTCTTCCACTAATCTTCCCTATTTAAAATAAAATATTAATCTATCCTATAACTATCCAATCCATCAATTACTCAATCTCTTTAAGCTGACAGAATAATATCAGACCTTAAATCATTTCAATCCATTAGACAGAATTCAAATTTCATCCAATTAATTATCATAACTAATAACATCCATGTCATCAAACAAACACATCATCTTATTAAATTAACTCAATTAATTAATAATTCAATCCAAATCCAAAACATCTCTTCAATTTTCTTCATTCCATTACATAATAATTTTCATACAAATAAACCTATTGTTCTAAAAAATACAGATCTTGACACTCAGATCTTGTAATTGTATTTTGCTTTGCTCTTTCCTTAGAGTACAAGCAGCCACCAACCTGCTTCCAAGCAAACATGGAATGTGTGAATGATGAAGTCTGCAACAAGCAGTTCTCTTTATATCTCCAAGTGTGCCAAATAAACGGGAGCTCCTGTGATATAAATCGATGCCGGGCAGCCCTAAATGCCTTCTACACCAATATGCCTTTTCAGGTGGCTCAGATGCTGACCTTTTGTGACTGTACGCAATCAGACGACAACTGCCATCAAGCCAGACGATTCCTTCATGGCCATCCGTGTGCCACCAGAATGGTCCCAACACCTAGCTGTGTACATGTAATGCAATTGTGTCGAGAAAGCAAGATTTGCTGGTATGTATTTTTGCTTGCGGGCAGACGTGTGCTTAAGATGAAAATACATAAATGGATTAATTCTATCTATTTAGATGACACTGCCTAAGCGGTTCATAAGCTTTCAAAAACAAAAGTATTCCATGCTACAAAATAAGCCAAGGCTAACATTATTATTTCCCTGTAGTTTAAGTCTTTCTTTTAATCTTCTGTCATTGGTGAGCTTTGGCAGGACATATTAGATAAGCAAATTTTAATTGTTCATCAAAATGAATCATATACATATAGTCTTAAGTGGTGGTCCAGGATACCTTTTCTCTATCCTATGCATTCTTTTAATATGAGATGTTGCTCCCCCCCACACACACACACAAATATTCTTCCAGGCCATTTACAACAAGTACTCTTCAATTTACAGCCATTTGTTTTAGCGACTGTTCAAAATTATAATGGCAATAATAAAATTAATTTACAACCAGTTCTCACACAACTCTTGCAGCATCCCCACAGTTATATGATCAACACTTTGGGAGGGGGAGGGGCTTGGCAATTGGTAGGTTCTTATGATAGTTGCAGCATCTTATAGTGACATGATTGGTCTTTCCAGCCAGCTTTCAATGAGCAAAGCCAATTGGGGAAGCCGGATTTGCTTAAGGGCCACATGATCCACTCCACAATTGCATTGATTTGCTTAAAAAAATCATAGCAACCAGGTCATAAAATCAGGTGGAACTCACTTAACAGCCATCTTGCTTAGCAACCAAAATTCTGGACCCAGTTGTGACTGTAAGTTGGGGACTACTGTAATCCTTTCCAGCCCATATTCAGTACATTGATAACCCATTGCTTGGAAGAAGAGATCTCCAATCGATTTGTGAATTATAAGTAAAATGCAGTGTTTTGAATATGTCCTCCTTCATATTCCTCATTTTAGTTCTCATAAGAGATTCCCGATCTGCTTTCCTACCATCCTCTCTCATTTGTCCCATGCTTGAGTGTTGTATATCACAATCAAAAGGAACCATGGGGATCTATTGATCTCTATATTTATGCTCCCCTTACTCTGCCTTATGTTTCCAAAGGAGCAGATATGAGGCATTTACGTCAAAGTGTTTAAAACACATCAGCCAAGACTGCCTTGAAGAAAACTCCTGCCTCAAGACTTGGAACTCCATTGACCCAATTTGTTCAGAGAGCGCTGACTGCAGAGCTGCTTATGTGGGCTTGTGGGGATCTGTCCTTCGAGTCAAGTGTACCTGTGAGGCCGCATCACAAGCTGAACAGTCGGTATGCCAGGGGTTCCATCGTATACTCCATGGCAAGATTTGCTTACGTAAGTCAATCTAGTCAAGCCTAGATATTGTCTCCTTTAAGCTCAGAAGGTAGCATCATCTGCTTCAGATACCAAGCTGGGCCAGGCCAGGTTAGACCGTGGGTGGGAGATTCCTAAGAAATAGCAAGCTGTTTGTTACACCAGGAAGTGGAAAGCATTTCCCAAAGAAAGCAACAGAAAATTATTTCTCTACTATTGCTCAGTACATTGTATGTAGCTGCTTGTGAAGTCACCAGAGCTGAACTAAAACTGCAGACAATTCCTCTTTTGCTTTTAACTTGGTGCAATCAATCAGCAATTTCTTGGCAGGGTCTTCCTTGTAGGGGATATTAGATGGAGAAATAGAATGAATGGGCACCAAAGTGAAAGTTAGTGGTGACCTCCATTTTTGACTCTAGTCCTACTCCACGCTTGTTTCAGCTCTGTTGCCTAAAGCCATATCGCCGCTCAAACATGACATCTGGGGGGAATATCCTCAGGGCTTTTTTTTGTCATAGAATGCCCAGAACGGAGTTCTGGCACCTTTTTTGGATGGAACCTTGTAGGGTAGGCAAGGCGGGTTGTATGACGTGTGTGAGTTCCGGCACCTTTTTTTTTATTTTTTTTACAAAGAAAGCACTGAATATCCCTCAACACAAACAAAGATGCCCCCCAGCCATGCTTGAAGCACACAAACACTTGTTCTATACAGAATCTGGGCTCCAGCTAACAGATTTCAGTTTCAGCATTTAAGATCCGTGCAGGAGAAACCTACAGATGTGGTCTATTTGTAAAATCAAGCAACCTTAGAGCCACGGGTCTTGGTGCCTAATTGACTGCTTGTTATGCTTGCACTCACAAACATTGCAAATACTACATAGAAGTAGAACCATACTTTACCATGAAAACACTTTTGTGTAGAAAAGCAGTGTGCATGCATACTTGGGTGAAGGGTCTCACTTGATTTCTGAGGGGTGTATTGGGGCTACCTTTCAAAATGTAAAAACAAAATGGGGTTCAATTTATTTTAAAAACAAATTTAATTGAAATTTCACGATGTCCGTTAAACAGATTTAATTGGTTCCATGCATATAACCATTACAAGCTACCATTTGGAGGGACACTGGGAATTGCACTCAAACATTTGAGAGGGCCATATCAAAAAATGTGTGGTCTCAAGTTGTACAAAGAAACCGTCTGAACAAGCACTGTAGCTTAAACAAAGAGAGTCAGAGATCTGGAGGAGTTGCATTTGAACCGGGGGTTTATACAACTCCACAGGATGAGAACCAGAATTCAGCTGTGACAAAATCAGAATCTTATAGTCAGGTGGGTAAGGTTCAAAAAGGAAGGATTTAGCAGGAGCGCTATTGACACAAGTAAATGTACCACTAAGGCAGTGGTTCTCAACCTTTTTAATGCCGTGACCCCCAACCGATCGTAAGTCGAGGACTAAACCGGTCGTAGGTCGAGGACTAAACCAGTCGTAAGTCGAGGACTAAACCGGTCGTAAGTCAAGGACTACCCAACCGGTCGTAAGTTGAGGACTTTCCCTGCCTGGGAGCACCGCGTATGCGTGGTTCCGCCCCCTGCGCCGGCCGAGGCGTAGCTGGCAAGCAGCAGAGACGGAGCAGGCCGACCACCAGCTGGCCCAGCTCAAGGGAGGTAAGGCACCCGCCAGAAAAGGGGAAAAAATGGCGGACAGCCTTGCTTGGCGACCCCCGTGAAATGGTCGATCGACCCCAAATGGGGTCGCGACCCATAGGTTGAGAACCGTTGCACTAAGGGATGACATTTACAATAACCATCAAGTAACATGTTATTAACAATTTTTATTTCCTTTAGCACAGCATAAGATCTGCACAAATCATTTCTTGCTTGGAAGTGTAAATAGCCAATTGATAGAGAGCAACATCTAGAGCTCTTTTTACAGTTCTCTCTGTGTGTGTGTTACTTTGATGTATTATGTAATGTCATCTCTATTATTTTTAGCATTTATTAATTTTTTAAAACAATATGTACTCATTATTGTAATAAACCCTAATAACCTCCAGGGAAATTTAGACATGCTTTAGAACACAGGCATGTCAAACTCGCGACGTCACGTGACAATGGCTTTTTTGCCATTGCCGGCAATGGGGTGGGTGTGGCTCCGGTATGATGAAACCGTCCCGCGGGCCGGCAGTTTGACACCCCCGCTTTAGAAGTTATAACTGAGAAGCCAGGCTAAAACCATTCTAATGGGATTGTAAACACTCTTTCTCCCATCTAATAAAATAGGGGTATGATTGTATTACTAATTCAGACTAAATATTCTTATTTTATCTGTGTACTCTAGCTAGATGTCTTTTATCTATCTTTTATCTGTTATCTGAAATAATTACAGCGTAGAATCTCTTTCTACCTCTTTCATTTCCTTGAGACAGAATATTTAACTGAGTGGTATTTTTGGCCAAAGCATTTGTATAAACAAAGGACACGACAGCCTGTTTGGGGAGGCAGAAGCAAATGTAAGGTTTGCAAATAAATAAATAAATAACACACACCCCCTCTTTTTTTGTATTTTGAAGAACAAGGTTGGGATGCGGGGCAGAGCGGAGGGAGAACAGGGAGGCGAGAGGGAATGGAATGATGGAGAATCCTGGAACAGCACAGCCGGCGATCAGGCTGACTGGCTGGCAAGCATCCAACAGGAAAGCACTCCATGAGGCCATGATAGGATGCCCTTTCTACTTGCTTTCACACCGTCTTGTTTTTATACCCTCTCCTGTTTAAAGGCCAGATATCAGGTGGAGAGGCTGACCTTTACTCATCGCAGATAGAACTCCCTGGAAAAATACTTCCTGTAACTGGAGAACAGTCTTTGTTTTATGGTAAGCTGGACTTTCAAAAAGAAAGGAAATGTCCACTGCTGGAGGGTCACAATGCATGGTGCCTGCAGAGAAAAGAGCACAGAGGATGCTGGAGGTGGGGGGGAAGGGCAGGAGGCTGCTGAAACCAGCCCTGTTCTGGTCTTTGTTTCTATCTGGAAGGAGAGGAGGGTTAAGCCACTGTTCAAGGGCATGTAAATGTCTTCAATTTAAATGGAGAGTGGGATCCTTCGCCTTATCTTTCCTTACAGATACCCTTCTCCAAATGCTGGTGGGAGGTCTGGGACTCTTAATCTGACATGTGCTGATATAGCCCCATGTATTACTGTATTTGTGATGTTGCTGTGATTATTTCATTACATTTATATGCTGCCTGATTCCCAGCAATTCAGGGAGGATGGCAGACAGCCATAGTACTTTATAGCCTCATCCATATGGGGGTGAGAGAGAGAGACAAAGAAACAGAGACAGAAAAAGACAGAAAGTCAGAGGGATAGGGAGAAACGCAGCTGAAGCACCTGCTCATCTGTTTCTGAAATTTGCAAGCAAACAGCATACAATGCTGGCTGATTCATACAATTAAATTTGCAATTTAAATATTGTTATTAGATTGGATACACTTTAACTTTTTAACTGTTTTCCCACTTTAATTCTAGATGACACAGTCATTACTATTCTATTCGTCTCTTGCATCATTCTTATCCTGGGAATAATCCTTTTGGCTTTGTTAAAGACCAGGTAATTTCTGCAAAAGGCAGTCTCCGGGGTACTGCATTCTCCAGGTTAGGGAAGAGACTCAGTTGCTTCTTTCCCTCAACATACATTCCTGATCTCTAGTCATTTTTATCTATTGTTTCCAAGAAGATGGTGACATCTTGATGGGAGCCAGTGAAAGAAACAGAAAACTAATTGGGATAAGTGTATGTAAAGTTGAAAAAACAACATAAACAACTGGTATTCCATACATGGCACTCACAGGTCTATTTCTAGCTTGCCTAACTTTGTTATTTTAAAATTTAATTTTAATTTTTAAATGAATAGCAAAGTCTCATAGAATATGGGTATTCTGCAGGGCATCCAGTGGCAATATTCACAGAATAGGGGCCATTCTGCAGAGTGGCCTCGATACAGTACATTATTATCCTGACCTATCAGATAAAATGCATTTATAGCTACTATTCATGCTAATAGACCATAAATAATAGTATATAGGAACATTTACAACTCCACTTTCCCAGGAACAGAGGCACATTTAAGCTAATGTTAAGCAGTGCTTAATCCTACTTATTTCAATCAAAGAAGATAGGCTTAATTCCTTTTTAAGTATCAATGAGACTTAAAAGGGCTAGATACTGCCCAACGTTTACCCAGCTATTGATTTTAGCCAAGCAGATTGAAGTGCTCAGCCTACCTGGTTTGTTAATGCAACACTTGCTTGTTTGTTTTCAGGGCCTGCACAGCTGCTTATCTGCCAAAGAGAGTTTCCTCCCAAGTCCATTTATCAGAGAAGCTCCCAGGCCCTTTTATCAGAAACAACTCGACAACTCTGGATCATCCGAGGGGCCAAAAATGTTCATCCTGACTGCTGTAGTAAACCAGCCATTTTATTGTGTGAAATCTCTTTGAGAAACAAAACGAAACAAACAAAAAATAAACAGGGAAGGGCAGAATCCATAGCCATGATCGACCACTTTGACAAATATTGGCCAATCTATAACACATATATCTGGAGTTCTTTTTTTTTCCTTGTAGTACTTGACTGCCTAGGGTGTTTGTTTTAGAATTAAGCCACAGGGACACAAAATTATACTGAGTATAGAACAGGATGTTAGCTAGAAATAAGTGTTCCTGAATTTTTGTTTGCTAAGATAGCATGAGTCTAAGAGCAGTGGTGGGCTTACAGCCAGCCAGCTTGGTGTAATGGTTTACAAAAGGTAAACCCCCTTTCCGAGACCATTGTAACTTTGAATGGTTGTGAAAAAACCCGTCATAAATCAAGGACTTATTAATTGATAAGGTCTTATAAGAAAGATGTTTTATTTTCCGTGGATATAATGCAAACATTACCCTGAAGAGCTTATAAGCTAAATAACCCAGGAGCCAAACTGAAATCTGAAAAATATACCTAAAGGTGGTAAAAATGCACATTTTCTGCTTGCACCCTAGTTCATTTGATTGATTTGTAGAAATCATAGCAAAATGAACCATTACTTTGAACCAAGACATGTAATTGATTATTCTTCCTGTATGCTTACTTGTTTGTTTCTTATTTGCTTGCTCTTACTGTACACATAGAGTTCTATATGTCACCTTTAGGTCAATGGCAGCAAACAATTCTCAGTATGCATTTGTTCAGGTATTTTCAGCTGCTTTCACTAAAACAAATGGTCAAAACTTTATAGACAGTTGTGTATGAAGTACTAGTACCATCTAAGGTTTGAAGGATCAGATTACTATATACAGGTAGTCCTCATGTAACGTCCACTTACTGACTCTTTGAAGTTGCAACAGTGTTGAACAAGATGTACTTACAACTCCTCATTGTTTTGGCCGTAACAGCATCACCACAATCACGATTGTGATTTGCGTGCTTGGCAACCAGCTCACAATTACAATGACATAGCATCTGCGGACACATGAATGCCATTTGCTATCTTCACTGTCAGTATCGGAGCCTGGGGTAAGAAAAAACCTATAGAGTTCTAAAGATGGCTTTTTCCTTTAATTTTACCAGAGGTTTTCTGAACTTACACAGTTTGAGACTTAGATTTGGCTCCAAATCCAAAGAGGCTCTACACAAAATTCCCCTGTGGTAGAACCTATCATACCAGCAATGATAACCATGGAGAACCATTTCAAGGCATTGTGTGGTTGTTGTAGTGGTCGGTTCTTGCCAGCTGGAAGATAATGTCTCTGTCAACGGTTGACTAGTGAACTCAACAAAAGGAATCCTCAAGGCAATTAAGTCCCAGCAGGCACACCTTTATTGGGTACAGCATCTCAGAACTGAAGAAGCGAAACCAACTCTGATGTTTCCCAAAGTTAAACATTGGCTTCCCACTCCCCACCCACTGGGTGTTCACATTGTCCAATATTAGTATTTCTTTTTGTTATGGGAACAGTTCACTTCTCCATCGAGCACCTGCGGCAGTGTCCTTGACATGGTGGAGGCTCTCATGGTCTGTGAACGGCTTCTTGGCATTCCATTCCATTCCCTCACCCCTTTTCTTTGGCAAGATGATGAAGCTATCAGGCATTGTAACAATCCAATCTCTCTTAAAACCTGTTGGATGTCTATAAAACCTGATCATGTCAGTAACTCTATTTAGCCAAGCTCCTCAAATGCTTAATCCAACAAAGAGGAATGGTGGCCAACTCCTACTCATTGATAAAGCAAGTGAAGAGCCAATCTCCATCAGTATGGAACTGATCGTGATGAGGAGCTTGAGCACTACATGTAATTGCTTCCATGGGCCATTCATACGTGGAAGTGAGTCGGCCTAAGCCCTTTATGGAATTTGCTCTGCAAGTGTGAACATCAGATCCTCACTATCCTCCCTTTCACCCCCAGTACAACTAGCTACATGCATGCTGAGATATGTTAAACAACATTAAAGACTTGTTCTGAGTACGTCTTCTCTTTAGACAGAGGGTCGTATTTATTTGAGTAAAAGCTACTCAACAACGAGTATTATCGACTAACCTTTACGACTAATTGTTTTTCCATTAATCACCATTTATACAAGAGAAGTCAATCTAATAATATCTGGTCATTACAGTTGAGACTTACCTTTCTGCAGTCAATAATTATTGATTTTTCTGCCCAGATTAGTTACTTGTAATTGATGATATATTTTGGAGCACATCTTGTACTTTCTTCATATCTCAAGCAGAAACTATATATTGATGAAAATAATGAATAGATGTACAGGAAGTCCTCGACTTATGATCACAACTGAGCCCAAAACTTATATCGCTAAGTGAAGTATTTGTTAAGTGAGTTTTGCCCCATTTTACGACCTTTCTTGCCATAGTTGTTAAGTGAATCATTGCAGATGATAGGTTAGCAACACAGTTGTTAAGTGATTCTGGCTTCCCCATTGACTTTGCTTGTCAGAAGATCACAAAAGGTGATCTTGACATGACCCCAGGACACTGCGACCTCGTGAATCAATTGCCAAGTGTCAGAATTTTGTTCACATGACCACGAGGATGCCACAACAGTCTTAAGTGTGAAAAAGTCATAAGTCCCTTTTTTAGTGGTGGTGTAACTTCAACTGTTGTAAGTCAAAGGCTACCAGTATTTAGTGAGACGATCAAACTATATTTACATGGTCTTTCTTTATAGCCAATAATTACATCCTCCACTGATCTTTCTTCCCAAGACCCAGTGCTCACTGGGAATTTTTTCAGGCAACTGGAAAAAGTAGGCAAACCTTTCCTCTTCTTAACAGAGCTGCACATGAGACAGACATAACTTCCTATATGAAAAAGACAGATTCAGAAAAGTGTTGAGAAAATGTTTCCTGTACAATTCATTGTTCATGACACTTCATAAAATACTGGCCCCTTTCAGGTTCACATGGACCTAAATGCTTTCTGTATCTGAACTGATGAGATTGTGGAGCTACAGAAGTTGTTAAGCAGCTTTCCCTGAATAATCTATAGCAGACGGCACCAACCTTTTTGGTTTGGCGACCTGGAAAGGAAGGCAGGCACCGTTACATGCATGTGAGCATGCACAAATGGGCCACGCGCAAGTGCGAGCACATGCGCATACGGGGCCATGTGAGTGCGAGTGCCACAAATGGGGTGGTGCTAATGCCGTCGGGATGCTTGGGGCGGGGTGACACTAGCGCCGGTGGATGCTTGGCATGGTGCTAGTGCTGGAGAGACGCTCAGTGCGGTGTGGTGCTAGCACCAGTGGGACACTCGGGGCAGCACTAGTACTTGTGGGATGCTTGGCAAGGGTCAGCATTAGCCGGTGGGATGCTCAGGGCACCACTAGCACTGGCAGGACACTCAGGGCACCACTAGTGCTGGTGGGACGCTTGGTGTGGGACGGTGCTAGTGCCAGCGGGACCCTCAGGGCAGGGCAGTGCTAATGCCGGCGGGATGCTTGAGACAGCGCTAGTGCCAGCGGGACTCTCGGGGCTGAGCGGTGCTAGCGCCAAGGGATGCTCGCAGCAGCGCTAGCGTATGCACACACAAGCATACACTGGCCATCCCTTCACGTGGCCTGGTGGCCAAGAGGCCACAGTAGTGGGCTGCGACCCACAAGTTGGGGACCCCCAATGTATAGCAATTATCATTCTCAATTGCATTCATTTGTGATGCCATCACCTAAGAAAATCCAGTATAAGGAACATGATCTGAACATTTCCATTTTTGGCTTTTAACGGACATTTTCTTGATTTGCCACTAGGCAAAATAGATATAATGGATATAGTATATAATCATAAATCTTAAAACGAGAATTTAATTTTTAAAAAAAACACTGCAAGGGCATTTTTTCTGCTGTAACAGAAGCAGTTACTTGTCAGAAGAGGGGGCACAATTTATACTGTGATTTTTTACTTTCATTCCCAGTCCATGATTCTAATCCAAATTTGGCCAGTCATTTATTTGAGTGAGGGGTATATACACAGATGAATCTGCATGAATATCACTACTCTCTTTTGAATGGAGCTGTGGGAGAGAGTGATTAACACTGCCACTCTACAACCACAACTTTTCAGGAAGTTTGCACAGTAAAGCAAAATTTGCTACCCTAAACATCCTCACTTAAAAAAAAAACTAACAACACAGCAGTAGTATTAAATATCATTTGCTCAAAATGAGAGATTAAAGTTGATTACAATGACTGTAATGTATGTCACAACTATAGGAGGACGCCACAAATTTGCAAAATATGGCAGGCTGCCAGTTCCCACAAACTCTTGGAACAAGATAAAGTCCTTCATATTCTTAACAGATGTCAGGCATAGTAAAACATTGTAAAAATACTACTCATAGCAAATCCAGTTTTGGCTCTCGGTTCGGAGCATAATGACTTGGGAAACAGAAAGAATAATCTGCAGAAATAAACTGTACAACAGGCCACACACAACGATGGACCTCATAAATTGTTGCAAATATTTATGAGACACTAAAAGCTTGATTAAGAGCTAACAATGTACTTACTGTCTTTAAAATTCTGCAACCTATTGTATCCAAGACGGTTAAAAGGATCAGCTGTAAGTAAAGCAATTAAGTCCCTTAATCCACCTTATTACCCATCAGACCAAATGCAATTTGTCCATTATTCTCTTTTTCAATCCAAGATAGGCAGCAATGTATGATTTTAGGTTACCTTTTCTTGCACTGAGGGTTAATCTTTATTTCAGTGGCTGTGCTTTGGTGTTTCTCAAGTCTAATTCTAATACACATTTTCAAAATAAGAGACTGACTGTATTGTGCCTCTTTTCATGGCATTTTAGCATAGAGAGGTTTTCTTTGAGACCGAGAGTTGCAGTTGATCACATAAGTGGTTAAAAGAGCTTTGAACAAGAGACAGATTATTTTATTGATTTTATATTTTGCATATATTTTTTCAGAGTTTTATAAATATATCATCTAGTACATGGACAAATATTTCCAGAAGCGTACACATATACAGTACATTTTAAGCAAATATATAAAAATAAAAATGGAAGGAAATTGAATAAAGTCCTAAGGCATTTTAAAAGAATCACCATTATATTATGACATATATTTCCTGAATTAGACAGGGATGGCTACCTCCTATCATTTCTCCCTACCACTATCCCAAACTGCTTTGAGGCTGATAATGTTCAACACATTTGGACAGTCCCATATTGCTTACACAGTTTGGAGTCCAGTCTGCATATTGATTTATTATGTGCCATCAAATCAGTGTGGATTCTTAGTGATTATCTCCAGCTTGGTCTTTCAGAAGAGGTGCCTTCCATCACAAGTCCATGCCTCTTGCTGCCAGTGATCCTCTTTTCTTTTTTCCCATCTTTCCCAGCATCAGAGCCTTCTCTAGAGAGCTAGGCCAAACATAATTTGAGCCTGGTCATTTATGCTTTGAATGAGAACTCAAGAGATTGATTTGTTTGATGATTCATCTCTAACATCAAAAGCATCCCTACTCTTTCTATCCTGCTTCTTCAAAGTCCAACTTCCATACAGTGTCACACAGAAAACTACTGTCTGCACCCCTCTGATCTTGATAGTATATAGACACATTACAGCATATGAATATTTTTTTCCCCCAAGGCATTTATGGCTGCTCTACCAAGTGCTTGATTGTGGCATATTTCCTGATTGCTTGTTCCTTTACTATTGACGTGGAGAACTCATCGCAAGATATGCTCAGTTCAAATTCAGTAGCTCTACATTACGTAACAGCATGCCTGCTCAGTTCAGTTCATCTCAAACTTATCTTTTTAATTCATGTAGCAAGCCTACTTCATTTGTGAACAAATAAATATGTACTTTTGTTGGTACAGAGTGCCATGATAAGGAAACATATATATTCTAAGAGCATCACATCAGAAGTTGACCATGATCTGATAAAGAGAGGCCAAGGTAAGTTGCAATAGGCACTATCCAAGGATCCCAAGGGGGGGGGGGAATCATTTAGCAATTCAAGTGAAGGCTTTCTACTTTGGTCTTTTAATTCATTACTGCCATTGGTCTCATATTAATCGTAGTGCTACTGTTCCCTTCAGATGATTTTTAAAACATTTTTTACAATATGTTTGTTTTCTGCAACTATAAACAGGAAAGCCCACTGATGGATAAATATTTAACTTTTTAAGAATGCCACCATTTCTTTTCCAGCTCAAGCACTGAAGGAAGCTCGAGCAACTTTAGAACTGGTTTTCTTGTTCAAAGCTCTGCAGATGAAGTTGCCAGCTTCCATAACTTTGTAAAGATCCACACCCTAAAATTGAGGAAGAGAGAGGAGAAAGAAACCATTTAAAAATATATGTTTATTCATATATAACCACTCAAGATATTCAGTAGGAGAGGAAAATAGCACGCTTTGTGTTGATCATAAATTCTTCATCAAATTCTCCATATCGTGAAAGCATTATCTGAATGCTTGTCTGTCTTACCTTCTATATTTTAGTGTCTTGCAGCATTCTAATACATTATGTCCCCAATGCTTTTTAACAACTACCTCACATACCTTCAAATTATAATACTTCAGAGAATTTAATATGGGCCTGTCTCTGAAGTTGGTTCAAAACTTGCAGTTATGTTGTCTGAATGGACTTGAATTATCCAAACTTCAGAGTGATAATATTTTAAAATTATTATTACTTTTGTGCCTTCACGCTAGTGTTGACTCCTGGAGACTGTCTGGATTATTCCCTGCAGTTTTCCTGACAAGATTTTGGAAGTAGTTTGCTCTTGTCTTTTTCCTAGGGCTGAATGAGTCACTGGTCCAAAGTTACCTAGCTGGCTTTTTGTCTCAGGTGAGACTAGAGCTCCCAGACTCCCAGTTACTAGCCTGGTGCATTGATCACTACACCAAACTGGCTCTCCAGTCTGATAACTAGGAGAAGAAAAATACAATCATATTACACATGTGCTCTGGAAACAACAGTGTTAATACTGTTTGGGCCTCAGTTTAATTAAAAAATTTGCCTCAGACCCTTACTCATTGCACGCAACCAGAACATCTGAAGTTCCTGGTGCTTGAGTTGAAATGCAACAGGACCACTTGGTGGTGGCACCCTAAATGTGGCTATTGTTGTGGCCACAACAATAACCTCATGAGGTGGATTGGGCAGAGAGACTGCCCCAAAGTCATCCAGTCGACTAAGGCAGGATTCAAACTCATAGTCTCGTGGTCTCTAGCCTGGCACCTTCACCACTAGACCAAAAGTCTAGTTTTGTCTAAAGTCATTTGGCAAAAGACCATTTCTATTTTAGCTTGAGATGGAGGAAATTGAAAGAATCCTGCTATAAAAGAAATGAACTACTTACGGAATCTAAAAGTAGCATCTTTTTACTTCAGATTCAAACTGAGATCCCTTACACACTTCTACTTGGAAGTAAATTTACTGAATGTATATCTAGGCACAAAGTAAACTGGCAAGAAATCTGATGAGCAGAGACTTCTGCAAAAATAGTACTGTTTTGGGATTCTAATATTCTTTTGACTCATACATGTTACCTTTAAAAAAATGTTTCAGAACCTTAAATCCAATGTTCACTTGCCAGATGTTCATTGAGCTGACCTTTGCAAAACTATACACAACCATGAGTACATGCTGGGTCTGAGCTTTCCCAAAGTAAACTGATAATTTGATCTATTCATTGTGAACCTTGTTCTAAACGAGGAATTAACTGTGACTTCAACACTCAGCTCATCTGAAAGTACAACCGCTTTTAAAAGAGGAAAAAGATCCATTGTGTTCTTTAGCAGCAACCCAAGAAAGAACATGTAAATGAAAATAATATAAACACTGGGCAATGTTTAATTTTAGTAAATGGTACGGTATGTGCTATCAATAAATAATTTGGTGAGAAAATAAATTCTAAAGTGTAGAATTCAAGAAATAGTAAGGGTTAAAACTTTTAAAAAGAGTTTTATAATTGCCTGAGATGGAAAACTAGCTAGATTTACATATAAATTCACATATGTATAAATAAGATAAGGAGAAAAATTATGCAATTCCTTTGTAACACAGATATACCTATTCTGCGGAAAAGTCAATATCCCGACAGATTCCTGTCCTAGAATACATTAGGTGTGCACTGATTTATTCATTTATCAAATCTATAGAGGTAGTCCTTGACTTATGATTATAACTGACCATAACTGACCATAATTTCAATTATTAAGCAAGACAGTTGTTAAGTGACTTTTGCCCCATTTCATAAGCTTTCTTGCCAGTTGTTAAGTGAATTACTGCAGATGTTATGTTAATAACAAGATTGTTAAGCGAATCTGCCTTCCCTGTTGTCTTTGTTTGTCAGATAGGTCATCACATGACCCCGGGACACTGCAACCGTCATAAATATGAGCCAGTTGTCAAGTGTCTGAATTTTGATCATATGACCAGGGTGATGCTGCAACAGGTGTAAGTGTGAAAAATGGTCATAAGTCACTTTTTTCAGTGCTGTTGTAACTTCGGTCACTAAATGAAATGTTAAGTCGAGGACTACCTGTATAGCCTTTTTATACATGGTATAAAAGAGCGTAATGTATTATATCAGGGGTAGGCAACCTTGGCTCTTTTATGACTCGTGGACTTCAACTCCCAGAATTCCTGAGCCAGCCATGCTGAGGGGAAAGGGAGAGGTTTCCAAGCTGAGCCATGCTGGCTCAGGAATTCTGGGAGTTGAAGTCCATGAGTCATAAAAGAGCCAAGGTTNCTATACAATTTGTTGTAATTTCTGAACAAGACTCATGCAGAAGAGAAATCTGTCTCCCAGCATAAATAAACTCATTTTCGATGAGTTGTTGCTCATAATAGCTGATTGGAAATGCTGATTAACAAAAAGGTAATTAGTGGTAAATATGTTCTCTTCAGTTAGATTATTATAGACCAGTAATGTCAACTCTGAATGGAAAGTGCAGTCAATAATTATTGATTTTTCTGCCCAGATTAGTTACTTGTAATTGATGATGTATTTTGAAGCACATCTTGTACTTTCTTCATATCTCAAGCAGAAACTATATATTGATGAAAATAATGAATAGATATACAGGAATCACAACTGAGCCCAAAACTTATATCGCTAAGTGAAGTATTTGTTAAGTGAGTTTTGCCCCATTTTACGACCTTTCTTGCCATAGTTGTTAAGTGAATCATTGCAGATGATAGGTTAGCAACACGGTTGTTAAGTGATTCTGGCTTCCCCATTGACTTTGCTTGTCAGAAGATCACAAAAGGTAATCACATGACCCCAGGACATTGCGAACTCGTGAATCAATTGCCAAGTGTCAGAATTTTGTTCACGTGACCACGAGGATGCCACAACAGTCTTAAGTGTGAAAAAGTCGTAAGTCCCTTTTTTAGTGGTGTTGTAACTTCAAATGGTCACTAAATGAACTGTTGTAAGTCAAAGGCTACCTGTATTTAGTGAGACGATCAAACTATATTTACTTGGTCTTTCTTTATAACCAATAATTATATCCTCCACTGATCTTTCTTCCCAAGACCCAGTGCTCACTGGGAATTTTTCCAGGCAACTGGAAAAAGTAGGCAAACCTTTCCTCTTCTTAACAGAGCTGCACATGAGACAGACATAACTTCCTATATGAAAAAGACAGATTCAGAAAAGTGTTGAGAAAATGTTTTCTGTACAATTCATTGTTCACGACACTTTATAAAATACTGGCCCCTTTCAAGGTTCACATGGACCTAAATGCTTTCTGTATCTGAACTGATGAGATTGTGGAGGTACAGAAGTTGTTAAGCAGCTTTCCCTGAATAATCTATAGCAGAGGGCACCAACCTTTTTTGGTTTGGCGACCTGGAAAGGCAGGCACCGTTACATGCATGTGCGCACGCACAAATGGGCCATGCGCAAGTACGAGCACAGGCACATACGGGGCCATGTGAGTGTGAGTGCCACAAATGAGATAGTGCTAATGCCGGCGGGATGCTTGGGGCGGGGTGACACTAGCGCCGGTGGATGCTTGGCGTGGCGCTAGTGCTGGAGAGACACTCAGTGCAGTGTGGTGCTAGCACCAGTGGGACACTCGGGGCAGCACTAGTACTTGTGGGATGCTTGGCAAGGGTCAGCACTAGCCGGTGGGATGCTCAGGGCACCACTAGCACTGGCGGGATGCTCAGGGCAGCACTAGTGCTGGTGGGACGCTTGGTGCAGGACGGTGCTAGTGCCAGCGGGACCCTCAGGGCAGGGCAGTGCTAACGCCGGCGGGATGCTTGAGACAGCGCTAGTGCCAGCGGGACTCTCGGGGCTGGGCAGCGCTAGCGCCAAGGGACGCTCGCAGCAGCGCTAGTGTGTGTGGGTGAATGCACGCACACACAAGCATACACTGACCATCCCTTCATGCGGCCTGGTGGCCAAGAGGCCACAGCCCAGTAGCGGGCTGTGACCCACAAGTTGGGGACCCCTGATGTATAGCAATTATCATGCTCAATTGCATTCATTTGTGATGCCATCACCTAAGAAAATCCAGTATAAGGAACATGATCTGAACATTCCCATTTTTGGCTTTTAACTGACATTTTCTTGATTCGCCACTAGGCAAAATAGATCTAATGGATATAGCACATAATCATAAATCTTAAAACGGGAATTTAATTTAAAAAAAAACCACTGCAAGGGCATTTTTTCTGCTGTAACAGAAGCAGTTACTTGTCAGAAGAGGGGGCACAATTTATACTGTGATTTTTTTACTTTCATTCCCAGTCCATGATTCTAATCCAAATTTGGCCAGTCATTTATTTGAGTGAGGGGTATATACACAGATGAATCTGCATGAATATCACTACTCTTTTGAATGGAGCTGTGGGAGAGAGTGATTAACACTGCCACTCTACAACCACAACTTTTCAGGAAGTTTGCACAGTAAAGCAAAATTTGCTGCCCTAAACATCCTCACTAAAAAAAAAACCCTAACAACACAGCAGCAGTATTAAATATCATTTGCTCAAAATGAGAGATTAAAGTTGATTACAATGACTGTAATGTATGTCACAACTATAGGAGGACGCCACAAATTTGCAAAATATGGCAGGCTGCCATTTCCCACAAACTCTTGGAACAAGATAAAGTCCTTCATATTCTTAACAGATGTCAGGCATAGTAAAACATTGTAAAAATGCTACTCATAGCAAATCCAGTTTTGGCTCTCGGTTTGGAGCATAATGACTTGGGAAACAGAAAGAATAATCTGCAGAAATAAACTGTACAACAGGCCACACACAACGATGGACCTCATAAATTGCTGCAAATATTTATGAGACACTAAAAGCTTGATTAAGAGCTAACAATGTACTTACTGTCTTTAAAATTCTGCAACCTATTGTATCCAAGACGGTTAAAAGGATCAGCTGTAAGTAAAGCAATTAAGTCCCTTAATCCACCTTATTACCCATCAGACCAAATGCAATTTGTCCATTATTCTCTTTTTCAATCCAAGATAGGCAGCAATGTATGATTTTAGGTTACCTTTTCTTGCACTGAGGGTTAATCTTTATCTCAGTGGCTGTGCTTTGGTGTTTCTCAAGTCTAATTCTAATACATATTTCAAAATAGGAGACTGACTGTATTGTGCCTCTTTTCATGGCATTTTAGCATAGTGAGGTTTTCTTTGAGACCGAGAGTTGCAGTTGATCACATAAGTCAATGGTTCTCAATCTTTTTAATGCCGCGACCCCCAACCTGTCGTAAGTCGAGGACTAAACCGGTCGTAAGTCGAGGACTAAACCGGTCGTAAGTCGAGGACTAAATCGGTCGTAAGTCGAGGACTACCCAACCGGTCGTAAGTCGAGGACTTTCCCTGCCCGGGAGTGCCACGCATGCGTGGTTCCGCCCCCTGCGCCAGCCGAGGCGTAGCTGGCAAGCGGCAGAGACGGAGCAGGCCAACCACCAGCTGGCCCAGCTCAAAGGAGGTAAGGCACCCGCCGGAAAAGGGGAAAAAAATGGCGGACAGCCTTGCTTGGCGACCCCCATGAAATGGTCGATCGACCCCAAATGGGTTCGCGACCCATAGGTTGAGAACCACTGACATAAGTGGTTAAAAGAGCTTTGAACAAGAGACAGATTATTTTATTGATTTTATATTTTGCATATATTTTTTCAGAGTTTTATAAATATATCATCTAGTACATGGACAAATATTTCCAGAAGCGTACACATATACAGTACATTTTAAGCAAATATATAAAAATAAAAATGGAAGGAAATTGAATAAAGTCCTAAGGCATTTTAAAAGAATCACCATTATATTATGACATATACTGTATTTCCTGAATTAGACAGGGATGGCTACCTCCTATCATTTCTCACTACCACTAGCCCAAACTGCTTTGAGGCTGATAATGTTCAACACATTTGGACATATTGCTTACACAGTTTGGAGTCCAGTCTGCATATTGATTTATTATGTGCCATCAAATCAGTGTGGATTCTTAGTGATTATCTCCAGCTTGGTCTTTCAGAAGAGGTGCCTCCATCACAAGTCCATGCCTCTTGCTGCTAGTGATCCTCTTTTCTTTTTTTCCCATCTTTCCCAGCATCAGAGCCTTCTCTAGAGAGCTAGGCCAAACATAATTTGAGCCTGGTCATTTATGCTTTGAATGAGAACTCAAGAGATTGATTTGTTTGATGATTCACCTCTAACATCAAAAGCATCCCTACTCTTTCTATCCTGCTTCTTCAAAGTCCAACTTCCATACAGTGTCACACAGAAAACTACTGTCTGCACCCCTCTGATCTTGATAGTATAGACACATTACAGCATATGAATATTTTTCCCCCCAAGGCATTTATGGCTGCTCTACCAAGTGCTAGATTGTGGCATATTTCCTGATTGCTTGTTCCTTTACTATTGATGTGGAGAAACTCATCGCAAGATATGCTCAGTTCAAATTCAGTAGCTCTACATTACATAACAGCATGCCTGCTCAGTTCAGTTCATCTCAAACATATCTTTTTAATTCATGTAGCAAGCCTACTTCATTTGTGAACAAATAAATATGCACTTTTGTTGGTACAGAGTGCCATGATAGGGAAACATATATATTCTAAGAGCATCACATCAGAAGTTGACCATGATCTGATAAAGAGAGGCCAGGGTAAGTTGCAATAGGCACTATCCAAGGACCCCAAGGGGAAAAAAAAATCATTTAGCAATTCAAGTGAAGGCTTTCTACTTTGGTCTTTTAATTCATTACTGCCATTGGTCTCATATTAACCGTAGTGCTACTGTTCCCTTCAGATGATTTTTTAATTTTTTTTTACAATATGTTTGTTTTCTGCAACTATAAACAGGAAAAGCCCACTGATGGATAAATATTTAACTTTTTAAGAATGCCACCATTTCTTTTCCAGCTCAAGCACTGAAGGAAGCTCGAGCAACTTTAGAACTGGTTTTCTTGTTCAAAGCTCTGCAGATGAAGTTGCCAGCTTCCATAACTTTGTAAAGATCTACACCCTAAAATTGAGGAAGAGAGGGGAGAAAGAAACCATTTAAAAATATATGTTTATTCATATATAACCACTCAAGATATTCAGTAGGAGAGGAAAATAGCACGCTTTGTGTTGATCATAAATTCTTCATCAAATTCTCCATATCGTGAAAGCATTATCTGAATGCTTGTCTGTCTTACCTTCTATATTTTAGTGTCTTGCAGCATTCTAATACATTATGTCCCCAATGCTTTTTAACAACTACCTCACATACCTTCAAATTATAATACTTCAGAGAATTTAATGTGGGCCTGTCTCTGAAGTCGGTTCAAAACTTGCAGTTATGTTGTCTGAATGGACCTGAATTATCCAAACTTCAGAGTGATAATCTTTTAAAATTATTATTACTTTTGTGCCTTCAAGCTAGTGTTGACTCCTGGAGACTGTCTGGATTATTCCCTGCAGTTTTCTTGACAAGATTTTAGAAGTAGTTTGCTCTTGTTTTTTTTCCTAGGGCTGAAAGAGTCACTGGTCCAAAGTTACCCAGCTGGCTTTTTGTCTCAGGTGAGACTAGAGCTCCCAGACTCCCAGTTATTAGCCTGGTGCATTGATCACTACACCAAACTGTCTCTCCAGTTTGATAACTAGGAGAAGAGAAATACAATCATATGACACATGTGCTCTGGAAACAACAGTGTTAAAACTGTTTGGGCCTCAGTTTAATTAAAAAATTTGGCTCAGACCCTTACTCATTGCACGCAACCAGAACATCTGAGGTTCCTGGTGCTTGATTTGAAATGCAACAGGACCACTTGGTGGTGGCACCCTAAATGTGGCTATTGTTGTGGCCACAACAATAACCTCATGAGGCGGATTGGGCAGAGAGACTGCCCCAAAGTCATCCAGTCGACTAAGGCAGGATTCAAACTCATAGTCTCGTGGTCTCTAGCCTGGCACCTTCACCACTAGGCCAAAAGTCTAGTTTTGTCTAAAGTCATTTGGCAAAAGGCCATTTCTATTTTAGCTTGAGATGGAGGAAATTGAAAGAATCCTGCTATAAAAGAAATGAACTACTTAGGGAATCTAAAAGTAGCATCTTTTTACTTCAGATTCAAACTGAGATCCCTTACACACTTCTATTTGAAAGTAAATTTACTGAATTTACTTAGGCACAAAGTAAACTGGCAAGAAATCTGATGAGCAGAGACTTCTGCAAAAATAGTACTGTTTTGGGATTCTAATATTCTTTTGACTCATACATGTTACCTTTAAAAAAATGTTTCAGAACCTTAAATCCAATGTTCACTTGCCAGATGTTCATTGAGCTGACCTTTGCAAAACTATACACAACCATGAGTACATGCTGGGTCTGAGCTTTCCCAAAGTAAACTGATAATTTGATCTATTCATTGTGAACCTTGTTCTAAATGAGGAATTAACTGTGACTTCAACACTCAGCTCATCTGAAAGTACAACCGCTTTTAAAAGAGGAAAAAGATCCACTGTGTTCTTTAGCAGCAACCCAAGAAAGAACACGTAAATGAAAATAATATAAACACTGGGCAATGTTTAATTTTAGTAAATGGTACGGTATGTGCTATCAATAAATAATTTGGTGAGAAAATAAATTCTCAAGTGTAGAATTCAAGAAATAATAAGGGTTAAAACTGTTTTAAAAAGAGTTTTATAATTGCCTGAGATGGAAAACTAGCTAAATTTACATATAAATTCACGTATGTATAAATAAGATGAGAAAAATTATGCAATTCCTTTGTAACACAGATATACCTATTCTGTGGAAAAGTCAATATCCCCTGACAGATTCCTGTCCTAGAATACATTAGGTGTGCACTGATTTATTCATTTATCAAATCTATAGAGGTAGTCCTTGACTTATGATTATAACTGACCATAACTGACCATAATTTCAGTTATTAAAGCAAGACAGTTGTTAAGTGACTTTTGCCCCATTTCATAAGCTTTCTTATTTATTTATTTTATTTATTTTAAGACTTATATGCCGCCCTTCTCCGCACGGGACTCAGGGCGGCTCACAGCATATTAAAACAACATAATACATTTCCCCAATAAAAGCCAATTAAAAACCAAATATTTATAGCTGTGTCTCTTATTAAAATCATTAAAAATTATCCCTATTTAAAATTCACCCTAGGTCAGTCCCGCTTGCTGAAAAAGCCATGTCTTGAGGGCGCGGCGGAAGGTTAGGAGATC
>NW_015386287.1:0-13407 GCF_001527695.2 Protobothrops mucrosquamatus
TAAATGAAAACCCACAAAAGGTTTACCAGGATTGGGGGCAATATTATAGCAAAATTATAAAATATATAACCTACTGTAAAATAAAACAATAAAAGCAACCAAAGTGCAGAACTGGCTTCCAAAATTTAAAACAAAATTAACTTGAAAAACAATCTGAAAAAACAGTAATTGTTAGTCTACAAATGCCTAGACTTTTTTTAAAAAAAAAAATCAGAGCTGATTTATTAGTCTTAAGTTTTACCTTTTTATTTTGTACAGTATCATAATTACCATTTAGAGAAAAAAACTTCAGAGTTCTATAATGGATTGGTTCGCAATAGTTAATTGACATTTTTTGTTTCGTTTATAGGTTTTTCCCCCAGTTTATCTAAAAGATTGTACTGCAAAGTTTCAATGAATTAACTAGCAACATTTTTGTTTGAAGAAACATTAATAGCAATACTGAGTAATAGTTTATATTAACTGGACAACACAATCCAACTTATTGTGAGTTTGCTCAGTAAATAACAATATGCTTACATATAGCATTGTTAATTCTATTCTCTCTCTCTCTCTTTCTCAGTTAATTATCAAAACAGGGAGGGCACAATTGATTATCAGAGTACTTGAAAATCATGTTGTGAGTAGACACTTAAATAATCTACTTAGTATGCTTTTACCAAATAATTTTGGGGAAAATAATTGTGTAAGCAATCTGATACTTTTCAGGTCTAAGAAAACCCACCCATCTAATACTTTAAAAGAACACCCTGCATACATCATATTTTTGGCTGTGTGCTCTGATAAAGTATACACTCTTGAAAATAAAAGTAGGTTCTTTTATATATTGCATTCTGGAAAAGTACTATTTCCAATCTCTAGCTACATGGCTACATCAATGTCCAATCCTGACCCAAAGGTCCCAAAAATGTGCCAGCGTTACAGGGGTACAATCAGGGGAGTGACTGAGAGATAACCATGAGCATCTGCAAGCGGTACCAGCATTCAGCAGCATTTTTCAAATGGTTAAGTCAGCAAGGCTGCACATATAGAAGATATAGAAAAAAAGAAAATACAGTAAACCCTCGATTTTATAGGTTACCTGGTAGGATGGATGTTGACTAAAGTTGAATGTCCATTAAATTTGATTTCTTTTTTATACCACAAATGTGTGTACATGAGAAAACTTACCTTACTGATGGTTGTTTGCTGCAGGTGTGCTCGGTTTCAGTAATGATATAGGATGACTGACTGATTTCAAGAAAGTGTCCAATTTTAACTGAGTCTTGGAAGTTACTGCTTCTGTGTGATTATCTTCCTAAAAGCATGGAAGTGGGGGTAATAAGGCTGGACTTCGTGATCAGATAAGGAATCAATAAAAGTTATTACATTGGAGAAGTGGGATCTTTTTTCTTCTTGCCTCCCTTTGCAGCCATCACTGATTAAATAAAGCAATTACCAAATATTTACAAAAAGCTTACAGAATCTTATAAAAACAGTATCCCAAACATTAGCACATATGAAAGACATGAAGAATGCCTCTAATATCATGAAGTATAATGCTTGTTTGCACATGCATAGAAGCAGCAACCATTGACTTGATCAGGGAAGAGTTTGAATTCAGATTTTTTCCGCTGCATATGAAATCTACTAAATGAAAATTTGTAAAATCGAGGGTTTACTATACTTCTAAAAGTGCCAAAAATCAACTGAAAACTCTTAGTAGCATTAAACTGTAAATGGTGGTTAGTTAATCCTAATTATGTCACTGAAATAAAGTCCATTTGCGCTTTTTTTAAAGTTCAGATTATTCTTGTTGAGTAGCAGCTATCTATATTTTTAATTAGTATAAATCCTGTTTATTAACTTTCTTAACTCATAATGTTAAAGTTTTAAATACTGTTATTGGAAAGTAAGATTCTGCTATTATTTTGTATGTAACTGTGAGAGGGATCTTGGAGTCCTAGTAGACAATCATTTAAATATGAGCCAGCAGTGTGCTGCAGCTGCCAAAAAAGCCAACACAGTGCTGGGCTGCATTAACAGAGGGATAGAATCAAGATCACGTGAAGTATTAATACCACTTTACAATGCCTTGGTAAGGCCACACTTGGAATACTGCATCCAGGTTTGGTCACCACGATGTAAAAAAGATGTTGAGACTCTAGAAAGAGTACAGAGAAGAGCAACAAAGATAATTAGGGGACTGGAGATTAAAACATATAAGGAATGGTTGCTGGAATTGGGTATGTCTAGTTTAATGAAGAGAAGGACGAGGGGGGACATGATACCAGTGTTCCAATATCTCAGGGGCTGCCACGAAGAAAAGGGAGTCAAGCTATTCTCCAAAGCACCTGAAGGCAGGACAAGAAGCAATGGATGGAAACTAATCAAGGAGAGAAGAAACCTAGAACTAAGGAGAAACTTCCTGACAGTTAGAACAATTAACCAATGGAACAACCTGCTTCCAGAAGTGGTGAATGCTCCAACACTGGAAGTTTTTAAGAAGAGACTGGACAGCCATTTGTCCGAAATGGTATAAGGTTTTTATTTGCCAGGGGAGGTAAGGTAATAGACATTGCTTGTTTCTTTATTTATTCACAAATATTTCAATATGACATAATTCCCACAATTCTGGCTGGTTTACAGTAACAATTATTATATTACTACATTTAATTTTACAATAATTAAAATATCATGAACATATAAATCAACACAATATACTGTATCAAAATAATCTTTTATCACTACAATGAACCTGGCAGCCTGGTCAAAAAAAATACACAAATCAATAACAATCAGCTTGATCAACAATCAAGTTCACCCTAATGAACTCTCAAACAGTGGGGGGGAGGGATAAGCAAACTAAAGAGGAAACAAGATGGAAGCAACCTTTCTCTTAGAACTCTTAATTAGCTGTAAAAGATTTTTTAGCCAAGTCTAATTCAACTAATATTCCTCTTAATTTTAGCCTGATCTCCATATGCTCTTTAGGAATAAGCATAAGGCTAATGAGGGATCTTATTCTACCTTTGTATATCACCTGTGGAACCTACTCCTTTCTCCAGTATAAAGAAAAAGAATTGCAATGTTTTTAAGTCCTGTATATACTTATATGCAAATCGCACTGAACTCGGCAAGAATCTAGTTCATGAGAGATATATGCAAGCTTGCAATATTCACTTTTTTAAAAAAAATTTCACTGAGAATTTGTCCTTTTACTCAGTGTCTTGATTAAAAGTACAAACACACCAAAATTATCTTCAATATTTTTCCCCATTTTTTCTTGGGAAACCTCAACAACTCAATTTCTGTTGGCTATATGTGTCCATTAAAACTTGATTTCTGAAAAATTAATATCCGCTAATTCCTTAATATGAGTAATCTATTACACTCACTCACACAATCCAAAGTTATTCTTGCATGAAACACTTGAATTGTATTTTGAGTACTATTCCAGTTTTACCAAATCAGACTAAAAAAATGTATTGTCTGAGGGATTAGAGTCAGATATACAGCAGGAAAAGAGTTCCCATAAAACAGCTGAACTAAACATCTCCTGGTTATTCATTTTCCAGAAAAGCTTATTCAAATGAAAATAGAGAAGCAGTTTGCAGATACAGTATATTTAGAGATACATGATATGATCCAAGTATAGACAATGTCAACAGGGACTGTGACTTCATTCTCATGAAGTTAGTTATTATCTTAATTTTTCAGGCATCACTAATGATGCCATGATGCTGAAAAAGATATAAATTGAATGTTATGCCCACAACAAAGCTGAAGTTCGTTAAATTTACACACACAATCCTAATATTACTGCCTTAACACTTGTTCACTGTTACAAAGACAGACCTTTATGATGTATCTGTGCACTTAAATAATCTTTTCTCTTCAATTCTGGACTTCTGCACAGCCTTACTGTACCATTTAACTGACCAAAATGACCAAACCTAAACTTGTACTTCATACACTATCATTTAAATAAGCTAATATTTTATGTAATCTGGATTTAAGTTTGATGAGTTAAACAATTACAATCATTTATTTTAACTATGCAAAATTCTATTGATTCTACCTTTCCTTTGAAAACAGAATACTGTATGAGCATACACACTCTTTCCCCACTTTACCACTGTGGTATTCGAAAAATGAAATTTTATTATTCTCTTTTTCATCTAACTAAATAATGACAGTAGAGTTACAGACATTTTGTTAAAAGACTAATAATGGAATTTATAAAATCAGATAAGCAATTAACTGTAAAAGATGACCAGGCTGAGCCTGAGGTAGGGGTCAAATGTGTCATCAATCTATTGAATATTTATCATAAAACATAATATTAAATTAAGTACCAAATGAAGAGTTAGGAAAAACTTAAAAATAACAATGCTATGTCTTTAGGACTCTTTATTATTAAAGCTTCAACACGATACTGAGAAAAGTTATAATATAATTTATAACATATCCCCAGAAAATATATTGAATAATAAATTATTAAGTGCAAGATAGTATTTACAAAAACATATGTATTTTGCAAAGGCGTGCAGCATTCTGTTTTAAAGTGGAAAAGGTGATTTAGATTTGGTATAGGCACATTCAGAATATCTGTCAGCAACTCCTCTAAACAGTTACACCTTTTCTTGGGGGAGGGGGGGAAATACCTGTTTAAATTAAGGAAAGGTTAAAGTATTCCTGCCTTTGAAGGAACTACTAATAAACATCAGATCCGAAACACACCTTTCTCTCTTTGCATTAGAATATTGCACCACTAGTAATCAGTGTGTAATCTTACAACAAAACCCAAGGTTTTTCTAAATCATTTTGGTTAATACCAAAATAGTATTAGAATGGTTAATAGCAAAATATTATTAGAATGGTTAATACCAAAATAGTATTAGAAGAATATCCAATCAAATCTTACCCATTTTTGAAGTATAAGACATGGGCTCTCTGAAGTCCAGTTTCTAAAAAATATCCAAGTTCTTGTTCGTGTGCTCCAGGCCCAGGCTTAGGACTTCTGTTCTGCATATTGGTAATTATTATCTAGATCATAGAAATAAATGGATAAATTCCCCCAAATAATCTCTTCCTTCACCAGTGGGAGACAGAGACAAAACATTCTCTACAATTGGCCCACTGCATAAGAGGGCTGTCATGTAAGCAAGTTTTCTTCATCGACACAAGTGACCTTCATGCCAATCTTCTATATATTAATAAATACAAATGGGTACACAGTTTAGAATAATGTTGGTTTATTTGTGGAGCATTAATCTATTCTCAATGGTTGGCAATACGCAGCCTGTGTGAAGGTCTCCAGTAACTATTTTGTGGCACCTAAAATTGGCTCTTGATTTTCAGGTATAATTTGACTTTTATCTTGATTATGGCTTAATTTTTGGTTTTGCTAAAATCAGCATATTTAAAAACTTTCAAGGACTGTACCAATTTCATCCTTTCAATAATTTCAAACCATCAAAAAATAGGTATTTTTGGCATCTATGCCAATTCTATCTCAATTTTAAAATGAAAATTCACCCCACAAATGAAAACAAACCCTGATCATCCTGACATAGAAAGTTTTTTTGTGGGTAAAGAGGCTCTGTCCCTTCAGTTATCCCTGTTCAGTTTTACAAATAATTGCTGTGTTTTTGCTAAGAGATGTAATATACAAGTGCGGTAAATAAATAAACTTCAAACTCTTTAACTTTACTGTCCATTATTGCTTTTCACCTAGAATCATTTCAATTTAAAATAGCCTTTAAAAGAAGGATAGGTAACTACTGGTCACAATTTATTTATTTTTAGCTCTGTCATAAAAATGGTAAAGTTTTCCTGAAATGAAACTCAAACCTAAATAAAAACATGAATGGGAAAATATGACTAGTGTAGAAATGGTAGGAAAATTTGGCTGGTTTGATTGATTTTGTTTATAAGACTCATGATGTTATATGTTTTATTTTAATCTATTATTGTATTTCATTGGTTTGCAAAATAAGCTGCCTTTTTTGGATATAGACCAGTGATGGCGAACCTTTTAGAGACCGAGTGCCCAAACTGCAACCCAAAACCCACTTATACATTATCTGGTGCCGGGTGGGTGTGGCCCATTGGGTGGGCGTAGCTGCGGTGGTAACAGCAGACTGGGTGGGACTAAAAAGTTCAATCAATTCCAACTTTGCAAGATCTTTTTTTCCCCCCACAACGAGTTGAAATTGACTGATTGATTGAACCTAAAGCAAAAAGGTTTTATAAAACCCAGCTGAAGGCCTACAACTGGGGGGACAGCACACGTGCCCACAGAGAGGGCTCTGAGTGCCACCTCTGGCACCCGTGCCATAGGTTCGCCACCACTGATATAGACAAATATTATGAATGGAAATAACAATCATCCCATCATTAAATGTTCATATAAGTTGCAACTGCTATGGAAAAAAACTGAGGAAAAAAATGATACAATGCTTCTTATAGCAGCATTCTGAAATTTAAGTAACAATTTAGTATAATAAATTCCTATGAATCCATTTTATAGCGTGGGAAAATAAAGTAGGAATATAAAGAACAGCCAACTCTATGTTGTTTAAAAATCACACAATCAATAAGTCATGGGAATGCCAGCTTTCATTAAAAACCAAGTTTTAGCACATTACCAAAGAAAACTTGAGAATATCATAGGGAAAACTGCTTTTATTATGTGAATTCTATTCAGGGAAGTTTTTCTGCATTTTGTGCAGAAAAGTCATTTTCTTAAGGCAGGGATAAAGAATCATATAATTCTCAATAGAAAATAATGGACTATTTTCATCTAGAATGCCTGAAATCAGTCATTCATGGAGGTTATTCAATTCCAAGAAATAATGGGTACCCTATTATGGCATGTAAAAAATTAGAACAGATAAAAGAGGATTGATGCTTCTGTTTTTTAGCTGGAATTATTAAAATAAACTATATACGTAGAGGGAAGAATGGGTTATTTAAACCAAATAGTAAATTGTTGGATCTTTTTAAAAAGAAATTTAAAGCCATATACAGAAGAGAGTAATCCCGGGAAAGAGAAAAAGTAAACTAAAATAAAAAATGAAAATTAGTTACTTTATTGAGATTACCTATTCCCATCTTACCCTTTCTATTTCCTGGAGATACAGAAGGGCTATATCCCCGGCCTTCTCATAGCACATTATAATTTCCTGCTCACGATTTGCATGGAGGTTGCTTGTTGAAGAGGATATTGGTAATTTTTCTAGACAAAGACCTAAAGGAAAGACAATTTAATTTAAGAAAATAACTTGGGACTAAGTCAATCTCTTTTCATTTGTCAAATACTAAAAACAGTACCACAACTAACTGTGCATTAATATCTCTGAAAATTCTGTTGCATGTAACTGAGAAGCCATAGTTGTAGCTGGTGAGAAAATATGTGAGATTCATGAATATACAGATCACACTAAAATACAATTAAATAGGTCTATGATAAATTTGTATCACACAATATTTATTGGCTTCAAAGGAGAGAATAGAAGAAAGAAAAGAATCAGGATTTTATATACAATTTTAATCCTCTTATGCTAACAGATTTGTGAAACATTCCTATAACCACTTAAAATATTTGGGATACTTTTTAGGAAGAATAAGAAAGCATTCATATCACCTTCTTCAGTTATAGGTTTAGAGATATTTCAAAGGAATTTTGTTTCCTTTTTTATTTATTTCAAGTTAAGTTTAATTTAATAAATTATTTTGGATCCCTTATTAAAATGAATCCCTTTCATTACCTTGTTGTGACAAAACAGCTTTGGCAGCTCAAAGAAACTATGAGCTAAGATGTGCAGGGCCACCACAGATAGAGAAGGAAATGACAACCCACTCTAGTACCTTGCCAAGAAAACCCCACGGACAGTACCAAAAGGATAAAAGTTTATAATGTATGGTTGTGGGAGTTGGACCATAAGGAAGGCTGAGTGCTGAAGAAATGATGCTTTTGAATTGTGCTGTTGAAGAAGACTCTTGAGAATCCCTTGGACTGCAAGGAGATCAAATCAATCAATCCTAAAGGAAATCACCCCACTGTGCTTTGAAAGGGTAGATACTGAAGCCGAAGCTCTTATCGTACTTTAGTATTTTGGCCATCAAATGGGAAGACAGGATTCATTGGAAAAGACCCTGATGTTTGAAAAGGTTAAAAGTAATAGGAGAAGGGGACGGCAAAGGATAAGATGGTTAGATAGTGTCATTGACACAGTGGGCATGAGTTTGGGCAGATTCCAGCACACAGTAGAGGATGGGGGGGGCATGCTGTGGTCCAAGGGGTCACGAAGGGTCAGGCATGACTTAGCAACTAAACAACAACTAAAGTGGATAACAGATGGATCAAATGATAAAGCTAATTAGGGGCCATTTTACTTGTGCATTAGGTTCTACATTTAGGCAAGAAAAACCAAATGCATAGGTACAGTATAGGTGGTATCTTGCTCAATAGTAATAACTGTGAGAGGGATCTCGGAGTCCTAGTGGACAATCATTTAAATATGAGCCAGCAGTGTGCTGCAGCTGCTAAAAAAGCCAACACAGTTCTAGGCTGCATTAACAGAGGGATAGGATCAAGATCACATGAAGTGTTAATACCACTTTATAACGCCTTGGTAAGACCACACTTGGAATACTGCATCCAGTTTTGGTCACCACGATGTAAAAAAGATGTTGAGACTCTAGAAAGAGTATAGAGAAGAGAAACAAAGATGATTAGGGGACTGGAAGCTAAAACATATAAAGAACGGTTGCTGAAATTGGGTATGTCTAGTTTAATGAAGAGAAGGACGAGGGGTGACATGATAGCAGTGTTCCAATATCTCAGGGGTTGCCACAAAGAAGAGGGAGTCAAGCTATTTTCCAAAGCACCTGAAGGCAGGAGAAGAAGCAATGGATGGAAACTAATCAAGGAGAGAAGCAACCTAGAACTAAGAAGAAATTTCCTGATAGTTAGAACAATTAATCAGTGGAAAAACCTGCCTCCAGTGTTGTAAATGCTCCAACACTGGAAATTTTTAAGAAGAGACTGGACAACCATTTGTCTGAAATGGTACAGGGTTTCCTGCCTGAGCAGGTGGTTGGACTAGACCACTGGACTATTATTATTATTATTATTATTGTTGTTGTTGTTGTTGTTATATAAATTCTCATAAATAGGTTAAGAATCACACACCTACAAATATAAAAAAATAATTTAAATAGATGAAGAGGTACATTTGTTCTCAGGAATTTAAGAGAGCCAGCTAGATTCCAACAACACATTAAGATGCTACTGAGAATGATACAAGATACCGTACTTTAGGAAGAACACTTGGGTATATAAATAAATGTTTTTTTAAAATATTGCAGCAACAATAATTTTAAATGAAATGAGAGCCAATTGAAAAGAATTATCTTCAGTGTATTTAAATTATAAAATAACATGCAACAAGAGGCTGGTGGTATCTTAAATTTGGAAGAGGAATGGAGAAAAACAGCTCAAGCAGAGCAATTATGATGTTATTCCAGTTATTTAGTACCAGTAAGAAAATACCCTAAAATACAATCTTATTAGCAGTAGCTAATAAAATTGCTAAACTGCTAAAAAAAACTGCTAAAAAAAAGCCAGAGTGCCACTGTAAAAGAAAAGCACAGAAGCAGGATATACGGATCTGCTCCTGACATAAGGAATGCTGCAACAGATAAGTAGGTTTTTGCACAGGTCTCTAAAGAAAGTACAGGCAGCTCCTAAGACCAACATAAGCACAGCTATAATAAAAAACTTATGAATGAACAAAATGGTGTTGAGGAAACCATTTCCATCAGATCTTCCTGGTGTCAGGGATCCCCCACCACATTCATTGGTTCACCAATTCTACATTCACTACATCCATTAGTCTAAATCCTAACTATATTAGGGAAATGAATCCCAATTACTTTTTTAAAACTGGCTGCAAGAATGAATCTATTCATTCTTTGTCTAACTTGAATAATTATTTCAAGAAAGAAATGTCTTATGAATTTATAATCAGATTTTTTTTTTTAAAAAAAAGGAAAATTTTATTCTCCACCTGTCTACTCAAACTATCATCACCACAATATGCTTACCATACCGTATGTTTTTCTGCAGAGCACATAACTTCTGGAAGTTTATAACTTCTGTATATTGTAGAAACAATATAACATCTGCCATACAGTTATTCTTCTAGACATCATCATCACAAGCATCAACTATGCCATTTGTCAGTAAAACCTCCAACTGTATTCTATATTCTGATGAGTATAAACGATTGCATTTTCAGAATATTGCACATAAAATACAATAATCTTGATCCTTAATCAACACTGCCACCTACAGAAGCTACACAAGCTTTGCACATTTTCATAAACAAGGCAGAACTAATTAAATCTAGTATCTGACCTTATTTACCTTGTAGATATTGTTCACATTAATAAAGTACATCCATAAGCAAGCAGAAACAAAAGCATTTCTGCAATATTCCAAAACATCATTATCTAATTTCACCTTTTGAAAATGCCTAAAGAAATGTATTAAGTATTGTAGAATCACCTCTCTCTGAGTATTTTTCCTGAGATGTAGCTATGAAAATTTTATCAGTTCTACTTCTGTGAGCAATGCATCCATATTTATTTCAGGAGCTAACTGAAATATAAATAACAGGCAACTGAAAACTGATCATTATTGTAAAATCTCTTTTGAGTCAGGCTCATTCATGGATGTTTTTTTTAAATCACATAATGGAATTGTTCGCCACTGCCTTCTTCCAAGATTTTTTTCCAATCTAGCCTATAGCCCTGGAATTTTAGATAACAATTTGCTTATCTGTTAAGTGTGGAAAAGATATGCCAGATATTGTCATCTGCTGGGACAAAACACCATGATCAATATGATGATGATGTTATCCATTCAGTCATGTCTGATTCTTGATGATTTTATGGACCAGGTCTCTCCACATTGTCCCATCTTGCATTACTTCTTTGAGTTTTTCTGTGCTCTGTCAGCACAGAATTGTAATTGGAGTTATGCTTTTTATTTCCATAGCATTCAAATACTTATAATAGGAAAGTTCCAGGATATAATTAAAATATTTTGAAATAAAAATTTATTCAATAAGAGCACTTCCACTTGAAGATTTTAAACACTCTGAAAACAATTTTAGACCACAGAGTTTCCACATCAATATATGTTAGGTAATATGGCAACTAATTTCTAGCTTGGCTTCAGCACAAGAGAAATTATAAAAACATCCATTCACAAGTGTGAGGCATCAGAATTCTGCAAGACTTTGGAGACAATTATAAACTTCCTGTTGTTACAACATCTCACATTTTTGGGGAAAAGGCCAAACACAGAAAGCAGAGAAGGCAAATTGTATTGTTCGTGTGACAAGAATGATTTCATCATAATCTATAACTCTAATATAATACTTTTGACAGAAGCAATCCCTCTGCACAGAAAAAAATTACAGTGTACTTTGAATGAATATGAACCATATAGGTCTAATTTTAAAAAGTATTTGTTCTTGACTGTGCATTTTTAAAACAAATTTGCTAGGTTTCTTATCTTTACTAATAATGCATCCCTCTCTTTGCTTTATGTCTTTTGCTCTATGTTAGTGGTTCCCAACCTTTTCTATATTCCGCACCCCTAGAATGCTTCTGATATATTCCTGCACCCCTAGAACACTTCTAATGTATTCTCGCACCCCTTACAAAAGTTCAAAATAATGGCAACGAATTATGCACATACACTATAATTTTGAAAACCCAAGTTTTCGCACCCCCTGGAATATCATCTCGCACCCCTGATTGGGAACCCCTGCTCCATGTCATAGAATTAATAACACGCTTTCTATCAAGTTTCAGTGTCTATGGAGAATCTCAGTCATCGAGGTCAGGGTTGTCCCAAAGGTGCTTTTTCAGGAGGCAATTGGACTTTCTTGTTTTTCTTTTTCTTTGAAAATGTTTCACTTCTCATCCAAGAAACTTCTTCAGCTCTGACTGGATGGTAGGGAATGGAAGGGTTTATATTCCTTGCAGACATCTGGTCATTTACATTCTTTTAGAGTGTCATCAAGTTTCAGTATAGTGAGAAATGAAAAAAATAAATAAAGGGGGAGAGCAAGTCATAATTACATTGAAAGTCATCTTACCTTTGGTTGAATATGCTTCAGCAATCATTCTTAAGCGATAAGGAGGTACAGCAGCAAGCTGCATGTCATCAATTCCCACTTTAGCATATGTATTAAGAGCTTCTTTGTAATCGCCTTCTACATAATTTAATTTGGCCATAACTAAATGGGCTTCTTGTAAGAACTCTGGCTAGAAAAAAGAAGAGGGCAAGCAGCAGGTATCAGATACAAGGCAATATCCTACATGGGATTTTAAAAGTATTTTAGGCCACAGAAGTTATTCATTAAAAAGAAAAATCCCTAGAACGCCTAATCCACAGGCAAAGTTCTAGTGATAGAAAATTGATTGTATTCAAAACTTCAAAACTCTTAGTTCTCATGGCAACCTAGGATCCTACAAAACAGTTTCAAAAATCCTGATATACTAATCTAATATTCTTTATTCCTTAAATTGATGTTTATGCTATATTTATATCCTTAAGACTAAAGATGGTCTAAACTGCACTCCCGTTACCTGTTTTATGTCTATAAAAACCCTATGAGAAAGAAAAGTGACCAGTATAATTTAAGACTGTAATTTCTAAAACAACCTTTGTAAAAGTAGCACTTAAATATTAAGTATACAACTAACATATAACTTCATAGTTTTAAAAATAGGTACCTTTGTAACTAAAAAGAAGAGTAATGTCTTTGCAACATAAAAGTTGCATTTTGCTTTTGTATTTTGAAATAAGAATAAATTTTAATCTTTATACAATCAAATATCCATTAATGTAAGGAATCAAATTAGTATTATTCTCTTGGACTTAAAAAGTACATTAGCAAGGCTAGTACTGCAGTCGAACAAAGATAAGCATCAAGTAATGGGGGCATTGAGGAAATGATTTTTTAAAATTTATTAAACCATTAATATACTGCTCAACTCAACTATGTAATCATGGACAATGTACAAAGAAAATAAATATCATACGATACCATACCATAATCTCATCATGTTCCTGGTGATGCAATGGTTAGAATGTAGAATTACATGCTACAACACTGCCCACAACCTGGAATTCAATCCTGATGGGCAGGGCTTTTTTTCTCGGAGAAAAGGTGGCGGAACTCAAACCTGGCCACGCCCTCATCAAACCCTAGGACCGCCCCTTTAGAGAACAGGAATGCAAGTAAAATTTGGGAGGGGCTATTTCCGGTGTGGGAGGGGCTATTTCCGGTGCGGCCGGCCCGGAAAAAGGTGCCGGAACGCGGTTCCGCCGCGTTCCGG
>NW_015386287.1:13618-18253 GCF_001527695.2 Protobothrops mucrosquamatus
GAGAAAAGGTGGCGGAACTCAAACCTGGCCACGCCCTCATCAAACCCTAGGACCGCCCCTTTAGAGAACAGGAATGCAAGTAAAATTTGGGAGGGGCTATTTCCGGTGTGGGAGGGGCTATTTCCGGTGCGGCCGGCCCGGAAAAAGGTGCCGGAACGCGGTTCCGCCGCGTTCCGGCTGAAAAAAAGCCCTGCTGATGGGGCTTAAAGTTGATTCAGCCTTCTATCCTGCTGAGGTTGGTAAAATAAGGACCCAAATTATTGGGGGCAATGGGCTAACATTTCTAAACTGCCCAGAGAGTGCTATAAAGAACTATGGGTGGTATATAAGTCTAAGTGCTATTGCTATTATCAAAAAGATGATGAGACTTGGAGCTTAAAAATTTTCTGAAGAGAAATTAATTTTAAGTCACAACAAATTCAGATTAATTTATTTCAGTTCCAAATAATATCTGAAGAAACTCAAACTTCATTATAAATTGATGATACTTAAATCTATATATCTTTGGAAATGCCAGCCTTTAAAAAATGAAACCATTTCATTCTCATAGCTTTATCCTAAAACAGGGGTGTCAAACTGCTAGCCCGCGGGCCGGTTGCATTATATGGAGGTTGCGCCCACCCCAGCTCTGGCAAAAAGTCGTGATATGTCGCGACATGTCACGTGACACTGTGAATTTGACAACTGTGTCCTAAAACATAGCCTTATGTTTTAGTCTGTAATCTCCAATGATAATTTATCATGCTAAGTAGAATCATATTGAAGTCACAGAGGACAGGGAATACTATATATACTTAATGTGTTGTAAAACTGGAAGAACAAACACTGGAAACTCTGATACACAAAATAGATCTGTATTGTAATTATATAAATGATTTATCTAAATATTTTTAAAGCAACTTTATTTATCCCTATATTGCTCAAACATCAAATTCCCAACAGTTACTATGGAAGCACAAATACCTTTAAATTTCCACGATCAAGTGCGGCAGTGAGATGCTTCCTGACTTCAATTAATTTTGGTCGGGGTCCACAGGGACTTGCCCCCTGTTTTAGAGGGTATGCTTTCAGAAAAAGTTCTAGCTTGGATTCTCCAAGGAGGAGTTCTGCCATGTCATCTATATATATAGAGAGAGACAAAATTATTATATAGTTAAATAGCTGTTATGTTCTATTAACACTAAGCATTAGCGCTAATGCTAAGCATTAACACTAACACTATGAGATAACACAAAATCCATCAATCATAAAAATGTACTAAGATGACTATCTTTTAAGCAGCCCCACAGTACATCTTCTGGAGTGGGCACTCATCTTTAACATGAAATAAATTTCACTTTCTAATAGAGCCTGAAAGGCCGTGTGTGTGTGTGTGTGTGTGTGTGTGTGTGTGTGTGTGTGTGTGAGAGAGAGAGAGAGAGAGAGAGAGACTTATGATCTAAGAAAATTTATGTTCAGATTTCTGCTAATCGTATAATATGATCTTTACAGGCAGTCTTCACTTAATAACCCTAAGTGGGACCGTAAACTCCTTTATTAGCCAATGAGGTTATTAAGTGAAACATCACATGACTGCGCTGCTTAGCAATAGCAGTTCCAGCAATGGAACTGTTGCTGAACTGAGTTGAGTGACTCCCATGTGATCGTTAGGTGAGGACACTACCCTCTCCTGGAGCCAAGCCATTCTTGGACAAAGAAAAGGGGCTGCCTCTTAACTCCCTCCACTCAACTATCTCCCTCCCACCTCTGCCCTTTTGACTGCCCACTGCTGCCAACTGCCCCTGCCACCAAGCCCTATGCCATGTTTGCTGCTCTACGTATCATTACTGCACTGTCCGGGTGGGGCCTTCTTTAGCGCTGTTGGGACCAGGGCCTTCTCTCTCATACCAGCCAGGCTTTTCTCATGCACCAGCCAGGGCCTCTAGCCATGTGGTGGTTAGGGTCTTTTTTCAAGAAAGAACCCAGCTGGTACATGAAAAAAGGCCTTGGGAGCTCCAGCACAAAAGAAGGACCCCTGCAGCCAGGGCCTTTTTTTTCTCAAAGAAGGCCCTGGCTGGCACACAAATAGAGGTCCTGGCCAGTGTGCAATTTGAGAGGCTGGCTGGTTGAGAGAAGGGCCTGGCTGCACCACTGTGAAAGAAGGTAGAGTGAAAGAATACGCCGGCCAATACAGTAGTGGCATACGGTGTGGCAGGCAGGGTCAATGGCAGCGGCAGCTGGCAGCAGCAGATAAGTAGCAGATTAACAAATTATTTTTTTAATATATGCATAAACATCACACACACAATTTGATTCTTAAATCTGGTAGTAACAGAATAACAGAATTGGAAGGGACCTTGGAGGTCTTCTAGTCCAACCCCCTGCTCCCTCATTCTCATTTTTATTGTGCCCATTACTGCAGTTTGCAATCTTATAGTAAAATCTTTTAATCTCTCTATTGTGAATATATATTGAGTATGGATGTGTATGGATGAGTGAAATAATTAATAGTATTAGCAGCCTTAGTAAGTAAGTATATCATAAGCAGTAAATAGGGGGAGAGATTGCTTTAATGATAAAAATGCTTCGTACATTATTTAATGTGAAAGTACCTTGGTTCATCTATTATACAGCACACAAACAAACTAAGCTATCTGTCTGTAATCACACACGGTTTGGATGCTTTGAGCACCAATTGTCTACATATTTGCTTAATGAAAAGTGCAACAGAAGAAAGATTTATGCTTTTGCTTACTTGCCAGGAATCTGGGACAGCCACATTCAATAACCTCTTGTCTGATTTATGGGTAAACAAGACCTTAAATCCATCCCTTGTTAACAATCTGCATCATAGCCTTAAGACAGTCTTCTGTACAGTTAGTCAAGTGGCATGTATAGTTGCTCATATGTTACTCAAATGAAAGTGCAAGTAGTATTATATGAATTTCTTGGCCCTATCTTTCTCATTCTCTAACACATAAGGAATAGTTACATTTTGAATAATCAAAATATTGAAGCTAGAATTAAGATAATTTCAACCAGCAACTGTGACATTTGGCTTGAGGAGTGAGTTGGACAGCTAGCATTGAAAGTGAGGACAGACCTAGCAATAAATCATACTGATATGTAGAACTCTTGAAACACAAACTAAGTGCTGCAATGCAACTGACTCTAATATTAATCCAACAGCTGCTTCTCCTTTGCAAAACAATTTCAGAAAAGAACTACACAGTTAATGGAGGCAGAAGCAAAAGATACTTGATCCTTTCCCAGCATGCCTGTTTTTCAATTTTAAACATTCACTAAAATTTGTAGACTATTGCTTTCATTTATCATAAAACATAAAGGTTTCCCTATGCAATTCAAAAACACATTACAATACAGTATAATAAATAATTTAAAATGCCATGTATTTTATTCATAAAATACATTCAAAGATAATTCACTTGTATTTTGAATTCCAGGAGGGACTAAAGTGATTTGGAGGAGTTTCAAATGAAAATGGGCTATTGAAAGAAGAGTTAGCATCCCAGCTTGCTCTCTTCTAAACTAAGTATTACAGTACTCCAAAAGCACTCTGCAAAAGAGTGCTTAGGCTATCAATACATGAAGTTGTATTATAAATATTTAACTCAAGCTTTACTTGAAGAGCAGTTTCCAGTTTGAGGCAAAAAAAAATTTCACTTTTATAATATCTTTAACATTTTTTGTAAAAAGTGCTCATATCAAGCATCACAGGTGAATCACACAATGGTTGTAAAAATCAATTTTACTATACACTTCAATCTATATCACAGAAATGCTAAAGGACTTCTAAAAAGAAAATGGAATTCTGTAATATATCATTAGTAGTACACTGAAAAATGGTTATGAGAAATATATTTCACTTTCTTCCAATTCTTTTCAAACCCCGGACTATTTTGTGTCTATTCAAAGCTGAGATTTGATAGGAGGTATTTTCATTAATATTATCTTTGAAAGCATTCTTCTTTTCTACCAATTAGAAAGGCAAATTAAAAAATGTTCTTGTTGTGATCTCTTCCACAAAGTACATTCAAGGTGAAGGTAATTTTTCCTGCCTTGACTTTGAAGTGACTGATCTATGATGCCACGTGATCAGATATTTTGACCACATAGCACCAAGATATAATAATCAACTTTCTTTACAGTCTCTGATAGACTGGGATACTGACACCAAGTTAAAAAAATATCAGAATAGAATGAAAATACAATAGTTATTAATGGGATTAAAATTAAGTAATTTTGACAATATTTCACTATTAATATTTATATTCAATATATAGTAGATGACAAATTTATTTTGAATAATAATAATAATAATAATTTAATTTGTACCCCGCCCTTCTCCTCACCGGACTCAGGGCGGCTAACAGCCTTATAAAACCACAGTACAATAAATATCCATTAAAACCAAATTAAAAGAAAATATTTGAAGCGGCCAATCGTTAAAATTACCCTTAAAAACCCCACTAAAATTCCCTAGGCCAGACCCGCTTGTTGAAAAAGCCATGTCTTTAGGGCGCGGCGGAAGGAGGGGAGATCCGGGATCACCCGGATCTCTGGGGGTAGTTCGTTCCAGAGGGTGGGGGCTCCCACCGAGAAGGCCCTCCCCCTGGGGGTCGCCAGCCGGCACTG
>NW_015386287.1:18538-23591 GCF_001527695.2 Protobothrops mucrosquamatus
ATGGAGTCAGCTGACTATGCCGCGGCGCCGGCAGCCACAGCCACTCGGTCTTGGAAGGGTTGAGCCTGAGTCTGTTCCTCCCCATCCAGACCCTTACGGCCTCCAGGCAACGGGTCATCACGTCAAGGGCATCGTTGGGGTGGCCTGGGGTGGAGATGTACAGCTGAGTATCATCAGCGTACTGATGGAAATCCACCCCTGAACAACTACAGTTCAAATTAATCTTTTTTTAAAAAAAAAAAGTCAGAAATACCATTATTGAAAGAAAGGCTTTAATAGAATAGCTCAAGACTAGTAAGAGTTATTAACATTTCACTATTTATTTGTTTAAAAAAAAATTTCATTTCATCAGACACAAACATATTCACACCACTTTGGAAAAAAGTAATTCCTACTTAACTACTGAATGGTTCTTTCACAAGCCTTTCTAAATCTACTGTTTACAGCACAGGAAATCAGAAAGTTAAGGAGGCTTTAATAGTAGCATCATCGCTTGCAAAATTCAAAAACGTGCCAACATTCAAGTTTTATCAGTTTCTAAAAAGTTCCAGTGGCAGTCACAGTGACACACTTCCCGTTTACACTTCTATAGACCTAATAATAGGGTCATACATTCAACATTTGATATTCAGGCACTGCATATTCCAAATATAAATAACAGATACTTCTACTTAAATATGTTTACTTTTATGCCATAACACAATGACAGTTCACTTATAATAAGAAAACAAAATAAGTGACAAGCAAAATGCATACAATGACATAGACATAGATATAAAAATAATGAAGAAGCAGTAAGGAAGTGTAGTTCTGCCCTAGAAAAATTGTTACAACCAGAAAAAAGTAATTTGCATCAGTGTGGTATCGCACAGAGAGGATTAAGTAATTTATCTACATAAAATTTAATTTTGGGTAAACAGATTTACAGTAGTCCTTGTTCGCTATTGGATGTTTTTGCAAAACTGGAAGTAAAGGCCACTTTTTGGCAAAAACGTTGTAAATTGAAGCCAACTGCCAAGCACCCAAAATGCAGTCATATGACTGTGGAGGAGAATGACCATCAGAATTTCAGAACTGGGTAGTAAGTACATTTGGGGGAGAGGCGGCTGTCCGAACTTTGACCAGTTGCTAAATTGAGAACTATCTGTAAGAACAAATCCATGACTTTAACATGCTAATAAATCAATTGCTTGATTAGGTTTCCAATGGTGAATTATTACTGTAAATGACGATCATCCTCTTTCCTTTCCCAGCATTATAGATTTCTCCAGAGAGGTAGATCTTTACGTAATGTGCTTAAATTATGATAATTTAAGCCTGATCATATGTGTCTCAAATGAGAATTCCATTAATTTATTAAAAGAAAATTTTACAAAGTTTTTAAAAATTAACAAGAAATAGAAAAAGATTCTAAAAGGGTAAAAGAAAAAGTGAAGAAAAAGCAAAAATAAAAGAAAGATATCTAAAGAAAGATATCTAAAGAAGACAAATCTTCTTTGTCGTTGTTACAAACATAGCAATTACGATCTTCACCTTTTCATATTGCATATCATAATTAAATCCTGGAATCAGCAGTTAATTTTTATCTATTTACAGCAAAAAGGTTTCCAATCTTTTATAAAAGTAATTGTAGGTCCCTTCTTAACCATACAAGTCAATTTAGCCATTTCTGCAAAATCAGTCATCTTCACAATCCATTCCTCTATTATTGGTGCTTCTGTCGTCTGCCATCTTAGTGCATATCATAACCTCACTGCAGTTACCATATATAAAACCAACTGTAAGTCTCTTCTACTTGAGTGTGTATGTCCTAATAAGAATTACTGAGTGCTAATTTTTGAAATTCTCTGCTTCACAGTATGTATTAGTATCCAGTATCTTTTTGCTTTTTCATAAGTCCACTATGAATGATAAAATATCCCTTCATGTTTTTTACATTTCCAATAGTGATTAGAAGTACCTTTATACATTTTAGACAATTTATCTGGTGTCATATGCTTTTTTAAAAAAAAAAAATTTGTAACACACTAGCTTGATTAGTTTAATGATCCTTTTATTTGTTTTTGTGGCTATCCATGGTATTCTCATGAGCCTCTCCAACACTAGAATTAAAAAGCCTCAATTTTTTTTCTAGTGTGCTTCTTCAAAACTCAAGTTTTGCTTTAACTGTTTCACATGGGAAAAAAAACCACCTGTACAATTCTGATCTTTGTCACATCTGACTATCTTTTCCAAAGCCTTCACTATTACTTTACTAAGTGCTAAATTACTGCAATGTCTTGCCTTCTGGGTTTCTTTACTACTAATATAGATAGACCTCAACTTATGACCAATTCCTTATTGGCCATTCAAAGTTACAAGCCAGATTTGAAATTCCAACATCTACCCCTCCCACGGTCACAGGACTGCATTTTGGGCACTCAGCAGCCGGCCCACATTTATGAACATTTGCAATGTTTATGATTTCCAATGGTTTTGCCAGAAACCCGCATTTGCTTTTGGTTTCTGGCAAAAACTGCCCTACAATGAGTTTGCTTAATGACAGTGGCATTTGTTTAACAACCTTGGATATTATATGTGTCTGCACTCTGTTAAGTCTCCTTTCTTTGGTATTAGTGAGTAGCTTGGCCTCTTCCAATCTGTTGGCTATTGTATTTTTTTCCCAGATTTGCTGGCATAGCTTGGTTTGAACCTTTACTGATTCTTCCTCTGTTGCTTGCCATATCCCTGTAGATCAGTGGTTCTCAACCTTTTTAATGCCGCGACCCCCAACCGGTCGTAAGTCAAGGACTAAACCGGTCGTAAGTTGAGGACTACCCAACCGGTCGTACGTCGAGGACTTTCCCTGCCTGGGAGCGCCGTGCATGCGTGGTTCCGCCCCCTGCGCCGGCCGAGGTGTAGTGGCAAGCGGCAGAGACAGAGCAGGCCGACCACCAGCTGGCCCAGCCCAAGGGAGGTAAGGCACCCGCCAGAAAAGGGGAAAAAAATGGCGGACAGCCTTGCTTGGCGACCCCCGTGAAATGGTCGATCGACCCCAAATGGGGTCGCGACCCATAGGTTGAGAGCCGCTGCTATAGATATTCCATAAATTCCTATAGCCTTCTGACTTGGTAATGACCAGCGTGCTGATCTAACCTCATCTTTTAATGCTAGAGATTCCTATAAGTAGATAATTTGGATTTTGACATGTAGACTGTACTGAAGTTCTGCAAATTTCATCTTTGTTTGAACTTCTTTGCCTCATTATTTATTCACTGGCATCCTTTAACTTTCCCGCTTCTTTCTCAAGATCAACTGTGTATTTCTCTACAGTTAGTTTCATCTGTATGTTAGAAGGAGTTATGGATAATGATGCTATTTAACTGAAGCATAACCTATTATCTTAATATTTCTAATTATTATCTTAATACTTCTAATTATTAAAGAATGAACATGTCATTAAAGTAGAGGTTTATATAATCAGTACCTCTCTCACTTCCTGAATTTGAAGTATTATCATCACTATTAGCAATGTCAACTTCTTCTGATTCTTTTTTAAACCACCATACCATTTTCACTAACCTCTGAAAATTATGGATGGCCTATACTGAAACAAACTTTGATGCATTTCACATATGTTTATTTCTTAATTTGATGCATTTCCTACCATAGATAAATTTTTTGCATATCTTGACCATTTGGTAAACTGCTTAAAATGAAACTAAACATAAAGATTTCCCTGTTAGTCATGTCTGCTCATCTCTATTTCTTGGCCGAGGGAGCCAGTGTTGTCTAAAAACAATTTCCATGGTCATGTGGCCAGCATGGAACATTGTTATCTTCCCACCAAAGTGGTACCTGTTAATCTACTTCAATGGTTCTCAACCTGTGGGTCGGGACCCCATTTGGGGTCGATCGACCATTTCACGGGGGTCGCCAAGCAAGGCTGTCTGCCATTTTTTTTGTCCGCCATTTTTCCCCCTTTTCCGGCGGGTGCCTTACCTCCCTTGGGCTGGGCCAGCTGGTGGTCGGCCTGCTCCGTCTCTGCCACTTGCCAGCTATGCCTCGGCCGGCGCAGGGGGCGGAACCACGCATGCGCGGCACTCCCGGGCAGGGAAAGTCCTTGACTTATGACCGGTTTAGTCCTTGACTTACGACTGGTTGGGGTCGTGGCATTAAAAAGGTTGAGAACCACTGATCTACTTGCATCTGCATGCTTTCAAACTGCTGGGTGGGTAGAAGCTGGGGCAAGTAATGGGAACTCACCCCATTGCATGGAGCTCAGGTCTTGAACCTAGGTTGTCAGCTCTCCAGCTGACAAGCTCAGTGTCTTTAACCACTGAGCCATCACCCTCCTCCAAAATGGAACTACTAGGAAATATTTCACATCTTTTTCAACTTCTTCATAAATACAAAGACATAAAAGTCTTCATAAAAATGTGAAATGCTTTTCAAATCCAGCTACTGTACATTATAATCCATAATAATGGCAACTCCATGAAAATTAGGGAAGCGCAAAGCCTTCAAAGGAAGAATTTTTACAACTCATGGAAATTCCTCTTAACAAATCATACATCATTAAAGCAACAGTGTGGTTAGCGAGGATTACAAGATAATTTTAGAAGGTGATATTGACTGTCTCTGTATATCTTGTGAAAGGGTTATGTACAACTTTAAAACTTTTTCACTCTAGAAGTTGACTGCCAGCTGCTGAGTTGGGTGCTGTGCTTACTTGCACAGGCACACAACTAAGCATGAAAGCATTTGTATATACATATCCCCACATATACACCTGCTCACAAACATGCATATAGAAACATGCATTCACTTTCAGAAACATGCATTCACTTTCAAAACCATGAGGAGGGAAATTAAAATTAAAACCTCAATTTCTCATCAGTATTTTCTTCTATGCCACTATCGGTCTGCATGTATTATTGAACTCTATTAACTCTTTTTCTCACTGTCATAATTCTTGCATACTTATTTCTCTTAAATTTACTTAGGCTACATTCCTAACTTAACTGGGAATAAGATTAATAATTGTGTTATATCTTTAAAAAGACATGGATAC
>NW_015386287.1:23782-39558 GCF_001527695.2 Protobothrops mucrosquamatus
AATTAAAACCTCAATTTCTCATCAGTATTTTCTTCTATGCCACTATCGGTCTGCATGTATTATTGAACTCTATTAACTCTTTTTCTCACTGTCATAATTCTTGCATACTTATTTCTCTTAAATTTACTTAGGCTACATTCCTAACTTAACTGGGAATAAGATTAATAATTGTGTTATATCTTTAAAAAGACATGGATACCCCTGATCTCCAGATGCTACTGAACTATAATTTCCTATATCTACCATACACTCATCATCTGGCAACTTATTTGATCAATCAAATGCCCAGCTTTACCATCCTGTGGCTCAGTTCACAGAAAGACATACCAAATGGCTTAGCAGCTTAGCTCAATGTCCACAAAACTTGATAGAAGCACAATAGGAACATTCTGCTAATATCTCAGGGGCTGCCACAAAGAAGAGGGAGTCAAGCTATTTTCCAAGGCGCCTGAAGGCAGGACAAGGAGCAACGGATGGAAACTAACCAAAGAGAGAAGCAACCTAGAACTAAGGAGAAACTTCCTGACAGTTAGAACAATTAACCAGTGGAACAACCTGCCTCCAGAAGTGGTGAATGCTCCAACACTGGAAGTTTTTAAGAAGAGACTGGACAGCCATTTGTCCGAAATGGTATAAGGTTTCCTACCTGAGCAGGGGGTTGGACTAGATGACCTCCAAGGTCCCTTCCAACTTTATTATTATTATTATTCTCTGAAAGTCCAAAATTGCTTAATAGTTAGATGGGCGGCATATAATTTTAATAAATAAATAATAATAAGTCATAGTAAACATTCTTCAACAATGTTGTCATTGTTTTCTGTTTGGTTTTTACTTGATGTATGCCACCAAGAGCTGCAATTACATGAATTGGGGAGCTCTATACATCTTTAAAATAAATGTTAAGCAGGAAGTGAACTTTGTCTTTTTGTTGCTAAGAGAAGAGAATTACAACACAGCAGTGACTAAGACAATTACCTTAGTTCTGACAGCATAATCTGATTTTTTAAATTAAAAATACATAGATTTTTATAGCTTGGAATATATTGCATTCTTATCTTAAATCTTAAATGTTTGTATTCCTGTAATGTAATACCTCCTCAAATATAAATATGTCTACATATTTTGAAAATAAGTTCTCAGATTTAAAATAAAATAAAATAAAATTTATTTAACAGAAATCTTTTCACTCAGACCCATGTTTCTATAGTATCAAAATTAGTAAAGGCAAAAGCATGAAAATATCCTTTCACAATAGACTTTAATCAATCCATTATTTGAATAAAATTACTTATGCTGGTCCTACCTTTTCCCTATCCCCTTCCTTCTGTTTTGCTATTTAGACTAGCAGTGCTCCTATATACGTTTAAAATAAATCTTCTATCTGGCAATGCCATACAATGCAAATTTACCCCAAAATTCAGCTTATATCATTAACCTGATCTGCAAAAATAGATATTGTATCTATTAAATACATATCTGCAGTATGCTCATAAATCTGCAATTTCTAAATTACAGAGATATTGGAAGGGCTAATAAATTCACATGGTGGAGTAGCTAACACTTTAACATTAGATATAGTATTAAGGGAGATGGGCAGTTAAGAAATATGAAGCATAAATAAATAAAAAATAAACAGACTTCTATAGTTATACAATGATGCAGGGGACACTTTTTTCCTATTGTGTTTTGTTATAGCCAGAGTTCTAGCATCAAACATAAAGGATAACCACAAGTTCTATCATATTAAGTCCAACAAGCATGCATTCTTTTCATCCTTATCCCAAACCTTGGAGAGTGATTTCCATTTGATCTCACAAATCAGAGATCAGAATACTCCTGCCAGATATTGATTACAGCTTAACTTAGAAAAGATACATTAAACATTTGGGTTTTTCTTGGCATTTGATTGTGTAATATCAGAGTATGCAAATAATATTACAGTTAGTGAGGGCAGGAAACATTAGAGAAATTAAAATAAGCCCTTCAAAATATGGTCTTTACACAATGTTTTTATTCTTCAGTGAGAGTTAAGCCCTAATACAATCTGATTAAGTTTTTAAAGCTATAGACACAAAAGCCATTTCAGCAACCTTTCGATGGGAAAAAAATGCACCAGAAGGGGGAAACTGCACCACCCCCTTCCCCCCTTCCTTTATGTTGCTATGCAATTCGAAGTTGACAATTTATTACAGCTTACCATTGAATTCCTATGCCATTTTAAAAAAAAATAATAATGCCAAGAATAAATGTAATGCCAAGAATAAGTTTTGGACACATACAAGATATTCAAAGGTCACGTGTAGACTGCTGCATAATTCTGTTGGTAAATAAGGTTCTAGGTTAGCTCCTCTCCAGCCTCCAGGAAAGGCGTTAAAATAGAGGGAGCTTTTAGCACGTCTTCTAACATTACCCTACTGGGTAGCAAAGCTTTAGAATTAAGTGTTTTTTTTAATCAGCAGAAACAGCATCAGGCCTTTGCCCTGGTCGTCTCCCTGCAAGGGTCCCTAGCCCAGTGTTTCTCAACCTTGACCATTTTAAGGCATGTGGACTTCAATTCCCAGAATTCCACAGCCAGCAATGCTGGCTGTGGAATTCTGGGAGTTGAAGTCCACATGCCTTAAAATTGTCAAGGTTGAGAAACACTGCCCTAGCCTGATGTCCTCCAGATGAAATGGACTACAGCTCCCAGCATTCCCTGCCAAACATGACCCAAGAAGAGCATCAGGTTGCCTCAACGTTACATCCACGGGCTGTGCGTCTGTTCCACGGCAGACAAGCAGTGAGCCTCTGCACGTGCCCAGAGGGCTCACTTGTTTAGCTTTTGTCGCGCGTGTAAACACCGGGCGCGGCTAATTATAAGGCCAGCTCATCCCCTACTCTCCCGAGCGCGCTTAAAAGCAGCCGCCTCATCCCGCCCCCGCTGCACCTGCAGCGGCGGCTGTCGGCGTTAAGGTTGACGAGCCGGCTTCCTCTTTACTTCCCCCCCCCCGTCCCTTCCCACCCAGCGGCCCGCACCGTTAGCTATGAGCTTGGCTGAAAGCTGCTTGACGAGTTCAGGGATCCTTTCCCACTGGCACTCGGAGCGGCACCTCTCGATTTCCGTCTCCAGCCGCGAGCCCCCTTTCTTGGTCGCCATGGCGGGAGCAGGCCCAGCGGCACCCCGCAAAGCGGGGACCGGCGGAGGGAGGGGGCGCGGCAGCTGCGGCACCGTGGCAGCGGGCGCCTTTTCGGTGGCGGAACGAGCCGGGCTGCGGCCCCGGAACGGGAACCGGAGGGGCGCCGAGCGCGGTTCGCTGCAGCGCCACCTACCGGCGGCCAGAAGGATGAGGCGGGAGGGGGAAGGAGTGGGCGGAGCAAAAGAGGAAGTGCGGCACCCGGCATTGTTTGGCGGGAAAGGAGAAAGGTGCGGGCTATTCCGCAGGCATTCAGCTCTTCTTTTGGAGTTGCGTCCCCGGCACGTTCATGGGGAAAGGTGGATAAAAAGGTTCCGCATAGAAACTGTTCACACGACTGTAATGCCAGACTTCAAGGTTTCTTCCCAGCGTGGAAAAACAACTGATTCCTATTCTTACAGGGAGAAGATGTAGAGTGTATCCAAAGAAATTTAGTAGGTAGTCCTCAACTTACGACCACAATTGAGCCCAAAATGTATGTTGCTAAGAGAGAAATTTGTTAAGTGAGTTTTGTCCCGTTTTACGACTTTTCTTGGCACGTTTGTTAAGTGAATCACTGCAGTTAAATTAGTAACACAGTTGTTAAGTGAATCTGGTTTCCCCATTGACTTTGCTTGTCAGAAGGTTGCAAAAAGGGATCACATGACCCCGGGACACTGCAACCGTCATAAATATGAGTAAGTTGTCAAGCATCCAAATGTAAATCATGTGACTACCTGTATTACACACTATTAATACTATTATATAGAACACTACTAATAAACATTACATATTTAAAATTGGCTTTAATTGCACTGTGGTAATATTTTTTAAAAATTACATATCCAGTCCTTGCAATATAGTGTAAATATGTATTAGATATTCCATGTTTTGTACATTATTTCTCTTGGGTAGTCTTCAAAATGTTAAAATAACTTTTTAATATACAAATATTAGAGGAATTATTGGGTGTAAAAGGTACATACAGTATTTTGACACTGAAGTACAGCTCAGGGTCAGCTCTAGCATTAGGCATGATAGTCTTCCCAAGGGTGGACTCTATTCTAGCAGGGCTGTCAAACTTGCCAGCCCGCGGGCCGGACGCATCACGTGGAAGCCGTGCCCACCCCATTGCCGGCAATGGGAAAACGGCCAATGCGTTGTGCGATGTCACGTGACGTTGCGAGTTTAACATGTCTGTTCTAGTGCTTGGGTAATAGAAAATATAGAAAGGAGTACCTGTAGCTCAGGGTTGAACTGTAGATTCCTTGGTGCTTTCTGAGCTTTTTCAGATGCTTCATTACCCAACTATGTAACATCAATGCAAAGAAATGTAGAGTTTGCTCCCTGTTTACACACAGTAGCTTGCTCTGCCAATGTTCATGAGGGTATGGTTTTCTTCTTGGTAGTTCCTTGATTAGATTTTTTTTGATCAAGGATCAATGTAGTTCCTTGATCAAGGAACTACCAAAGAGAAAAGCATAGTGATGAGATCAGCGGCTTGTAAAAATTAGCCCTCAAGGGTTTGCAACTTTTCCAACAGCCTAGACTTCTGGGTTGGAAAGAGGATGATTGTTTATGGCACCTTTGTGTGATCACATGCCTTGCTCTGGTGCTGTGTCTCTGGGCAGTAGTCTTTTATGCTTTCTGCTTATTTTTCTCTGCAGCTTCCTTTCCCTGCCAAAGAGAAGATGTGATGAATGCATCCCTTTCTGGGTGGCATATCAGTATTTCTTTTGCACTAAGCCACTGCTAGTTTTCATCCCAATTAATAACAACAGTGTTCCTTAAAAACGTAACAAAGACTAATACTCCTATGGTGTGCATTGCAAGACCAATACCCATCAATAATTCAGTAAATTAAATTTGTAACGTTTTATACATAGTCAAGTTTATTGTTTTGAAAGTAAAACAAATATATTTGAACATACATACATAGTCTACTGCTTTTTGCATAAAATCCACACAAAAACATTTCAGCAAATTTATTGAAGGTAAAAATATTTTTTGACAATTAAAAATTCCAACTTGATTTCTTTATAAAGTTGATGCAACCCATTAAAGACTTGCCAAATGGTAAACATATTAAAACACATGTAAAATGCATGCATATTTATTATTTTATATAGCTATGTCTAATATTGACAATTCCAGTAAATATAAAATCTGTTGAGGAACTGATGAGCAGCAATGTTAATTATGACAATAAAGCATCCACTAAAGTTTGTGTTTATGGATATTATGAATAGATGCTTATAACACATAAAGTCAGCCACAACTAAAAAGAGAAACTTCATGGATTTTTCTTTCATCAAAATAAATCTTTAAGAGGCCCTGTTCCAATCTGCATAAGTTAAGACTAGTTCTAGCCCAGCTAGAATGAAGTTATCCCAATAGTTTAACTGATTATTATTTTTTTGTATATAAACCATATAAATATTACACTTCAGGCAGAAATGTTAATAAATGTATTTATAGTATATATATTAGATTTGCATTAGAAGAAAACTATATATTCAATAAGAACCCAATAAATGAATAAAATTAAAACCTATAATAAGATGTAATAGTTAAAAGTTTTTGCATTTTAAAAAAAGATTATTTTATCTTATTTTCTGCTATCTATTTGGAACCTCACAAACAAAATAATAAATTAAAAAGAAATATTAACAGACATTTCTGAATCAGGCTCATTTGACAATAGATTGATCACCTGAGTAGAACTTCATTCAAATATTTCTCATCAGGCCACCTGTTATGGAAGAAACTACTGTCTCTGGATGAAAAATGAAAAAAATATACTGGTTCCTATTTTGGAATTCATATAATATCTTCATGTTAGAGTCAGCACCTACAATATACAGGGTTTTTTAAAGTAAAACAATGGATAAACATGACTTTTTATTTTAAATATTCACTCATATTTATCTCAAAACCCTAGGAAATATTTGGGGAATTTTAGTTATAATAGTTGTAAGTTAATAGTTATAACAATTTAATTAATTGACTCCAAAAGTTTTATACTGCTAGTAGAACACTCCCACTGACTGATTTGCTCTTCCTCTTATTTAACCTTTTAAACCTTTTATTTCATATTTTAATAAATTGCCTAATCCATGCAAGTGAACCAGGACTGAGATTTGGAAACACCTTATACATACACCCTAAATTGGCAACCTAATTTTCTGAAGAAAATAAAATAAATCAATTAACAAGAAAAACTAAATTAAGAGTTAAACAATCTTTCAAATTTAACAAGAAATTGTTTCAAGGAACTACCTGTAGTTATCCTAAAAACCCTCAAATCTTGTTGTAACCAGCCAACACAGTCAGAGAAGTTAAGTATAATTATCTATATACTGAAAAGTCACCCTGTATGTGCAACAATTTTCCTAGGTAATGATTGTATGAGTTAAAGTCCATCTCAGGTGAACAACTTCAGTTTATGCACTGTGTCTTTTTCCCTTCCCTTCCTGCAGCCTCTGAATGCCACTTCAGAACTACTGTCGAAAGTCCTCTATCTTTTTGCAGCAGACTTGGTGATGGGGTATTTTTTCTGCTAGTTGTGCCTTTTCCAGAAATGGATGGACACAAAGTTTACGAAGGATAAGATAAAACAGACAATCCAGAAGTATTGTTTACACATACCGGTACTTAATTACTAGGGCAGTACAAACCATTCAGATGGATACTTCTACAGCAATGGCAACAGAAGTGATGTCTATGCGTACATAGAGATTATTTCATAAAGTCCTTAAAGTGTCTCCCAAGCCTTTAAAAGAACATAGGTATGCACTGTCCTAAAGATGTTTTAGTAATGGATTATATAAATGGAAGCATCTAATAGAAACTTGTAAATCAGTGCCAATGTGGCACCTTAAGACAATTATTCTACTTTAATTGCTAATTTTTAATTATTGGATGTACATTCATCTACCATGCAAAACAAAAGAAAATAGCAGATAAATGTTGCAACAGAAGTATCTGTCTTTTACAGCAATATTATTTTCCTGCTCTCCAAGTGCATAAAATGAGCAATCACACTGTAATCATCTGAGAAGTCTAAACAAAGAAGTATGTGATGCTTTCTTTATTTGAAGTAATTTGTTTAAACAAATACTTTTCAATGTTTTTTTTAAAAATACAACCTTATTCAAAATTCTTCTATTAATTTTCAAATCAATTTCTTCCACTATGCTATATTAGTCTATAGAGTTTTATTATATAAAATATTTTCTTCCACAAAAGAAAATTAAAATAAATCTGAATTAAATAAATCTTAAAATTAAAACAAATGTGAATAATTAATGCAGTATTTCTGACTTTATTGAATTATGCACCACCTTTCTCTATTACTAATATTACAAAGCACACCTTATAATAAACTTAAGATTCTACCAATCTTGCAGGTATATCATCCTGTGTTTATTAACTACAATTAACGCCTATTTGCCTGGTGCAAAGTTTTAAAGTCACAGAATAATATTTTTATGGGTAATAAATTATTACCTGAGTTATCAAGAGGATAATATAGTAAACTTTTAGGAAAAGGTTGTAATAAATATTTCTCTGCTAAACTCATTAAAGATTTATCCTTTTTAACAGAGAAAAAATAAAAATCACGAATTTATCATTTCAGTCAGCATAAGCTGTTTAATCCCCAACAATGATATAAAACAGGCTTTATTCAGCATCTCCTAACATCTTACCTTTCCACTAACAGGATAAAGCATATAAAAAAGCAGGAATGTTGTTTAATTCTTGCATTGATCATTTTATTAATAGCAAGAAGTAATTTGGTTTATATATGTGGATCTGATTGTGAAAAATATATCATAAAATAACTTTGAAAACATAGCTACACATGTACCATTTAATTTCTAATTGTTATTGCTGTATCTATTCCTCTAGATAATTATACATACTGATATACTAAAGTATATATGGTAAATAATTAACTTTTAAATATAGTACAAACTTATGAATAAATATAAGATCAATAATAATAATATGCAATTTACACTCACTTATGCTTCTATTCATGAAAATCCCCTCCCTAATAGTATAAAGTTATAGTTCATCAAGCTTTCACAATAGCTGCCTGTGGAAGAAACAATGGAAATATATACAAAATCCTTTTCCTGAGCAATATGAAACCATGCTTCTGTGATTTTCATGACATCCTACCAAATTTTTAAATTTTGATATTTTAAAAAATCCCTTTAATTTCTCAAAGGTATTAGATATTAAAAATAAGTTGTCTATACTACATATAAATTTAGTTGTATCAGAATTAAAATACTAAAAGATTGACATTTTATTTAAAAAGATGCTTTATTCCATCTTTATTTTGAAATGGAAAGTGGCACACCATAGCAAAATATTTATGTAATTTACTGAACACATTTCCTTCTCTTCAAGATGCTTATCTGTATTATCAGAGAAAAATGTTTGAAATGAACTATATATATATGTGTATAGAAAGTAAATCTAATTTACACCACATTAGTAATGTAATATTTATGCACACAAATTAAGATCTTTTTGCTCTCAGCATATATAAAGATCAGAATAATCTAAATATTCAGTTTTCAATATTGTGCTGCAAAGTTTAACTTATGGGGTCCTTGGTGCTCGCTGAGCTTGGTTGTTTTCTTGCAAACATTTGATTACCAAACTAGGTAACATAACATATATCAATGTATACAATTAGCAACCCAATCCTATGTCTATTTATTGAAATATCTCATGGAGTTCAATGATGCATACTCATGAAAAAGTGTGCAGAGAACTGAAAGCTAAATAATTCATTTCTTTAAAACTCAAAGTTGTGCTACTTCACACAAAAAACATAAGTGCATTTAAATAGTTACCAATGCAAGATACTGTCCTATCCAAGTTTGGATGCATAGTTTACAGAAATAACAGTGTAGAAGTCAAAATATATCTGATAGAAAAACTTGTCTAATTCTATGTTTTACATATCTTGAAATTAAGATGGCCACAAAAACCCAGTAAATTACACAAAAATTCATATTATGTTATTTCTCTGTAATTCTTCACGAAAATATTCTCAGGCTTCTCTGGGGTTTTTTTTTTCCAGTTTCCCTAAAGAAGTATGCAAGAGATTTATGAAAACTATAATAGATATGATTATGTAAAGAAGTTAATAGTTTTTATAGAAAAGGAGTATTTGCATAGAATTTGGATTGTTCATTCTACAATATAGCAAGGTAATTCAAAAATACACTAAGTGAGGTCTAATAATGCCAATATAGATACAAGCTTAACTTTATACAAATTGCCTCACTAATTACCCAGTAAGACTATACTTCTATAGTTGTTTTTTTTGCAGAACTGCAGCATGTGACCTATGGAAGAACTCTACATATATTTATAAATCGTGCTTCATAGTTTAAAATATTATCATTTAAAAATGCATCAGAAAATCCACATTTATGAATCCAAAATATAACTACAGTGGAAAATTTTACTATAGTAAAATAACTGTAGAGATATGAAGCACAGTGCTTGACAAAATATCCCCTTAATTTTCCAATGCGTAAATGCATTAAAGTATATCCCAGTGTGAAACAGGCAAACTCAGATACATTATGTTTAGACATGAAAATATCAGAAAAATGTCTTGCAAGATTAAATAGTATAAACTCATAATTCTTACTGAAATTGGTACAACAAATTACAGCATCTCCAAGAAATACTCACAATATCATTCAGTTACTTATCAAATACAATTATATCAACCACACAGATGCTTGATACAGAATAAAAATCTTTTGAATATTAAGCTACAACCCAATTGCCAATTTTAATGTATTACATATCATAGCATACTTAGCTTGAGTTTTTTGATCCACATGATAAAAGGAATATAAAATTCTCACACAATAATTTTTATATTTGAAAAGTCTCTCTCCAAGTCAAGTTTTAAAATCCCAAATAGTATTATCTCATTAGAAAAAAGTGGAAGAAATAAAGTTTTATATGGTTTCCAAGCTATCACATAAATTAAGTTGCTGCTTATGTGTCATGTAGGGACTTCTTCATATGCTAAGCAAGTGGCTTGTGTATATGTTTTGCATAAGAAAATAGCTTCTGCATATAAGGAAACATGTTATTTTTGATTCTGGCAAATATATTGAAACACATCTTTGTTGAGGATTTAATCCACACAGACACACATATGCATTTGTAAATTTGCACAATAAAATATATTTTATATAGAAAACAGCCTCTCAGTCTTTCTCAGCCTCCCCTCCCCCCTCTCAGTGTATGTGTGTATGTGTATTACAATGAAAACCAAATATAATAAAGAGGCCAGGCTCCTGAGTGCAGGATTATGCCATTGGATTATAGACGTCTTTTAAAAAGTGTTGGAGAGGCACATATATTAAAATAAAACATTTTATATCACTTTTTTGTTTTTGAATTTTGATTCTGGTTACAGTCACAGTGGTATTTCAACCCAGGCCTCAGACTGAAACAAAAATATTAGAAGGGGCAATTTGTAAACATATCTCATTACTGTATTCAAAAGAGAACAGGCATCAGCAAATTTCAATTATTATCCAAGAGAACAGATCTTCAATCAGAGAATTGAAAGATATTCTCTGATTTATTGCTGTCTATAGGATGTGTTGTCTGTAGTGTTTTTGTAGGGGTAGTTTTACCATAGGATTGAGAGGACGAAGAATGAGAACTTTCACTGGAACTGCTGCGGGTCTCTGTGCTTGTGCTTGTCTTTTTCATCTTTCTTCTTTTTGCAAGAGGTGCCTTGTCAACATTCTGGAGGCAAAATCCTTCCCTTTTATACTTGTTAAAAGCCTATTTAGAATAGCAAAAACAATTCTTAGTTTTCACTGGTTCCCTCTGGTCAACCTTCAAAGTCTCTTCTTATCATATTTTTTTCCAAGCAGCACAAATTCCCACAAGAGTATTTTTTAGTTAATTTCAAAATCTTCACATATTGTTTTATAAACACACATAAAAAGTATTCTTTCAAGTCCATCTAGCCCTTTAAATTAGCTTTTAATTTTCCAATAACATTCTAATCCCTCTTCTGCTCTTATCCCAAAATTATTTTTTTCTGTTTAATCCTTAAACATTCTTAAACTTATCTCATCCTGTAGAAAGAAACTCTTCCTGTGATGAAACTATTCCTTCAAAAGGTTCTTAATATCTAGAAAATCAATAGTAAGCAACTTCCTAAAGTAGGCAAACCTAGCATTTCTTGAAGGCACAAATCATGGCTTAGGCAGGGTGATTTTCTTCTAGCTCCTAGAGGTCTCAAATTGGTTGAAGATTGTTATTTTATGATCTTTCCGGCTGACAGACTCTGTATGGAGCAAACCTATGGGCGATCCTAGTTCTCTCCTTGATCTAGAAAGGAGTTCTGAGGAGCCAATCCGATCACTGGCTCCTCCTTCTGTTGTGGTTGTCAGCTCCATTCTTACTTCCCCACAAGTGTGGCCTGGCCTATTATGAGTGCTGCATACTAATGATAGATTTGATCATAGTCTTTGTCTGCTATCAACTGCAAAACACACCTAGCCAATTCAGAGACATTTGAATTTTTGGTCTACAATTTAGTTAAATATGAACCTTAAACATGAGAATGTCAAAGAGTAGGCTCTCAAAAGAGACAAGTTTTTTTAAGGGTTATGTGTATCTAGGATTGAATAGAAAACCAGTGGAGAACCATGGGTTCTAGTCCTGCCCTAGGGATGAAATCAGCTGTGTGATTTTAAGCTAGTCACTTAGCTCTAGAAAGAAGGCAATTACAAACAACTTCCAAAATGTTGCTCTCCTCACAGCTTCGCACTGCCTGGCTCAGCCTCTTGGCGCTGTGAGAACGCCCCGCTGCCTGCCGAAACCGGGCTGGGGGCTGGGCGGCGTTGTGCTTCTTATTGGATTCGCACTGGCCGGCTCAGCCTCTCGGCACTGTGAGGAGAGAGCCCCACTGCCTGCTGAAACCAGGCAGGCTGGGGGCTGGGCATTGTTGCGCTTCTCTTTGGATTCGCACCGCCTGGCTCAGCCTCTCGGTACTGTGAGGAAAGCGCCCCGCTGCCTGGGTGACATTGCGCAGGTAACTCACGCTGCTCATGGCATCCCCATTTGCTGGCCACTTCCAGGCGATGGTGCATTTCTTCATTCCTCACGAAGGGTGACACCTCCCCAGCTGCATTTCTTGCCTGTTTTTCTCCCTCCCTCATCTCAAATATTTTCCCACCACTCTGTCCTTAGGAAGGAAGGAAGGAAGGAAGGAGAGGGAGGGAGGGTCTGAGGGAAGTCCTGCCTTAGTCTTGCCCTGCTGCCCTTTCACCATCCCCTTGCCCCCTCCTCCTAGCCTATCCTGGGGGTCTCCCATCCTATTGCTAAGGATGCTTTGGATACAAAGCCGGGTCTCCTCACATGGAGAGGGAGTGGGCCTCCCTCTGACTTTACCCTCGTACCCATAATGAGCAACCTGGCTAAGAGAGCAAGCATAGCAGCAGCAGCAGCCTTAAGGAGGAGGTAAGCGCAGCTGGGCGTCCCCTTGGGGAAATGGGGCTGGGCTTGGTGCTGCGGGAGCTCAAGGGTCGGGTTGGCCGTTTGACCTCTGCTGCCCAGGGCTCCAGGCAGCCCGTGCCATGGTCCAGCTCCCCTGCATAGCCTGAGAGGGACAGTGAGACTCCTCCGGGGGATCATACCTTGGCGCTTGCTCCAGTCCCACCCCCCTCTGCCAGAGACCGTCAGATCTGCCCCACTCCTGCCCAGGCCCCCACAGGCACCCTTGCCACAAGCGATGTAGAGCTGGCCATGCCCACCCAGTAGGCCACACCCACCCGCCCTGCCGAGGGCAACCACAACGCTGATGTGGCCCTCAATGAAATTGAGTTTGACACCCCTGAAGTAAATGAGAAATATTATAATATAAATTTAATAAATAAATAAATAAATATAGTTTCATTTAGGAAAAAAAGGTAGTATAAGCTTACATTAAAAGTTGCTTTGACATGTATTGCAGCTCCTGAAGATCCTAAATTGTCTGGAGTCATTAATGGGTTGGATGACAGTTGGCAACCATCCTGAAGCCAATCATTGTATCTCAAACTGGTCATTTTAATCCTCTTATTTGGATCCACTGTGAGAAGTCCTAGTATGAACGCATTAGATATTTTAAAATAACAAACATTATCTATTGAATGTTACTTATTTAACATTCATTTATAAACAGTTAACTTAAATACTGGCAATTAGTTTTTTAAAATGGCTGAATTTATTAATCTTTATTTAAATGTATATACTTTGATATTCCTCTTATGTAAATTGATTACAATGAAACTTTATTTACAGAAAGGTCACAAAATATTATATTAATTAAGTTTGATTGCCTTGTTAATTTTAATTTAGAAATGTCTATGTACTTCAAACCTTGAAACTTTTTTAAACATACAAATTTGAAAGCTGGAAGATCTGAATTAGATTCTATAAAAATAAAACTTGAAAGAATAAAATATGAAGCTGTTTTAAAGAAACAGAAATCTATTATAATAAAGTTTTCAATTATTAATTTATACAAATTGTGCTAGCATCCTCAGCAAATATTTTAGTAATTTCCAACAGTTAAATTACTAATACCCCCATCTTCTTTTGTACTGCCATGTCTATCTTGACATTTACCACCAGCCGTTTATCCCTTTATTATTTACATTTCTGGGGCACTTCCAATAATTTTTATTTGCATTATTTGTTAGATAACCAGGATAATTTATATCACTGAAAGTAGCAAAATTTTGCTACACTGTGTATAAATTCACTTATAAAGAAGTCATTAATGTTATGGATTAACTTTGCTTTGTTCATTTTAGTGAAGGTATTTTTATTGGTCAATGAACAAAATAAAATTTCTGTATGTCTATCTAATACTCCTAAGAATTATTAGATAAGTCAGTGATCAATATATACCTTGTATCAAATCTTTGGCTTCCTGAGAAACATTTTTCCAAGCATCTCCTTGAAATGAAAATTCCCCTCTTTTAATTTTCTTCATTGTTTCCAAAACATTTGTACATATTATACTGCTATCTTGAGACTGAAAGGGTATTTGTCCTGAAAGCATTGTATACTTTTCAGGGGGAAAAAAAGAAATATTTTAAATCAATAACTACAGATAAATACAGTTCTTATTTATCATATTTGTGTAGATATACTATAAATATCATTAATAACAAATTGTACATCTAATCATTTTAAAGTTCATTTTTACACAGAGGTAGTCTTCTACTTACGACCGTAATTAAGCCAGGAATTACAATAGTAAGTTATGGCAATCATTAAGAGAGTCACAATGTAATTACTCTAATTTTACAATCTATTTTCCAGTGGTTGGTAAGTGAACACTGTAGTCGCTAAAGGCTGCAGTGATTAAACAAATATGGCATGCCCCTGCGCATGCCCAAGATGGCGGACCGGCAGCGGATCGCTCCGTAGCTACGGACCCGGCAATGTGGGTACGGGGTGTTTTTGGGGGTGCCTCGGGGGGGCTTGCGGCGACGAGCGGGTGGGCGAACCCCCGCTCGGACCCGTTCTAGCCTACCCGGCCCGTTTTAGGCCATTTTAGGCCCGTTTTAGGCCCGCCCTGACCCGACTCGGCTCCTCTTCAGCCTGGGCCCGTTTCCAGCTCGGGCCCAGCTTGGACTGCCGCCGGAAGGACGCGGCCTGTTCGACTGCGGCTGGGAGGACCCGGCCGCAAAGCTGAGAGGACTCGGGCGGTGTAGAAGGACTTGGGCGGCCGGGAAGAACCTGGGCGGCATGGAAATCTCTGGCTTTTGGGCGGTATGGAATGACTCCGGCCAGGAAGATCTCGGGCGGCCTGGTGGTGGAGGCCTGGTCTGGACTGTATTATTCGGCTCCCCGGCCGGACGCGGGCCTGCTCCAGTTGGTCGGGCGGCCTGGCGTTCGGCCTATTTTCGGCCCGGGCGGCCTGGAAGACCTTGGCGGCCTGGCGGTTGGAGACTTGACTTCGCCCCCATTGCTCGGCTTTTTGACCCTGGCGCTGGCCGGCCTGGTTGGTCGGGCGGCCTAGCGTTGGTTGGGCGGCCTGGTGTTGGCCCTGTTTCAACTGAGCGGCGGAAGCTCCGGTTCCGGCCCTGTCCTCCCCAGCCCTGGCTCTTCAGCGGAGGGCCTGGTACGGCCCAGAGGACCCAGAGGGTGACCTGTCTTCGGCCGTTGGAGGCCTTGGTGACGACCGGAGGGCACAGGAGACGTGGCCTCGGCCTTGTCTCTGGCCGGTGGAGGATGGCCTGGAGGATCCTGGCTTTGGCCCCGTTCCAGCCGATGGAGAACTTGGTGTGGCCGAGACTGAAAATCTTTTCCCCCCCCTTCTTCTTTTGATCTCCCACAGCCGGACTTATGATTTAACTAATGTATCCGAGGACGGTCCTATTGGCTCTGCGCGACTCACCCCTCGCGCAGGCCTGGCCCATTAAGATCACAAGGGCCCACCTTGAGGATGGGGTTTGGAACCCCGAGAGGTGGCATGCTGCGGGTGCTAATAGGAAATTATTGAAATTGGCCAAATTAAGGTTCTTTTTAAAGGGGTGTTTTAATAAATTTTTAGGG
>NW_015386287.1:41743-71894 GCF_001527695.2 Protobothrops mucrosquamatus
ACCCTCTGGAACGAACTACCCCCCGAGATTCGGATGATTCCGGATCTCTTAACCTTCCGCCGCGCCCTCAAGACATGGCTTTTTCAGCAAGCGGGACTGACCTAGGGTGAATTTTTAAATAGGGACAATTTTTAATGATTTTAAACAAGACACAGCTACAAATATTTGGTTTTTAATTGGCTTTTATAGGGAAATGTTTGTATTGTTTTTTAATATGCTGTGAGCCGCCCTGAGTCCCATGGGGGAGAAGGGCGGCATATAAGTCTTATTAATAAATAATAAATAAATAAATAAATAAACAAATTCGTTATAGCCAATGGCCAACTTTTGCTGGAAATCATGGTTACATGACCACAGGATGCTGCCCTAAAATAAGAGCCAGTTACCAAGCGCCCAAAATGTGATCACATGACCATGAAGGGAGTACAGTTTCAGAACTTCAAAAAGATTTTGAGGCGGGAGACGTCTGTCGTAACATTGAACATCACAACCAACCAGTTATTAAGCAAGGATTATCTGCAGTATAAATAAAGTAATGTTTTCATAAGTTAGAGTATAATTGCTTCAGTCAACTTGTTTCATAAGAAAGAGTATAATCTTATTAAACTCTAATCTTTTATAAAAAGCGATTAAGTAAAATGCCATTGGTCCTTCACCTCTGCTATTATAATTGTAACAATGGACTATCCAGACAAAATATGCTTCCTCTCAATCATTGCCAAGAGATCTGTACCCAAAGATAGTATACTTAAACAAATTTAATTGTAAATAAGACTATGTCACTGATTACAAATTTGACTGAATTAAAGGATTAATCATGGTCAAAATACATCACCAGTCTTATGATCTAATTCAAGTGAAATCAGAATTGTTTCCCTATTTTCCCTAGCAACCAATGCAAAAAACCCCACTAAATTTATTATGATAAATATGTTTAATTCTATTATTTTCAGGCATCTTACTTACTAGGCAGTTAGTCTAAATGTTTTTGTATCTGACAGGTGGTTAATTTTTATAATACTTGACCTTGTTTTCAATTATAATTTTGCTGGATACAGTTTTTGTTTCTATAAAGGTTGTAGATTTTAGCCAGTTGAATTGCAGTTCATTTTCTTAGTCTTTTCTGCTACATCTAATGAAATATTTCATATTCTGCTCAACATTAATGTTGAGCATTTATATACATCAAATATAATTAACTTTTTTCATTAATATTGTTATCACCCATGCTTGGATACTTCTTTAAAAATGCCAAAAATGCTTACCAAAATAACTCCCAAACTCCAGAGGTCACAGGATTCATCATAACCATTATGGTTTAAGAGCTCTGGAGCAGCATAATGAAGGGTAAAACATGGAGTTCTAAGAGGCTGATTGTCTGAAGGTTTTAATCGGGCAAATCCAAAATCAATTATTTTTATTTCTGAATTATCACTTTCATCTGTGAATAATAAATTCTAAAAAAAAGTATTAGAGAAGTAGAGTTAATTTCTCATAATAGCAAGAATGCTGAAATGATTTTTTTTTTACTGATGACAAAAGATAACTCTTTGTTATATCTTACACATTCAGGAAATCTTTTCTCTAAAAGCCTAATCATCAAGAATAAAAAAAAAACAACTAAAGCAATACATCATTCAAAGACCACTCATTTAGCAATCATTTGAAGTTATGATGGCATTAAACAAGGAGACTTATGGCTGTTCATCATAGTTGTAATCATTGCATCACATGATCATCATTTGGGCACAGTGCTCTATTGTCATGTGTTTGCCATTTGCAATCTTCACTGCCACCTTCCATTAAGCAAAATCAACCACAAATGGTGATAATAAGACTACAGGATGCCAGGGCCATGTGGGATTCACCTAACAACAGCATCTGAAACTGCTGCAAATGCCATCATAAGTCATATGGTCATGTGACACTGCACTTTCCAAGTACATCTCTTAGTGATAGATTTCCATTGTCAAATGAGGACGACCAGTGTAGTGAAAAGTAGGGCAGGGCATGCTTAAAAAAATGATTTAATAAAGTGCCTCAGACCTCACCTCTCAAGTACTCACTAAACTAGCTAGTAATTTTTTCAGATTTTCACAGGAACAAATACAGCGTTAAGAAATACACTCATCAAAAGTTAATGCAACTCTTAATGCAGCATCAGTTTTTTTCATGCTTATATGGAAGGCTGAAAAAATCTGCTTTAATGAGTAGAAGACACTGTCTATGCAAATAAGCACTGAAAAAAATCATACAAAATTATTGGATTTATTTAATAGCTTCTTAAGAACAACTGAGATCTATACACTCAAATGTTTATTCGAAGCAGTATCTTCTATTTCAATTTAATTTGTTAGCCCTTCAGCATTACAGAACAGATCAGGAAATGAACTCCACAGGAAGGCTAAAACTCCTGCCCTTTCTTCCTAATGTTATCTCATTTCTCTGGACTCAGCCTCTTTCACTAGATAATGGGGGAAAGGGCAGGTTAAAAAATAATAATAACATGAGCTCTTACATATTGCTGTCAAAATCATCTTCCTTACTCTGCACCCATTAAATCCTTGCCTAAGCATAGTTTTTCTTATAGGATGATTTCAAATACCGTATTTATCGGCGTATAACACGCACTTTTTCCCCCTGAAAATAGGGGGCAAATGATGTGTGCGTGTTATACGCCGATATAATGTTAAGAAGCCATGTTTTTAAGTTTTTTTCCTGAAATTTCCCTCTTAAAATGAAGGTGCGTGTTATACACCTGTGCGTGTTATACGCCGATAAATACGGTAATTTTCTTCTACATACAGAAATCTTCCATTAGCAGAATGGTGTGTTTCAATTTCTCCTCTTCCCACAATTCCAGTGAAGTGAAATTTACTAACTTAGAACATAAGCTGTGTAGTTCTAACATTAAGCCGGAAAACAATGCATGCATAATAGACTCAATTTAACAAATAAAACTAATACAAATACAAAGAAGGTTATACAAGTAGTCCTCAACTTACGATCAAAATTTCTGTTATTAAGTGAGACATTTGTTAAGTGAATTTTGCTCCATTTTACAATCTTTCTTGCCACAGTTGTTAAGTGAATCACTGCAGTTAAGTTAGTGACAAGGTTGTTAAGTGAATGTGGCGTCTCCATTCCATGACTGTCAGACACTGTAACCCATCATAAATATGAGTCAGTTGCCAAGCATCTGAATTTTGAGCATGCTGCAATAGTCGTAAGTGTGAAAAACAGTCATAAGGGTCACTTTTTTCAGTGCCATTGTAACTCTGAATGGTCACTAAATAAACTGTTGTAAGTTGAGGAATGCCTGTATTATAGGACAGGACAGTAGGCAATTGACTAAATGACACCTCTCCTAACTCACAGGTTATGTATCTCTTATGAGAAAATATCACCTTACTATTGATAGATAACTTATCCCTATCTTAAGATTTTTATAAATATTTTATTATGTTTTTATTTATATCAATTATTAAAAAAATACAGCCATAACAAAGTAAAGGAGAATAAAAGAATTAATAAGAAAGGTGAGAATGGTCAGACTTCATAGGCTTCACACATTTCCTAAATTCATACCTCAGGTTTTAAATCTCTGTGTACTACTCCCACATCATGCATATGGCTCACTGCAGAAACTAATCTGCGCATGATATAACTAGCTTCAGTTTCACTGAAGTACTTCTTTTTCTGGATGCGTTCAAGTAATTCTCCCCCTTTCAGTAGTTCCATTACTAGAAACGTGTGGAGCTAAAAACAAATACAATTTTTAGAAAAATGTATTTCTAAATGTAGAAGAGAAATAATTAGTTGGACAGATTTACTATTCAATTAAAATATAAATACAGCTCTGAAAATTCTTTCAACTGATATATTGTAATTCAACTGATATATGGTAATTGTAATATATTGTAATTTTACAACCTTTCTTGCCACAGTTGTTAAGTGAATCACTGCAGTGATTTGACACTGCAGGAGTCAAATTAGATTCCACCATCAAAATGATTCTTCTATGACACCCTCCTGAGTTTTAGAAGAACCCACAAAATTTGTTCTGGCAGTTTAGCTCCAAAAATGAAATCCCACCGAGCAAGTAAGCATCTCATCACATACTCTGAGTTCCAACAACTGAGAATTTGATATGTTTTGGGTTATTTGCTAACTAACCCTGGAAAGAAGTTGATATATCCTGATTAAACAGCATTTCGCTGTTCTATATAAAAGGTTAATATTTTGAAATTAGTAAACCCTGTAGTTTAAATAATGCTAAAGAAGATCCTCCTATAATTATTTCATTGGGTACAGCCAAAGCCTAAATGCTGATATTTAAGTTTTCCTTTCTTTCCCTTCAAGATCATTTACCATAAATTAGAATTCCTCTGAAAATACAAGAGGGATTTTTATTTCACTTTTTATATAGTATTATTAGACAATGAATATAACAAGACTTTAATAGTTAGGATGAAAAAGGCAGGCCCACATTGCTAAATACTAGAATATTTCTATCCAGAATTGAGAAAGGGGTTGAATTTATACTGGCTATCACACCTTTCATCAGACTGGCCCCAACTGGCTTCTCTCTGACAAGTAAAGTGTTGATCAAATTTGGGAATAAAACATTTATTCTAATCTTTTTGTGGGTCTTTTATTGACAACTCTTCTGAGTCATTTTGTTGAATTAGCAATGTACACATGCAATAAATAAATAATCCCCACAACAAAATATTATTTTGCATCTTCTGGATAGCTATATGTACTTTTAGAAAAAAATAAGTTAGGGTTCAATTAGTTGTTGGAGATATAGTGCTCAAAGCAATGTTAATTCATATAGTGAGGTTCTTTCTGGGATAGAAAATATTTCACATACAATTTTACTCTAAAAGTTTCCACATTTTTTGTAAGTATTAAGTTTATTTAAATAATTTACTAATAGTTAGAAACTAACAGGATCAACAGAAATGTATTTTGTTCTCTTTCTTTATTTGTGTGTGTGTGTGTGTGTGCGCGCGCGCGCGCATGTACTATACCAAAAGTCAAGCCCTATATAAATATAAATTACACTAAATGTTCAAAAAAGTTGCTATTTTCTTTTAAATACTTTCTTACTTATTTGACATATGATAGTTGAACATTCCTAAGTACAATAACAATTTCTCTGAAAAAAAAATAGTTAATAAAGCATGTTGTGATTGGCCAATCACAACATGCTTTGTTAACTATTAATTAATAGTTAATAGACTTGGTACATTCTCTTTATTAACTATTAATTAATAGTTAATAGACTTTTGGTACATTCTCTATATAAAGGCGTGTGTATGCATGAGTATAGATAAACAGACAGAGAGACACAAAGAAGTAGACACTGCATAATAGAAAAAACATCTTTCCCCATTTCTCATTTTTTCTCATGAAATGAGCTGACTTAAATTTAATTATTTAATGTATAACTTAGCATGGAAATAAATACAGAATATAAGTAAAGGTTAATTTAGTAAATAAGTAAGGATGTTTGCAGTTTTTCCCTTCTCTAGCTTGTAAAATAGTTTTTTTAATTTTTTTTAATTAAGATATATAATAGCATCTTCTATGGTAGGTAAGTCCACAATAGCTTTACACTATAATAAATATATTTATTTCTTAACAGAGTAGCTGTTCTGGCAGAGTCTATTAGTGCCTCCCAACACAATATAGAACAATAATTAATTTAACTGAAGAGGTGAAAGGAAAGAAGATTTGAAAGTTAAAATGTTTCCATAGCTTGTAACAGAAAAAACTAACAGTAAAATCCTTCTATATACTGTCTTGTGTTCCTTTCATTTTCATTTAGCATGTTTCTAATATTCACACCACCCTTTCTTGCTTGCTTTCTAAAGATTAGGCAGAGCAAAAATACAGAAAGCAAAGCATATTGCAATACCTGATCGTGATAAATTTCATGCAATTTTACAACATTGGGATGTCCTTCGCAGAGTTTTAAAGCTGTAATTTCTCTCTGAGTGTTGACTTCTAGCCTGAAAAATTAAGTCAGTGAATATTATGATAAAACAAACTTCTGATTTGACAATGCTATCTTTATAAATTAGACTGCAAAGTTTTATTAAAATATTTCCTTAGATGTAAACAATGTGCCTTAAAACCCACGTCCTAATGTAATGATTATCCAACAGTTTTCAACCTGACAAAGGAGAAGATTAAGATCCTTGTAACATTAAGAACTTGTACCTTTGTATTCTTCACATTGTATGATTGAGGGTAAGAACTGTTTCCATTTCTTATCTTTATCAGAAAGTGTGTAGTCTATTCTTTGTTGGACAGATCCTACACTGAGTACTAATTTCAGCTCAAAAGACAATATTTAAAAAGGATTTCACCCCCAAAATATAAAAATAGAAATAAGAAGATATTAACTATCTGTAGACACAAACTAGATGTGTTCAGTGCTCAAAACAGAAGACTGATGGGTCAGAATACATGACTCTTGAATCATCTGAAGGGATGTCACACAAAAAAAAACCCTAAAAACTATTTTCTACTATCTTAGAATGCAACACTTAATCAGAATATTCCTTCCTGTAACTTATTAGGAAAAAACCTCCTAAGAATAAGAGCAGCTTCACAGTGAAACCAATAACCAAATAAGAAGACAGGCTTTCCATCACTAAATGGATCAGTTTCCTTTATTCATTGAGCAGTTGAATGGCCTTGATGACTCAAGGGTTGAAGTATGTGCTGTAAGTATTTAAAATGTTTCAATATTTTTATGTAAGAGAGTTGTTTGTTTCAACTAAACATAATCTTTTAAAGCATTTACGTTGTTAACAAATAATTTTCCCTCAGAATGGAGGTGAATGGCAGCTTATATAAAAATATAGATAAACATATATAATCATCATGCTGCTCCCTTTTAGACCGAGCAAAGTTTAGAAAGAAAATAAAAAATAGGAGATCCGAACTTTAACATAATGAGATAAAAAAAAGGAAAGAGAATATACCACTTTCCCAGGAGGACATACCTAGCCACTATGGGTTTTTTTTTTACCATGCTTCTTATTTTCCCAGACATTTTACTGTAAAATTATAATGATTCCACTGCCTCAGGATTTCATCCAAAATGTTATAATTTTAATTTTGCTACTGTGCTGTCCTGAACATCTTAAGCTGTTCAGAGAATATTTAAATTGCAGGCTTTTGTAGAAATTAACACTATTTTTTAAAAAATAAATAATGTATTGGTTGTTTTTATACCTTTTACTGATTATTTTTACTGCATATTCACGTCTAGTTTTCTTGTGTAAGCATTTTCGACAGATGGAAAAACTACCTTCTCCCAGTGGTTTTTCTTTTAAGTCCAGCTCATAGTGGAGATAAAATGGAGAGTCCTGAAATGAAATACTTTATTTTATTTATTAACAGTTACTGAATAAAATAAAAAATAGACAACCATAAGCATATACACTTAAATGGCATGTGCAAAAGGAACTTCATTACCAGATAGTTTGGGCTAAGAAAAAAACTTATTATTAACAAGTTGCTTATTCATCAATGCTTCAAGTAGTATTAGCCGAGGCCAGGTATATTACTGTGTCCATGTATGCCCATGACACTGTTTATATTACTATATGTGTATGTTTCTGTATTTGTTCAAGAATATATAAGCAAATCTGCAGCGCTTTCTAGACTAAGCTTATTCTAAGTGGTATGAAAACATGCACGTAAGAACTTCCCTGATAGACCTGGATAAAGCTTAATACAGTATTCTATGCCTTACATCAGCTAACTAAATGAACCTATGTCAAATGTCAGCTAATAAGCAGGATATAAGAGTTTTACTGTTACTTTAAAAAAAAATCCATTGCTTACTAGGTTATTAGCAAAAGAAGCCCAAATTATAAGATATTCTTGTATCACAGCAAAGAAAACTATTAAGTTTTATATTTCACATTAAAATATGTTATGTACTAGAGAATTATTTTATATGCTTGAATGGTTAATGGTTACGACTACCTTCATCATAGCACTTCTCGCAATATTTGTAACTCCAGGTTGGCTATGTTTTGTCAGAAAACAAACTGGATCCATAATGGCTGCATTGTGTTTGAATAAGATGGAAGGAGCAACAAAAGAATATCCCTAAACGATAAAGAAACCAAACATCAGTTATGTGCAAAATTTTAAATTATCTAATTTTAGCTCTAATGTCAATATTAGGTTAATCATACTTGGAAAAAAATAACAATCACTGTTTGAACACTCCACTCAGTTGAAGGAAATAATACAACATTATATAATCACAGAAAAACTTGCTTGAAAGACATTATCTTCTGATACACAAAATTAAAAATTTTAAAATACTAGTCTATGCATCAAAATATATTTATATATGTGTCTTCAGACAGCCTGTTAAAATGCAACTGATCAATTATTTTGGAAGTAAAGGAACTAAATATTATTAGCACCAACTTATTCTGCAATATATTCTATGAGAAGACATAGACTTTGTAAATGACTGCTAATAGATTAAACCTGTGTAGTATAAATAAATAGAGTAAAATTGGTCTAAATCGATATATTTTTATAGCTGCTGGTTCAAAGAATGGCATTTGCAAAATAATGAGTCTGTGTGGAAATGGTAAACGGTATGTTCCAAATGGCCGAGGAGGTAGCCAATCTTGATTGATCAGAGAAGGCAGCATCAATTTGTCATGAGAAGTAAGCAAGCTGAAATGGTTTTAAAAAATGATTGTTTGGCTTTGCTTTAATTGGTAACATCCCAATTAACCATCTTATGGTCAGGAAGAGCTCTAGCCACCTCCAGAGTCCTAATCTTTCCACTTCCCTTCTCTGGTATGTAATATGAGAAGAAAATAGAAAACAATCATTTCCATTTTACATTATCTGCAAAATAGTGAATTTTCTGAATCCTAATCCATGGTATATATTTCATTTGAAGGAGTCATTTCATAATCATGGTATGAAATTGCTATATTTAAAAATAAAACTAACCACAATTTATTGAGTTCAGAAGGGATGATAAACTATGCTGGAGAAGGAGTATGGAAAATATGCCCAATCAATTTATTTCAATGTCTAAATTTTGCTATAACGTGCATGGAGAACAATTAACTGATTAGTGCTTACTTGCTATTACTTCAACCTGGCCATTAACCCAGCTCATTTTCCCATGCACAAATTTCAATGGGTGAATGAACAAGATTCCTTTCTTCCTCTTAACAAAAAAGAAATTCCTAGTAATCTCCTGCACTATACACATATGTTTGTATTTTTTATTGTACAAGAAAGCTTCAAAATGATCATGAGAAAGAGGTATGTGAGGGGAAGGCGATTAATACAAAATATACAAATATAATGAAAGGTTTCGAAATATTCCATTTTAAAAGCACAAAACATCTATAACTTACTTATTTATATGGATTTACTTATCACATTTTATTCAATTATTGGCAATTTGCAACAATTACCACATCCATAATACAGGTAACACTACTGACAATAAAACACCCATAATAAACATAAAACATTAAATTATCCTCCATAAACAATAAGCAGTAAAACATACACCGTATAATATAATGAAAGTAAAATACTTTCATAGTCTCTGTTATACAACCTCATGATAGTTAAATTACATCTTTCAGATGACAATTAACAGAACAGTAGCAGCAATACAGCATTCAAATTTATTTATTTATTTATTTATTTATTTTATTTAATTGAATTTTTACCCCGCCCTTCTCCTTGCGGACTCAGGGCGGCTTTATGGAATATCTCAGTCTGTAATGCTTTCCAGAAGGCAATTACAATGGCTTCTAATCTAATAGGCCAGTGGTTCTCAACCTGTGGGTCGGGACCCCATTTGGGGTCGATCGACCATTTCACGGGGGTCGCCAAGCAAGGCTGTCCACCATTTTTTTTGTCCGCCATTTTTTTTGTCCGCCATTTTTTTCCCCTTTTCCGGCGGGTGCCTTACCTCCCTTGGGCTGGGCCAGCTGGTGGTCGGCCTGCTCCGTCTCTGCCGCTTGCCAGCTACGCCTCGGCCGGCGCAGGGGGCGGGACCACGCATGCGCAGCGCTCCCGGGCAGGGAAAGTCCTCGACTTACGACCGGTTGGGTAGTCCTTGACTTACGACCGGTTTAGTCCTCGACTTACGACCGGTTTAGTCCACGACTTATGACCGGTTTAGTCCTCGACTTACGACCGGTTGGGGTCGCGGCATTAAAAAGGTTGAGAACCACTGTAATAGGCAAAGGGAGCCTGTCCCTTCAAGTTGGTGTTGTGGTAGAACAACACTGCCTCCCGATTTGAACCCCACACACTATCTCACTGAAAAGTAGAATTATCAAGAGTTTATTATTCAGGCTAGATAAGCAGTCCTGGAGATACTTCAATGCCAAGACATAGAGGAGTATATTTATCAAAACCAGTCCTTTGAATTGCACAGAGAAGTTTATGGATAATTGTGCGGGTCCTTCTTGTAAGTTGTGTAAAATGTTCATTTTCCAGTACCTGAGCCTCTGCATTTTATTTATTTCAATTTGCATTGTTAAGTTAGTAACAGTTATTAAGTGAATCTGGTCCCCATTGACTTTGCTTGTCAGAAGGTCGCAAAAGTGACCTCAGGATACTGCAATTGTCATAAATATGAGCCTGTTGCCAAGCATCCGAATTTTGATCATGGGGATGCTGCAATAGTCATAAGTGTGAAAAACGGTCATAAGCCCCTATTTTCAGTGCTGTTGTAACTTTGAATAATCATTAAACAAACTGTTGTAAGCCAAGGACTACGTGTATTGACTTAATCTTGCTACACTCACTTCAGTTTATTTTTAAATAAACCCGACTGATTTGCCCGTTTTATAATAATTATATCCAAAATAGGTTTATAGTATGTTTAAGTATAGCAATATAGTCATAACTGCTTACATGATTTATTTTATATTTCACCTGGTGTTTTTTTAACTTTGTGGATACAATATTTAAATTGTTTCCAGTGCCCTCCACAATTAGATTCTCAGAGCTATCGAGTATATATGGCCTAGAACAAGCATTAATTTAAACAAGAACTGGTTGGTATTTCTATAGCTACTCTATCACCTACAAACGATATGCTTTTCACGTCTGGCACTTATAAGCAATATACTTTTCAAGTCCAACTAGCATTTCTGGATGTTTCCTTTATCTTACTATTATCTTTTACTTCCTATCTCTATACAATTTGTATTACCTGTCCCTAAACCCTCCTATGCCACTGACAGATGACAATTTATACTTCCCAGCCTGTTTCTACATTTCTGCCTTATTTTGCAAGCATTCTATGTCCAATCTTCTACCTGTTCTTCTTTCCACAACTGTCTCATTACAATTTCATCTTGTATTCCTCAGTTTATCCTCTCTGCAGGCAAAACAACACCAACCATAGAGAAAACAAAATAATTTTCCTTCCCCTGAGAGGCCATGGAATCTCCCTAGTGCATTAATCAGCCCATAAGCAAGTTTTCCCAAACCTTGTTACGATTTTAAATTTGCAAAGATTAGATGCACAAGCTATTTTTCTTATTTTATTCTGAAGCTTATAACACTACAGATTTAAATCATTTATCAATAATGGAATCTCAATTTCTGAAATATTATTTTTTGTAAGGGAAATGTCTGGAAAATCAAAAACCTAATATTAAGTTTCTTTTCAATTTTTTTCTTTGTATGTAATCAATCACTTGTTTCAATCAAACTAATCAATCACTAATTTCAGCTGTTGGGTCACAAATAATATTAGATGACATTTCATTATTTTATATCTCTTTGCAATCTATTATGTGCCAGTTATATTTAATATGCCCCAAAGAAACCTACTTTTTAAAAAAGACTTTCTCTTAATACTGGAATAGAATTCTGTATGGGAATGCAAGTGATGAAACATGCAAAATCCACAACATACATATTTATCCGAGACATTAGGATGCAGGTATGTAAGTGCACAGTTTCCAATATTGATGTAGCTTCACTTTGCTATTGATACATATCCTTTAGACACACTCTTCTCTAAAGGATAACTATATCTGACATAGCAGTGATTATTTAGTGTTCTTGTATATACTCATTTTAATACGGTGCTTGTCTATACTAGTTTTAATATATCTCTTCCAAAACTCCAGTTGCCAGTCACTTCAATCATTTTAATAATAGGATGGATGGATGGTCTTATTTAATCTGTAAATTATCTCTCCACAAAACTTTAGTAATATTATTATATGGCTGGAATTTTCCAGTTACCTGGAATAGCTTGTCCGCAGCCTCTGAAGTTGTTGCTGGAGAATATGTTGGATCCATTTCTGTAAACTCCTCTGCAAAATTACTAACATCCAACTCATCACGAATTATTGGTTTAAATGGAGCAGACACTTTTTTGGCAGCCAAGTCATTCCAATTTATTTTCTGAACCAATATATTAAATTAAACATAGAAAAGAATGAGCAGACAAAAAGGTAATTGTTTCAGTTGTCAATATACATTGTTCAGAGAAAATAGATCATGTCAGCTTCCCATTTACATCTATTCAAATATAATTGGACTTATTTGATGCGTCGGATTGTAGAATTAATTAAGATTTACAGGTAGTCCTCAACTTACAACAGTTCATTCAGTGACTATTTGAAGTTACAACAGGACTGGAAAAAAATGACTTATGACCGTTTTACACACTTGCAACCATTGCAATTTCCCCATGGTCATGTGATAAAAATTTGGCTGCTTTGCAACTGACTCATATTTATGACAGTTGCAGTGTCACGGGATCATGTGATCATATTTGCGACCTGACAAGCAAGTCTATCTAGAAGCCAGATTCACTTAACAACTGTGTTACTAACTTAGCAATTGCAGTGATTCACTTAACAACTGTGGCAAGAAAGGTCATAAAATGGGGCAAAATTCATTTAACAATTCTCTCACTTAGCAACAAAGATTTTGGGCTCAATTGTGGTCGTAAGTCGAGGACTACCTGTATTATTGGCAAATATACTTAAGGATAAATTGCTGAATGGTTCATCATGATCACCATTCAAAGAAACTGCTTAATGAATGACAAATAATTATTCATATATTTTTGAAAAAGTAAGGAGGCATTATTTATTGACTGATTACAGTCATATCCTGCATTGAATATGGCTCCTACACAGGTAGGAGCAATGCACAAAAGTACACCTTTTGAGATTATCAGGCTTGTGCCCCATCCAGCAATGCAAAAGCTTCATTTGTAAATTTGTAAATTTGAGATAAATGTTCTTAGAAAATGGTGGCCCTCTATTTGTTAAGTGTTCCCCACCAGCTCTAAAGCCTAAATGGTAAAGGGGATGGCAGAGGCAATGTGCTGTCTTTTATTACCTGCCAAACTGTGAAATGATTTAACCATAATTAAAATGTCCTTAAAATATAAAAAGGAAAAACTTACAGCACTTTATACTAGAACAATTAAGCAAATTCAGATTCAAGGTTCTGCTAAAATATGTGAATCTGTTTCAGAGGGCACTTAAATACAGAAGGAATCTGATGTTTCTCTCCAGGGATTTAATCTTACAGTAATATTATTGAAAAAACTTTATTTCTAGTATCTGCTGCATATTATCTACAAAAATAGCCAATAAAAAAACGAGCAGTTTATAACAAAGACAAAATTGATTTTACCTTGAAGAAGGGATGTTGTTTGATTTCATCAGCACTCCCTGAACCACAACCCAATCTTTTCTTGGGATCTTTCATTAGAAGACACTGAATTAAATCTTTAGCTAACGCAGTCATTTCTTGTGGATATGGAGGTTCACTTTTTAATATTCTCCTGAAGTAAAAGGATAGTTGCTGATTTTGGGAATTCTAAAACTAACTAAAATGTATTCATTGCCCTGCAATAACAGCTGGAAAAAAAATATACAACAAGGCAACAAACTGCAGTTAAAATATACTGTATTATTTATTCTAAATAAAATTAAAACAGTAAAACAGTAACTTAAAACAATCAAAGAGCAGTTACTTAAAAGCAGAGATAAACTAGCATAAATAAAACAACCGCAAGCCTAAATTTAGAAAAAAATAAATAAAAGGCCATGTAAATAAGAAATTGTTCTGTTACTAAGAAAGAAAAGCAAAGCCAATCAAGAAATGTTAGATATCCTAGTCTAAGGCAAACATTTCCATGTCTGCTCCTAGTACTCACTCCCTTACTTGCAGGAACAAGAGAACAAAGCCACCAAAGACGGCTGTACTGCTTAAGCAGAAATATGCAGGAAGGAAAAAGGCATGCTACTGTATACTGTACTGTGATCCTAAATTGTGAAGCATTTAAAATTTTAGTATTTTGAATTCAACTCCCAAACAAACCAAATGTCAAGCTTCGCAGAGTGACCAAGCTAGTTCAGACATAACTGCTTCGCAGCTTGCCAACAGCTTGCGGGAAGGGGGGGAGAATGGAATGTGAGCCGTTAGCAACTGCCGGCTAGATCGTTAGACAAGTAAGGACATGTGGAGATATGTTTATTGAAGATTGTGGATTCTCTCATAACAACTGCCTAACTTGCAATTGGGCAATGTGATCTGTACGAAGAAGGGAGGGAGGTTTCTATTCTTTTAATATGGCAAAATAGGCACAAAAACCTTGTGACCCAGATTTGGCCCCTGGGGCTGTCTCAGAATGGCAAGGGACCGGTCCCCGTGCCCCAGCTTGGCCCACCCCAACCCGGCTGGGCGTCCCCCGGCACACACACATGAATCGGCAAGTGCTTGAGGGCTGGTGGTGCGTACCTGCAACTCATTTGCTTCACCCGCCCCTCTCCTCCCAGCCTAACCCCATCATGCTGGGCCACGCCCCACTTTGCTGGGCCTCTCGTCCGGCTCTGCTTTGTTGGGCCGTGCCTTTCCTCACTCAGGTCATGGCATTCTGTAATCCTAGTGCCCTAGGGCTGTGGTGGTGAACCTATGGCATGAGTGCCACAGGTGGCACGCAGAGCCGTTTCTGTGGGCACGCGCGCCGTCGCCTCAGTCCTAGGCCTTCAACTGGGTTTTATAAAACCTTTTCACTTTAGGCCTCCGCCGCTGTGTGCAAAAAAAAAAAGAAGGTTCAATTAATCAATCAATTTCAATTTCTCGCAGGAAAAAAAAATCTCACAAAGTTGGAATTGATTGATTGAACTTTTTAGTCCCACCCAGTCTGCCGTTACCACTGCAGCCATGCCCACCCAATGGGCCACACCCATCCAATAGGCCACACCCAGCCAGCACCCGACAATACATAAGTGGGTTTTGGGTTGCAGTTTGGGCACTCAATCTCTAAAAGGTTCGCCATCACTACCCTAGGGCATGCCCGGCCTGTGGAATGAAAGGGGATGGGAGCGCACGGTGGCACAAGCCAAGCATCAGCCGGCTCCTGGTCACCCTCTCTGCCACGTGGTAGGGCCTGAGAAGGGAACACAGTACTCAAGCCGGATGCAGAGCCTTAACCTGGAACTGCCGGCGTCTGGCAACGTGTGAGCCTCTGTGGAGGCTGGAAAGAAAGGAAGAGAAGGAGGAGAAAGACTATGATAGGTGATCTGCCTGCTTCATATCACAGAGGACATTTTTGCCCCTAATGCAACCAATGTTCCTCCTGTCTTATGGAACAGTTTCCTTGAAATTATTGATTAGAAAGCCCTAAAGCAGTGGTGGGATTCAGCCAGTTTGCACCGGTTCAGGAGAACCGGTAGCTAAATGTCGTTGAGTTCAGAGAACCGGCTGAACCCATGTTGCTTCTGGAAGTCAGTTCTAGGCCTGTGTATGTCAGTTCTGGAAGTCTGTTCTAGGCCTCGGAGGCCTGGAGGAGGCCTCCCAGGCCTAGAATGGCCCACAGGAAGTGCATGGATGTCACTTCCGGAAGTCTGGTCTAGGCCTCGGAGGCCCAGGCCTGCATCCATGCAGAGAACCGGTTGTTCGGGTATTTGAATCCCACCACTGCCCTAAAGACAGTAGTTCTGGAGGACCTTAAGGAATGTATAATTACCATTACATTTTCTCCTTTAGAATTATTCTTTTATCAGCGTTAATGTATTTTTACTGTTTTTATTTTATAAACTGATGGATGCCATCTTTGCTGAATCTAACAATACATAAACAGAATAAGTAATGACAAGAGATGGGTCTAACATCCTATGTGTATTTTGGGGAACACAATCTTATCCTTTTAAAAACAATTGAATCAAATTAACCTGATATACAAATACAAGAACAGATACCCTTTGATGTCTTAAGTTTTCAGTCATTTGAAATGATAACTTACTTAGATATGTCAGTTTGTGAATTTCTCTCCCCATCAACTGTAAAAGGTGATGCTCCAGTCAATAATTCATACATCAGAACACCTAAACTCCACCAATCAACAGCCTATAAAATAAATATGTACTAATGAAGATTATTAATGTGATTCTTCTAGGAAATAAGAATAAACTATGCAGTTATTTTTAAAAATATGAACTATATGAAAAGGTGTTAATTTAAATAATAATAACAACAATAACAATAATAACAGCAATAATAATAGAGTTGGAAGGGACCTTGGATGTCTTCTAGTCCAACCCCCTGCTCAGGCAGGAAACTTTATACCATTTCAGACAAATGGTTGTCCAGTCTCTTCTTAAAAACTTCCAGTGTTGGAGCATTCACAACTTCTGGAGGCAGGTTGTTCCACTAATTAATTGTTCTAACTGTCAGGAAATTTCTCCTTAGTTCTAGGTAATGTATAAAATGTGAGCTATAGCTAATGCTATTAGTCCTTAAAACAGTTTTTCTACTTCTTCAGGCTGAGCAAGAATGACTAGCCCAATGCCATCCAGCTGATTTGACCTAAATTAAAACTAGAACTCATAGCCTCCTGATCTTAACTGCTACACCAAATTGGCTCTCGCGTATATTCATTATCATCAATAACCTACTTTATCATGTCCTGTATCTCCTCCTCTGACAATATCTGGTGCCATATATTCTATGGTTCCACAAAAAGAATAAGCTCTTTCATTCTGAAAAAAAAAATATTATAGCCAATGTAGTCACTGATACCACAATCACAGGGAAAAAACAATGATAAAACTTATTACTAGGATTTACATCATTCTAATTAATTGTCCTCTTAAACATGTTTGGCTCTCTCTATATAATATCTTTTAGACTAGTATATTAAAAAGGGTTATTTTAAAACATCTCTCTCTCTCTCTCTCGACAAATTATCCCACAGGGTAAATCTGATCCCTCCACCTCATCTCAATAGAAAAAAGAAGAGTTTCACTGAGAAAAAAAATCAATACATGAATTTTCTGGCTTATTGAGAGAGTCACTTAATATGTGGATACTTACTTCATCATTAACAAACTCCTTACTCAGTCCAAAGTCTGTCAAAACTACATGTCCATCTGAATCAAGAAGAATATTTTCAAGTTTTATGTCACGATAGATAATTCCCAACTGGAAAAAATTAAAAATATTTGTACACTACTGAGCAGAGTCTATTAAAATATTCTCACATGTTGGCATTTAACCATATATTTCAAATATACACCATGTTAAATAGAAGAAACGCCCATGTTAACGATATAAAATGAAGATAATATTTTTAATTTTTTTTGCCTGATTACTAGCATTAAAAAAGGTTGTTATGGTTCTATGGTCCAAAGCAGTATAGAATTATGAAAAATATGTCATTAATAATTCTAAGTGGAAGTAGGCATTGCACTGAGCTTGCACAATAAATGTACCTGAAAATAAAGCATGGGTAGATGGATAACAATCATATCACTTCTGGGGAAGTGTCAACTGAAGAGTTTGTGACTAAATCATGATTCATGGTAACCATGTCATGTAAACATATTCCACAAACTATCATATACAATAGTGAATGTTAAATACAGGTTTTTGTGTCTCCAAAGTGAAAACACCATCATACAATTAACTTTAATTTCACTTACATTTTTCCTTTCAATAAATTTATTTCAAAAAAGTTGAAAATATTGTCTCACCTTGTGTAGGTGTTCCAGTGCTAAAACAATCTCCCCAATATATATCTGTACCTCATCTTCATTAAATCTCTCTCTTTGTGAAAGATGGGTAAAAAGTTCTCCTCCATTTATGTAATCTAAGATACAGGAAACCAAGTTATTTACTAGGGATCTGCAAAATTTCTGAATTAATTCCAAAAATACATTTCATACCATGTAGTAGCAAATGTTACATATACTGGTGGTTACTTTTTTTTTTTTTTGCTTTCATCACTAGCCACAATTACTTCCTTTGGAAAATTTATGGACTTTCACATGAATATAATAAATGTCTCAATTATAGGCTGACTTTTTAACCTATTTATTTATATTTCCTATTTCTAAACCACCTATCTCCCTCAGAGTTGATCTGTTTTCAAATAATTGAAATATTTTTTAAAAAAATCCCTCAACATAGTTACAGTTATCTCTAGAAAATATAACAATTAAAAGAGTTTTTTAAAAAACCAAACACTGGAACTGTAGTTTACACCAGGCTAAAATTAGGTTCACTAGTCTGTGCTTACAGTAGTTAGCAGATTCTGTCAGGATGAATATTTCATGAATCAATTTGTTATGCAAAGTCAAGAAATTACAAAGAAATAAAGGAAAGAGACCATACAGGTAGTCTTTCACTTACAAACATTCATTTAGTGACTATTTGAGCTTACAGCAGCACTGAAAAATGTGACTTCGCAGCATCCCCATGGTCACGTGATGAAAATTCAAATGCTTGGCAACTTGTTCATATTTATGACAGTTTCAGTGTCCCAGGGTTACATGATCTCCTTTTGGGACTTTATGACAAGCAAAGTCAATGGGGAATCCAGATTCACTTAACACCCATGCTACTAACTTAACAACTGCAGCAATTCATTTAAACGGTTATAAAACGGGGCAAAACTAACTTAACAATTGTCTCACTTAGCAACAAAAATTTTGGGCTCAGTTGTGATCATAAGTTGAGGACTTACAGAACTGCAAAACTCCCATAGATAGTAGCAAAGAGAGATAGATTAAGTCTAATAGAAGACAGTGGACTGAATCAGGAAAATTTGCCCAGAATTTTGCAGCCTGGATGTGATATTGAATGTCTAAATTAGAAAGATTTTAAAGGAGCCAAGTTGGTAAGTGAGGGTCTGAGGGGAGATGATATAAGCAAGCACTTATGGCTATGTTGTGAATGATATGGGGAGAATATCCCGAGTCTAGTGACTGAACAAAAATAGAAAAGGAACACTTTATGGCCCCTGAGAAGGGCAGACTCTTGTGACTCTCTTATTGTAGAGCAGAAAGTAAATACTATATGGCCTCCTCCTCCCCCCCACTCTCAATGGCCACACCCTGTCTCATCATTAAGGAGACTGACCTGGAGGTCTACCTTAGGACCAGAAACCTTGCCTTATACCCCTGCATGATTCAGTTAACCATGGACAAGGAAAACAATAACAGTGTTACAGAATTGCAGGTGTTTGATTTCACATTGGAAATTAAATGAAAGATATATTAAAACTTCAATTTACTGGACTACAATGCAATGAGCATTGCATACAACATTTTTGCTGTGATTTACTTACTGTACGTGATTTGATGCTATCACACTAATGATACAAAAGCTTACAAATCTATTTGATTCAACAAACATTCTTGAATACAGGTAGTAATTGACTTACAACCATTCATTCAGTGTCCATTCCAAGTTACAATGATGCTGAAAAATACCCGTACACTTATGACTATCACAGCATTCCCGCAGTTATATGATCTAAATTTGGGCGCTTGTATTTATGACGGTTGCAGAAACCTGGGGTCACGTGACTGCCACTTGTGACTTTCTCGGTGGGGCTTTCAAGAAGCAAACTCAATGGGGGAAGCCGGATTCGCTTAATGGCTGTGGATTCACTTAACGACCATGACAAAAGATCATAAAATCAGGTATGACTCACTTAATGACCACATTGCTTAGCAGTCCACATTATGGTCATAAATCGAGTACCACCTGTAATAAGACATCTCTCCCCAAGTTAATCTACTAAAATAAAGTTGTTTATTTTAAGATGGGTAGCACTATTACCCAACTCAGTTGAGAAGTTATGAATACTCCTGCCAATTGACAATTCATTCAATAAATGTATTTTAGCATAATCAGCTATATTTTGTTTCATTCAAGTGCTGGGCTTTTTGGTGATAAATAATTATTGCACAAATAATTATTTAACACAATCAATGGCAGATTGGATGGATGGTTCTCAAAGGGAAAAATATGCATAAATGTATTCTTTGATTCTCTATCTAGACCTATGTAGTAGATGCATAACTCTTTGTAGTAACTGTTCTGTTGTGTATATCTGAATCACATACCATTACAAGGGAGGGAGGGAGGAGCTAATTTCTTAACTGGAACAGCAAATGAAAATAGACCTTATTTTTTCCTTTCTTCAATGGTTCTTTCCTTTTTACACTTACCTAAGATGAGATGAAGTTTTGTATCTGTCTGGAAAGCGTAATGCAAAGTGACCAAAAATGGAGACTGTCGAATGTGTTCTAGTACTTGTCGTTCAGTCTTTGTATGTTCAGTTGTTTTGGATTTTTGAATTATTGTTGCCTTTTTTAATACCTTCATTGCATACAATTTGCCAGCATCATGACCACTGATTTTCCTCACCAGAAATACCTTTCCATAAGCTAAAACCAAAAATATCACACAGGTGTAAAATAGCAATAGCCAGCCCATCATAATTCCACCTCCACAGCACAGAGTGCTCAAATCAAGCTACTGTACTTTCACAATAACAAGCTTAACAACATAAATCTTTAAACCCAATGTCATTTGTTTATCTTCTTGATTTGATTAACACATTAAATATTATTTTAAGAAAGCTATGCCCCCCCCAAAAATGTAAAATCCTAATCTTTAGCAAGAGTCTAAGGAGAAGAAAGTTATCAGAGTTAAAATGGAGCAACTGAAAAACAAGAAAATAAGCATACTAATAGGCTTACAAAGGTAATAAAAATAAATCTCAAAACAGTATCAATTGTACAGATAAAATCAACCTACTTGATTTGGATTTCATAATTATTCTTTTTATTTAATACAATCATATCCATCTTTAAAAGTAAATATTACCAGACCAATCTCTTGCTTATATTTCAAGGAACCTGAGTATTTTATTTAAGATACTTGATTTTATATTTCAAAAAATGCTGGGAGACCAATTATTATAGGTTTTTTTTCTTTCATATAGAATTTAGAGAAATCTGCTCCCACACTTTATCTAAGGTACACATTTGAACATTAGACACACCAATTCCTTTTCCTCCCTTTCTGAATCCACCAACTGGCTAATTCAACATGTCTTGGAAAAACAGACACATAGCATTTTTAAAGAAAACATATATTTTCTAGATGCTCTTTGAATGTTTTCCTCTCGTAGCTACTTTTGCTTTTTATACCTCATGGAATGACAATAAAATAAAGTAGTTGAACAGAATTTGACTATGCATAGGATAATTCAATAATGCTTTACTAGTTTGCATGTAGTTTCAGATTTGAATAATTACACTAATTCAACTGCCACATGTCTATTTAGAAGGAAATCCCCGTGTTCACTGCGATTTACTTTGAGCCCAGAACTATTTTACATGCAGCAGTGTAGGAATGTTACAATGGAAGCTGCCATAGTGCCTGGATGAATGGCACCAGACAGTAGTTGCCTCCTAATGACAAATTTAGTCATATAAAAATGGTAGTCCTCGAGTTATGACAGCTACCATTGAAAAGCCATTAAGATAAGCATCAAGAAAACAGGGAAGTCCCCACTAACTAGTAACGTTCGGGAAGCAACAGGAAGCATCTTGGCCAACACAATTGTGTTCAGTTACTAACTTGATAAGAATATGACCAATTTGAAAGACCTACTTATTGCTGTGAACTAGGGCAGGGCTTTTCAACCAGTGGTATGGGTACCACCTGTGGTACATTGGCACCTGGCAGGTGGTACGCGACCTAGAAAAGTGGTAGCGGGGGAGGGGAATGAGCTGAACTGGTGGCAGCACTGCACAAGCCTGAGCAAGAGATGACTGGAGCTGCAGGGCTGTCAGGGCTCAGCGGAAGTGCCAGGATCAGCGCCAGGCTCCAGCTGGAGCTCGGCGCTGATCCTGGCACTTCTGCTGATCCCAGAAGACGCGCCGATCAGCTGGAATGTTGCAGCATCTCCAGGGTCTTGTGATTTACATTCAGATGCTTGGCAACTGATTCATATTTATGACGGTCACAGTGTCCCAGGGTCATGTGAAGTGACCAAAGCCTGCTGCAACCACCCAGCAGACGGGGGGAATAAAAACGAAACACCCCCCCACCCCAGCCCTGCTGCTAATCCTCAACAGAAATGCTCACAACAATGAAAGCCTCGGACAGGAGGAAGAGCGCCGCCGGGTGGACAGGCAGGTGTCTTGCTCGGCTGTGACTTGGGGGGCACTTTTTTAGAACTTTAACTCAAGTACCAAAGCCACAAATCCCAGTCAGGATTTTGGATTATTTAAATCTGCAAGAGGAATGGCAACAGATCAAACCAGAAGGCTGAGAAACAAAGAAGCACAAGACTGCAGGAAAACACTTCTTGAGAATAGTTCAGTCACTGTTACTCCTGATCAGACAATTCTGAATTGAACAACTGGACTCCAACTGCATTATGGCAGAGACTTGAAATATGGAATATAAAACTAAGTATATGGAAATGATCCAGTGCTGAAAACAACAATTATAGTCATCTGTTTCTATTACCAGTTGCCTAGAATGTTTTTCGGGACTCTTTGAATTGAATCAGTCTTTGCAGTCTTGACTTTGCAGCTATGGGTTTGGGTTGCCTGAAATGGTCTTGGAAGTTAAGTGTTGGAATTGGAGCGGGGAGACCCACTGTGGACCAGCACCTGGCCGCAGCATGCCAGCAACCGGTCCACCCAAAGAAAAAGCCCCATCCGTGGGATGCAGGCAGCACACAAACCCACGCACTCTCCGGTCTGTGGAAAAACCTTTCTACACAGAACCGATCCATGGTGCCCAAAAGGTTGGGGACCTCTGTTCTAACCACCCTTCATTTATGGAAGCTCATTGGGTGATGGAAAACTAGGAGGAGGGAGCAAAATTTACCTGCCATGAGTTCCTAACTGAAAGGAAAAATGCAATCTAATAAATAATAAAGAAATTGTACTTATTTCTTTGCCTGATTGTTTTAGTTGGGAAGAAACTTTGATCTATTGATACCTCTAACTACCTACCCCAGCCACTCAAAATATTTATCTATAAAATAGAATTTTATTTGGTGAATGTTTTATTTGGTGAATGTTTAGCAATATAAAATAATGCATACCTCCTGTCCCAAGAATTTTCAGGAGTTCAAAGTTCTCGATGCCCACCTTCTCTGTGTGGCCTGTTAAGTTTGCTAACAAAAAAATATCCAATGTCAATATTACATACACTAACAAGCAAACATATAGTAATATAAATTACATGGTATCCATGATTAAGATTCTTCCATTATTCATATACTACTTATAGCAAAGCTGTCACTAAAGTGTTGTTGTATTCAGGTTTCCATGTATATAACAAAGTGAATATAATTTTATTTAAAGTGTATAGAATAGAATTCCTTATTGGCCAAGTGTGGGTTGGATATACAAGGAATTTGTCTCCTGTGCATAAGCTCTCAGTGTACATACAAGTAATAGTGATAATCATGATCATAAACAACATGAAAATACATTCATCATAAATCGTAAAATACAACACTTCATCATAAATCGTAAGATGCAACATTTAATGGTAGTCATAGAGTACTAGCTAAGCAAACAACATAAATCATACTAGGATACTAAAAAACAATATAAATTGTAAGATACAAGCAACAAAATTATAGTCTTAAGAAGATAAGGAAAGGTAATAGGAAAGATGAGGAGTATCACAGTAATACAGCTTTACTAAGCAGTTTGACAGTGTTGTAGGAATTAATTGTTAAGCAGAGTGATGGCATGGGGAAAAAACTGTCCTTATGTCTAGTTGTTCTGGTGTGCAATTCCGTATAGCAGGGGTGTCAAACTGCCAACCCATGGGCCGGATGCGTCATGCTGAAACCATGTCCACCCCATTGTTTGCAATGGAAAAAAAGTCGCAATACGTCACAACACGTCACGTGATGTTGCGAGTTTGACGTTGTTTCACAGCTCTCTTTCTTCTTCGGGCAGTATAGAGGCAGGCAGATAGCAATTATTTTTTCTGCAGTTCTAACTATTCTTTGAAATCTATGTCTGTCTTCTTTGGTTGCAGTTCTAAACAGACAGTTATAGAGGTGAATGACAGGCTCAATAATTCCTTTGTAGAACTGTATCAGCAGCTCCTTGGGCAGTCTGAGCTTTCTGAGTTGGTGCAGGAAGAACATTCTTTGTTGTGCTCTGTTGATGTTAGGCTTCCATTTGAAATCTTGAAATATTATAGAGCTTAGAAACTTGAAGGTTTCTATTGTTGATACTGTGTTGTCTAGTATTGTAAAAGGTGATAGTATAGTAGGGTTTCTCCTAAAATCTACTATAATTTCTACAGTTTTAAGTGTGTTCAGTTCAAGATTGTTCTGGCCACGCCACAAGGCTAGTTATTCAACCTCCCTTCTCTATGCTAATTCGTTGTTTTCTCTAATAAGGCCAAACACTGTTGTATCATCTGCAAACTTCAATACTTTAACAGAGGGATCTTTTGAGATGTAGTCATTGGTATAGAGAGAGAAGTGGAGGGAAGAAGGGGAGACCTGTGCTAATTGTACAGGTATCTGATGTGATTTTGCCTAGCTTAACTCGCTGCTTCTGTCTGTTAGAAAGCTTATGATCCACTTACAGATGTGGTCAGGCACAGCTAGCTGATTTAGTGAAAATATCTGGAATGATGGTATTGAATGCCGAGCTGAAATCTACAAATAGGACCCTTGCATAGGTCTTTGGAGATTCAAGATGTGGTAGAATATAGTGCAGAGCCGTATTAACAGCATCATCTGCTGACCTATTTGCTTGGTAGGCAAACTGCAAGGGGTCTAAAAGTGGATCTGTGATAGTTTTCAGGTGGGCCAGCACTAACCTTTCAAAGGTTTTCATAACTACGGATGTCAGAGTAACCGGTCTGTAGTCATTCGGTTTTATGATGGAGGGTTTCTTCGGCACTGGGATGATAGAACCTTTGAAGCAAGAAGGAACATAGCACATCTCTAGTGATTTATTAAAGATGCAGGTGAAGATGGGGACCAATGGATCAGCACAAGCTTTCAAGCAAGGAGTTATCTTGTCTGGGCCTGCTGCTTTTCCAGGCTTTTGTCTGTGAAATAGACCATGCACATCATTTTCTGTGATCACCAGAGGTGGGGGACCCAAGGAGATGGGGTCAGTTGTAGGAGGTATGGCTGTTGTTGGTGTATCTAAGATGGAGATAGTGGAGATAGATGACAGTGGATTCCTCTCAAACCTACAGTAAAACACATTCAGGTCATCTGCCAGTTGTCAATTTCCTTCAGCATGGAGAGGTTTCCTGTAATCAGTGATATTTTTGAGAGTTTTCCAAATATTTGCTGGTTTATTTGTTGACAACTGATTTCTTAGCTTTTCAGAATAGCTTTTTTGCTGCTCTGATCTCCCTTGTTAATACATTTCTGGCCTGATTGTATAACTTTCTATTTTTTTTCCTGTAGACTTCCTCTTTGGCACGACGTAGTTGCTTGAGTTTAGCTGTGAACCAAGGCTTATTGTTACTGTACATTCGCAAGTTCCTGGTTGGCACACATGGGTCTTCGCAAAAATTAACACATAATGTTACAGTATCTGTGAATTCATCCAACTCTGCAGAGGTATCTTCAAAAACTTTCCAGTCAAAGCAAGCTGTAGCTATAGCTTTGCCTCCTCAGTCCAAGGCTTCACTGATTTAATTGTTGGTTATAGATTTTTATAATGAGAAAATGAATTATTCCATCTCAACTAATTATTTCAAAGTGTTTTATGAATGTTGTAACATACTAGTTAAGGTATAACAATAAAAATAGCTGCTACACGTGTCCTCTTATTGGTAAACTTTCCCCAAAGTTGTAATTTTATGAAATAAATAACATTAAATATTTATTTATTTATTTATTTTATTACATTTCTATGCTGTGCATCTCATTGATACAATGACTCTGGGCAGTTTAACAATATAATGAAAAGTAAAAAGTACTAAAAACAAATTAGAAAAAATGCATAAAAAGTTAAAAACCGAGATGATAGTTAGCCTAGGGGTAAGATCTTTTTTACCTGGTCAGCCATCCCCAAAATAGCAGAAAAGTAGAGAAGTAAAAAAAAAAAAAAAAAAAGTATAAGGAGAACCTATGTGAACAATACAGTATGTTATATACCATCACTGCTATGATACTGAAGAATTGCTTACAGGCCCAGATTCCCTTGATCTCTTTTCAAGTATAGGTTCCTAAGCATCTTCACCATGGAAATATGCATCTGACGGGCAGAATAAATTAGAAGGAGATGTTCTCTCAAATACCCTGGACTATTAGACAAAGCTAGTATTCAGAAACCTACTGGCATCCAGTGAAGACACCAAAAGACAACTATTATATAAGGGTAATTTCTCTCATCCACTAACATCTTGGCAACTGCAATTTGTATGTACAATTTCCACATCATTTCAAATATAGCTTCATTTAGACCAGTAGTCTAACTGCAAGTCAGAAGGATAAGTCACTGTTGCCAGGATTCAGTTCATAAATTCTGAATCATTTATAATTATATATCACAACATTTTTAGTAATTGGATCAATCGCCTTTCTGCATGTAGCAAAATTCTATGTAGGTTTATGTACATACATCATTTGAAGTCAATACATTAAGCCTCTACTAAATTGAAGCAGCTAATATTGGTCTATCTGAAGAGCATTATCTATTCAAAAAGATTCTCATGTATGTTAAAATGAAATAAATATTTTTTAAATCGACTTCCATTTAATTTTCAGTGCAAAGTATATGGTACAATTATGGTACAATATTATGCTTATCATTTTATGCAGATCAATATGATTTTAAAAAAACCCAAACAATAAAGATACAATTGAGCTTTGTTATGCACTGAATAACGCATTTGTTCTATCTACCATAACTATACAAGTTGTTCATCAATAAGCTATTATGAAATACTTGGAAAACCTGCTATATCAGATCATAAAAACAAATATTATAAATTATATTTAACATTTCATCTTTTTGTATATCACAAAGAAACAGAAAATTGAGAACAAAATATTTCAATATTGTATATAAAAATACTGAAGATACATTCTGTAATCCACAACATACTTTAGCTACTAAAATGAGCAACATTTATAAAATGAAGGCATCTACATCATATATTCATTTAATTGGAACTTAGATAATATGTTAAACATAATTAATCTCATGCAGATAGAAATAGCTTTGAAGAACTTCTAAAGAGAAACATGAATCTGGAAATGATAAAATTATTCTGTTTCAAAAGTGATACATCGTATGTGCTGTGTGTGTTGCTTTGCTTTTGAATATTCTTGACAGCCCTACTAGATGTGTTTATAGCTTTCTTCAACTTGATTTCAAATATCCTTTGGAGACAAGATGACTTAACTGATTAACATACTTTTTTATTTCAACAGTCACAAAAATCCTCTAATAAAACAGCTTTTATAGAAAACTAATTTTTAAAATGATGTAACAGATTGCACATCAGTTTTCCTTGATATGTCATATATTACCTCTACTTCTAAAGAAGTATCAGATACCAGTTAGCTTCCATGTGCGATTCAAGGTGGTGCTTGTCACTTTTTAAGTACTGATGGTTCCAGACTTGGATGTCTGTGGAACCATTTTCTCTCAATAACATCTGCTTGCCCAATAAGATCAAGAAGTGTAGGCTTACTCCAGGTCATACTCCAAGAGATCACCATGAGGAAAGGACCTTGAAACATGCATTTTCAGTTGAAATTCCACTATCTTGAAGAACATGCTATCAGACATCAGAATGGCCCCTTCCCTCCTGTCCTTAAGCTATAAAATTGTGTACACTAGGATTTGTATTTGAATCTAATTATTTTACTTCAGCTGACTCATTCCTGAAGTAATTATTTTTTATTATTGCACTTTATAAAATTCTTATAGACATTAAAAAAGAAATAAAATGGCATTCAGAATTATTAGGAAAATGGAACAGCTGCCCTACACGGAAAGACTACAGCATCTTTGAACTTTATCAAAGAATAAAGAATAGTAAGGGGAGGCATGATAGAGATATACAAATTTATGCATGGCATAAATAATGGGAATGGATGGAAGAATATATTCCACTGAAACTAAATGCAGACAGATTCAGAACTAGCAGAATAAATGTTTACATAGCACACACGCTTTAGGATTCCATGCCAATTGTTGTGGTAGTAATAGCATATTTGTACAATTTTAAAAGGGGATTGGATATGTTCATAAATGATCGTGCTATTAATGACTATGAATATTGGCTTTTTACTACCTTCTAAATCATGGGAAACATGCCTTATTTATTCACTGCTGAGAAGTAAAAGCAGAAGAGTGCCAGTACCCTCTAGTCAGGCTTGTAAGCTTGTAAATGTATTCAGGTGGACTCTGTGGGATTGTTATAAGAGGGGTCTTTCTTTTAATTTTTAAAGAACGAGAATTAAAAGCATATACAAAAAGTCACTTAATACAGGTGGGAATTTAAAGAAAGGAAATAATTAATTGCATAGCATACTATAAACCATTCTTTTTGCCAGAATTATAATGTAAAAATATGCAAAATAACCAAGGTGATAAATAATAAATACAGCAATTTGTTTTGAGCAATACAAGAACCAGAAAAATCTAGAAATACACTGGTTTTGGGGTAATTAGCTTGATTAAAATAATTACAAAAATTATAGTTAAACCAATGTAGTCGCATTGCCTCCTATAAATGTTATCCTAACAATGTGGGGGGAATTAGTACGGTATGTTGTCAACTTTCCAATGCATTGAGTTTACTTTCTCCTCACAGTTTCATCATCTAAATCATTTTTCCTCATCCACCAAAGCCATAGTTTCCTTGGAATTACAATAATAATCTGCCAAAACCAGCACCTACCATAATTGAGCCCATGCTGATCTTTTGGCTCTTCTTACCGGTTCTTACTGATTCTCCTAGGCTAAACTAGAGATCTTGTCAAATTCTCTATGGTATATTCAAATGCCCTGAATGTTATAACAAATAGATACAGAGATAAAAAAATATAAAAAATGTTATCGAAGTAATACTATTAAAAAAACTACTTTCAGTGATAAGAGTTAAAAAGTATTCTTATACCAACCTGTATAAAAGGTATACTTTATATATAGAATGTTTTCAAAAGTATTGTTTTAAGAGATACTGTTTATAGGCATGTTTACTTTTGTGCATATCAATTTTATCTATGTTAATTACTATGTTTTTTCAAATAATATATTAAATATTTATATTTACCGGTATATATAAATATTTATATTTTAAACATTTATATATTACAAATATAAGATTTCATTTTAAAGAATATAAAATTATTTCAAGACAATAACTCTTTGGATTTTATTTAGGACAGTTTATTAAGATTGTTGTTGAAATTGTATTATTGCTGCAGGTTCACTTGAAACTTTTGTGACAACTAATTCTTAACTATTTCAATCTTTCCTTATCAATGCAATATGATAACAAGTTCTCCTGACCAGCTGCTATCCTCGTAGGTTAACAAAATATATATTATCCTCAGTTGTGGCTGAGGAGAAGCAGAGAGTATTTTGAAGATCCTGATTGGTTATTAAATAGCCAGAGGGATATCTTTCACATTTTTCATCAGGACTATACAAATGACTACAATACTTTACAAGAGCCACATAAACAGATCTCTCCAAAAGGGGAAAGGATCATATTAAAATTTACATTACATCCCCTTTTCTTTTCTTAAGCAGAAAAAAGCTATTTGGTTCAGAATGAAAAGGAAGAACACTGAGCT
>NW_015386287.1:73717-165678 GCF_001527695.2 Protobothrops mucrosquamatus
ATGTTGAAAGAAGCTTTTTTTGTTATTTTTGACTTTGGTCGCAAGCCTTAGTTCATTTTGAGCCTTGGCTTTCCTCACTTCATCTTTGCAGGCTCGGGCTATTTGCTGATATTCTGACTTAGTTATGTGCCCCTCTTTCCACTTTCTATACTTGCCCTTTTTATCTTTCAATTTGTCAGAGAGTTCTTTATGCAGCCATTCTGGTTTCTTTTGAGAGCTGTTATTTTTCCTCTTTGTTGGTATTGTGCTAGACTGGGCTTTTATTATCTCACTTTTCAAAATTTCCCAAGCTTCTTGTGTTGTTTTCCCCTGGAGGATTCTCCTCCATGGAATCCTTCCCAAGCCCTCTCTAAGTTTATTGAAATTAGCTCTCTTGAAGTCCAAGACTGGGTAAATTAGCTGGGTAAAACAGTACATGTAGCACTTTTGTATCTTACTGTATCAGTCTCCAGAAATTATGCAACTGACATTAGCCAGGAATTTATTAAAGCATGAACTCTGCCCAAAATGCAGAAGCATTATTGGTTCTTGCATAAGTTTTATGTTTTTAGTGCATCAGCCCCCTCCAGACATGTGCAAGTGGAGAATCTGGTGGTTTCCTTGGCTGGAAAAACGGATGTTCTTAGCAGTTTTCTAAATAACTTTTGTTCAGAATGTAAATAGTAATAGAACGGAGAGCCCGTTTAAGTTTTTTTTCCTCTTTTTTCATCAGTCCCTTTAGTAGTTACATCCATTTGGTGGGCTGGTTTCACACGATGCCATCCGGGTATTAAAGCCTTCACGTTAAGTACAATATTGAAAGAGTTATAAAGTCGTGCATTTCTCTGCTGACTTAGTCTTTCCCTAACCTTCTTGCTCCGTTCGTTCTCCGCCGAGTCCTCTGGGCCCAGTTGCCGCCCCTTCCCTAGGCTGCCAGCCCGAACACCGCCCTCCTGGCCGGCTGCCCCACAACATCCCGCTCCCTTTACTCCCGAGGCGCTTCTCTCTTTCTAGCCTTTGTTTCTCCCTCGCCGCCGCGTTCCGTGCCGTCCGCACTTTTCTACGCTGACCATCCTTCCCTTTCGGGGTGTCCCTTTTCTCGGGGGACTCCTCCGGCGCTTCCCGCCCCTTCGCATCTGCCCTCTCCCTCCCCCCCCCCCGCAGCCTCCCCACATCTTTAGCTCTTAGAGACGGACAGACTCACCGTTCTTCAGCTCGTGCCTGACGGTGAGCAGCGACGGCTCCCCTTCTTCCTCGGAGCACCCGGCGGGTCTCTCCATCTCCTCAAAGGCCCCCCCCTCCCTGGAGGGCCAACCCGGGGGGCGGGGGGCGAATGAGTAAAGGGACCCTGGGTCAGCGCCGCCCCACGCGAAGGGGGGGGAGTGTTATTCCTTAGAAAAGTACTCCATGGCTGGAGGAGGGTTCCCGTCTGTTAAAACAAACACAAATAAATAAATAAATAAATAAGGGGCGCCTACATCTGACAAGAGGGAATTTAACTGCCGCTTAGCGCACTAACCAGGCCCTCCCGATCGATCCCCCCCCATTCCCAGAGGAGGGAGGGAGGGACTAGCGCTCCAAAGAAAAGGCGGGGGGGGGAGGTAAAAGAACCTGGAACAGCCGAGAAATTCAATCTGCACCCCCATCTACTAACTAAAGCAATGAAAGAGAGGGAGTCGAACTGAGTGTTCATTGGCCTGAGAGATTACACTCCAAGCCGGGGATTGGTCAAAAACCGTAACAAATACACCCCCTTCAATCCAATCGTCTCCTAAGAGACACGGGTCCTCATTGGTTTAGCGTCTACACCAATCGCGGGCGCTGACCCCCCCTCTCTTTCTCTCTCTCTCTCTCTCTCCTCCCCCCCAATCTTCATCCAGTTTCGATCTTTCCTACCAGCGAGTAAGTATTTTACCTCCTGAGTGTAAAAAAAGGCAGGTAATCGGTTGCGTGGGCACGAAGATTAGCGTGGTGAGTGCGTTAAAGTCCTTGACATTTTGACGATTGAAAGGTCCCTTTGGAAATATTGCACATACTGTGATCCTTACGCTCTCCAAAAACCACCCTTTATTCACGGGCTGTAAAAAATAAAAACGAACCACATTAAAAGGAAGGGCAGGAATGTTTACTGTATAGAAAATAGCGCCATTAAGGTCAGTGCAGGATACTCATGAACCACTAATCAAATGCTGGATGAATTTTGAAAGGCAAGGAAACGAGCCAAATAGAAATGACATTGCTGACATATCTTTCGTTGATTTAGAATTTATTTCTTGTGTTCAAGTGTCTCACTACAGAATAGATCTAGGAGCTGTCATTCCATCCTAAGCAAATGGTGGAGGGGGGTGGAAACCCTGCTTTAGCTTAAGCAACTTGGTGGAGAGAGCAAATCTTTTCTTTGGGGGTAGGACAAGCGTCCGATTTCTGAGTTTAACTCAGATAGAGAGGAGATTTCTGATAATGGATAATTAGACTTGTGATTTATTTCCAAAAGTTGCTCAGTTAAGTGATATATATATATCACTTATGTAATGTGGGGAAATATTCTAGTTTTTTATAAGTTAATTGTTAACTATTCTAGAAATAATATTCTCATAAAAGAAGAAATTAATTAATACTCATACAGAATATGAAGTTGGGAATTGATCTCTGAAAAGCCAAAGTGAGGGTAAACATGAAACAGTGCATAAGCAAACTGAACAAGTGCAATTAAATTCAATATATGAGAGTACTTCTGCTGTGTATAAGAGATATATAGGATGTATTTGAATAATAAATTCAAAACTACTTTGCACTGCACCTTATCTCATCCTGAAGCTATAGACGAAATCTGATAATTGATTTTTCAGAAAAAGTTAAGTGTTTTTTCTTGCTTTTGATATCCTGTTGACTGGCAAGCTTGATCTCTGATAACTCACAGTGCACAGATGTTGGTTTTATTACAAGTAGTCCTCAACTTACAACCACAATTTGGACCAGCATTTTGGTTGCTAAGCAAAGTGAATGTTAAGTGAGTTCCTCCTGATATTCTGACCTTTTTTGCCATGATTGTTAAGTAAATCATGGCCGTTGTTAAATGAATCATATGACCATTAAGTAAATCTGGCTTCCCCTATTGACTTTCCTTGCCAGAAACCAGCTGGCAAAGTCACAAATTGGCAATCATGTGACACCCCTCCCCAGGATGCTGCATAAATACATCTAGTTGACAAGTACCCAAATTTTGATCATGTAACCATAGGGATGCTACAAATCATAATTACAAGAATTAGTCATAAGTCACTTTTTTCACTGCCATTATAACTTTGGTCACTAAATTAATGGTATGTAAGTCGAGGACTATCTGTATATGCCGTTGGCTTCTGACTCTAGAGACTATTTTGTACAGTTACTACTGTTATTATATTATGCAGGTTGTTCTCAACTTACAATCCTGGGTAATCCTAGTTACTATCATAAACCTGAAATGCACAGGTTAGGTGAGAGGCACTATGATCCAACCATTCCCAGTTTGCTCCCTCCCAGCCTAGTGCCTCAGTAAGGTAAGAAACTGTTTGCTCTTCAACTCCTCCAACCCACCTGTCTTTACCCATCCCTACACTTTGGGCCACCCTGCACAGGGGCATTCCTTGGTGTTAACTGCAGCCCAGAGCCTTCAGCAGTCTTAGCTGACTGCCACTGCCCCCAGGCCTCTACTTGTAGCTAGCAACATTTACTGAAGAGTGACTCCTCAGGCACTTTACCACAGCCATCCACCAAGCTCAATGCTCCAGCTATCTACCACCTTGCAATGTGTAGTTGCTGCCAAGCCCAACAACTTTACTATCTTCCTCTCACTGCTGACAAGGCATGTCCAGGCTGTTTTTACAACACAGCTGTAGGCCAGGCCAAGCCTTATTCCTGAGACCACTTGCCCCATTCTCCAAATCAAACACACCATTCTCCAAATAGGCCACCCTGTTCTCACAATGTTTCAGAAATCTTTCAGAAAGCTTCTGAGGTCTTCTGAAACATTGTGAGAACAGGACAGCTGACCCTCTCCAAATAACTTAACCTGTTCTTGCAATGCTTCAGAAGATCTCAGACGCTTTCTAAAGGGTTTCAGAAGCATCATGAGAATGGGGTACACTATATGGAGAACAGTATGAGCAGATTTGGGAAGAAGGCCTGGCATAGCCAGAAGTTGCTTTGCATAAGGTCAGGCTGGCAGTACCTCAGCAGCAATGGAAGAAAGTTGGCAAAGGTCAACTGGACATGGTAGGGCTATGGAGCACGGGGCAGTGGCAACTGGTGCTTGTGCTGTGGAGTTGGGGCGGCTGGCCACAATGTGATGCTGATACAGAAGTAGAGGCCTGGGGGCTGTGGTAGCTGGCTAAAACTTCTGAAAACTCCAGAATTCTTTCAGTCCCAGCCCCACTGTTGCCACCCAAGAATGCCTCTGTGCACAGCCAAAAGGACATTGATGGCATGAAGCCACAGCATCCTGAGAAGCACCAACAGCTTCATTGTTTTATGCATAATATGATGCCCCACAAATATCAGCCATTGATACAAACATTAGTATCATCTCAGCTCCTAAAATACAGCTATGTTTATATTTTAGTTTCTTTGCATTAGGATAGAAAAATCAAGTTAATTAATGAGCAGAGAATATTTAGTATTCCACAAATGAGTTTGTGTTGTTCTTATTATTATTGTCTCAGCAGGACATAAAGGTTTTAAACCTTTTAGGAAAATAATTTTTGTTTATTAGGTAAATTAGTAAAAATACAAAGTATATTTAAACTGATGTGCAAAAAAAACCCCTTCCAAAGCCAAAATCAAAACTTCAGTGATTTCTCTTCATAGCACATAGTACAAATCCATTTTGGAGCATCCCATAAGACCTCCCAAAGACAGGAGATAGAGATGGAAGTATTAAAAATTGTTTTTGTGCTACAACACGACCACTGGATTTAACCTATATATTAATATATTTGAGTCAAAGCAGCCTAGGTACATAGACAGATAGGTTGGACGTGCTTTAAAATTATTTGAAAGAAGTATTTTGGAGCTTGCGTGTAGACAGCAGATCTGCTGTTCATTAAAGCAACCCAACCCTCTTTAAAAACACATGAACATGGAAAAAAATAGCTACTGCAAATAGTCATTTCAGGTCAGAACAGTCAATGGAATCTGTAACTTAAAGTGATTATTTTGTGAACTATACTCTGAAAAGTCTGAATGTTTGTGACATTCTTTAATGTATTGGAAGAATACTGTCATATCCCTCCTAAGGTTAAAATCTAAACGTATACAGCTCCTTCAAATCTTGCATCATTGGACTTAGTTTCTTAGTTAATATCCTGTTAACAGTCTAATTGCTCTTGTCTGAACTGGTCTAGTTTCTCTGAATCTCTTTTAAAGTGTAATGTCCAGAATAGAACACAAAACTTAAAATAGGTCAAAGCAGAATAAATTATTATTTCCTGTGATTTGGAAATTTTACTTCTCTTGCTGCAGCCTATAATTCATTTATAGTACTATTTTGCAACCATGCCAATTGCTAACATGGTAACATTCCAATCTACTACCACTCTATGATTTTTGCAGATAAACATATAGTTAGATAGATATAGTTTTGTTATTCATCCAAGTAACTCTAAAATTTCTGGTTTTTGTCAAGTAGATTATATCTGCATACGTTAGTGCCTACCACAACAGAGGTATGAAATTTGAACCAGATTGGGGGGGAAACAAATAGAAGGAACAAGAGAAGCAGTCTGTTCTTTAACACTAATCTTTTTTTTTCTATTAAAAGTTTTATTAGTTTTATAGTATACGATACAATGAAAATACAAAAATAAATAGTGGAAAAGATGGGGAAGGAAAAGGGAATAGAGAAGAAGACATAGACATAATCATTTTAAAGGAATAAGTTCTATTTTCAAGACCACATCCAGGAGGGGGTGCAAGTCAGATCATGGATTGGGGAGGGGGGTAAATCCATCATATAATTTCACTCCCACAGGAGTTGCTTTTTGTGTAAGACCCTGGCTTCTTCTTGTTGCTGTTTTAATTTATTTATTAAAAAGGAAGGTCTTTTAACAATAAATGTCAGTGCAGACATGTCTGCATTTTCACCTCGCTGAGTGATGCCTCAGATTGACTCAAGGGATCAACATGTACAGATGAAAAGAACAAGATACTTTGCCACTAATACTCATACAGAGAATCCTGTGTTTACTCTCTGAACAAAGAGTAGATTTTTTTCAGTGCAAAACTTCCCTTCAAAAAGAAAAAAAACAAGCACTCTTTGCTCCTCAGCAGATTGATCAGGCCGAGTTTATCTCTATGCTCATCTGTTGGCCAGGAAAGGCAAGATTGTCTATCAGTTCTACAGTATTGCAAACTCACTAACATCTTAACATGCCCATTTCTGTGGCATTCTACTTGTCTGTAAATATAACCGTCTGAGACAAATTATGAAATCAAAAGACTTGGATTACAGAACGAATGATCAACTGGAAATGCCCCAAAATTCCAGATGATAGTATTGGATTGGTGATTTCAGGAAACAACTGTAAGCAAGGCTGAAAAAAAAAGATTCAATCAGTGCTTCTCATGAGCATTTTGTATAGGAGAGACCATTCTACAAGATATAAGTCAAATTGAGTAATCCTAGAATCATTAATAGTAATATCATTTCTTCTAAAAAGCTGAAAACGGCAGGTCCAAAATAGTATTTATCTACTGTGGCAACAATATCTACAAATAACCATACCCATTTTAAGAAGAAGGCATTTTTTCTGTGAAAATATATAATTTGTTTCACAAATTCAACAAATTATATACTTCTCCCTTCTGGTAACTTTAATCAGGATAGAACATTCATTAGGTTCAGTGAGAGACAATACTTTGAAGCTACATGTATTAAAAAGGATTATGAATTCATTGTGTAAGGGGAAAAAAGCTCAGTACCGTGAGCAACAATTTTAAATAGAGTAAATATCAGTTAGTATTGAAATCAAAATTTTGATATATGTGTTTTTGTGTGGAACATGCAAAAAACCAGCAAATAGTTTTAAAACTCCACTTATAGTCAAGTTATGAAAATAACTGTCTCTTAACTTCCCTTCCCAGTGTATTTTTTTGTGGTTCTGAAATGTTTGCATTGTTCTGTGTCCGGTTGGGCAACAGTTCCTTTAACTTAATTAGTTCAAATGGTATCATAGAAGAAGTAAATTTAATTCACTATGGAATTGGGCATCAGTAGAGTTGGGTATCAGTAAAGAGAGCTTTGTAAGGTAAGGTTATCATAGTTCATTTGCTCACCTCCCTTTTTCTCTTGCAATTAATGAAAAGGACTTCAGCTGCTTCTTTAAAATAGAGGGATTTATGCTTTTCTTGTTGAACTACAGTTCCCATTCTGGCTAGAACTACTAATGATGTAATTTATTTTTCACCTAAATATGTAAAATATCTGGCAAAAATGTGTAAATTCTATATACTTGTAACAAATATACAAAACAATCAATACTCAGTTGTAGTCTTGCTTTGGACAAATACCAGAAATTGTTATTCTTTTAAACATTCAAAATATGTAACCAATTATGGATTAAATATTAACTCCTTAATCTTAAAAGAACATCAGTGAATGTTCCATGCTTTAAATCGGTGTTACTTCTTCAGGAATTATTTTCCTTAGAATAATGACTTCAATGAAATTAAAGGTAAACTTAGACATAAGATTATTGGAGCTTTTATTTTATTGTTTTATCAATAGTAGATCCTGAAGCCAGTGATTATAGAAAGCTGAAAAATTTATTGAAATTAATCTTGAACTGTTAAGGGGCAAGTGTGTGAGAACATAATTATATAGAATATAGTTTAACTCTAAAATTAAAAGCGATAACTTTTATGCCATGCAGCTATATTTTAATAGGGTTGTGCCATGCTTCATATTTGATCTCCAAAATCTATTTCATTAGATAGTGAAGCCATATTTGTTTTAGAAAATAATCAGAATATCCATGGAGTGGAAGATTGAGCAATTCACCATTTCAAAGACAAAGTTCATCGACTAAAATTATAAGAAGTTTAAAATAATGGTGGTTTAAATTTCTATCTATAATGAATAGCTATGTATAATATCTATCTATAAAACTAACATATGGTTTTATCTTGTTTCAGGATGAAGAAATGGTTTGCCTGGCAGGTTTGAAAGCTCTTCTTCCTTATGCTGTCAGAAATCTGATTCGATCAAATAAACTCAACATTAGCAATACCTCCGGAATGGCAGAAGGTAAGTATAAAGGTAGATCAGTGAAATCCTTTTGGTAAACCCTCGATGTGCATTAAGAAATAATTTATAATATTTCAACTGATAAACCTGTGTTTCTTAGTTTAATCAGTTTTAGTACAAAAAAGAGATGGACTAGAGATCTATGTTATAGACATTCAGGTATGAGTCCGCAGGGAGAAGGGCGGGGTAGAAATACAAGAAATAAATAAATAAATAAATAAATAAATAAATAAATGAACCAGAAGATACATATGTGAAATGCCACAGTTTTGAATAATCTCCTCTTCCCTTGCAGCCATGAGAAAGGACAAATGAGCATTCTATTGTATTTTATCCAATTAGTAAATTTAATCAATTTTTAGACAAGGCAACATTTTAACTCAGCGGTTCTCAACCTATGGGTCGCGACCCCATTTGGGGTTGATTGACCATTTCATGGGGGTCGCCAAGCAAGGCTGTCTGCCATTTTTTTCCCTTTTTCTGGCAGGTGCCTTACCTCCCTTGAGCTGGGCCAGCTGGTGGTCGGCCTGCTCCGTCTCTGCCACTTGCCAGCTACGCCTCGGCCGGCGCAGGGGGCGGAACCACGCATGTGCGGCGCTCCCGGGCAGGGAAAGTCCTCGACTTACGACCGGTTGGGTAGTCCTCGACTTACAACCGGTTTAGTCCTCAACTTATGACCGGTTTAGTTCTTGACTTACGACCGGTTTAGTCCTCGACTTACGACCGGTTGGTGGCCGCGGCATTAAAAAGGTTGAGAACCACTGTTTTAACTGATCTGATCACTGCAGGGAAATTCCTAGCTGAACTATGCTCAAAGTCATTTTTTATGTATAAATTTAAGACTGTATTTTTTTAAATTATATTTTATTCACATCCTAGCTTTCTGGCAGAAGGGCAGTCAAGCTGGCTCTGTTCAGTAGCTTATTTTTTATGTTATTTTCTTAACATCCTGTTAGTTATTTATTCCCCAAACTTCAGACTAACATGAAACAGGAACATCGGAGACAGGTTTTTTTCCAAAATGACATATAAACTGATTTAACAGAAGACTAATTAATTCATGAATTAATATAAATGCTTCTCCAAAAATAGTTTATTTAAATTACCATCATTATGTAGAAATTCCAGTTAAAATTATCTTGACTCTCTATTCTCTAATTCATATAAATTCATATAAAAGCATATTCCGTTTTTACAAACTAAAACTATTTTATGGTTAAGCAATCCAGAGTTTAAATATTGATTAAGGAATGGTATCTTAATTACCATATGAAATTATGAGTTGTCATTATTATTCAGTGTACATTCAATCTCTATGGGAGTTTTAAAGTATTTTTACATAAAACTTAAAGAAAAACAGGAAATGTTAGGCAGTTTGTACTTTGCAGCTGTTGTGTAATTTTGAACTTGTGCAACTCAATGGAATGAGGGGAAGGGGGAGGGTCATCCAGGTGTAACACTAACAACTCAAGTTTTGCACTTGGCAGTGGCAGATAAAGGCAAAGCTACTCATAATATTCCCTCCTGTATTTCCATATTTTAATTTTTCAGTATAGAGTGAGGCTCTTTTTCTGATTAATATTTATTTATTATCCTGCCTTTGTAAATATCTCAAGGTTACAAACATACCTAATATTCCTCCCTTCTGTTTTTCCCACAACAACAATTCTGTGAGATGGATTGGGCTGAAAGAGAATGACTGGTCCAAAGTCACCCAGCCAATTTTCATGCTTTAGGTGGGACTAGAACTCACCATCTCCTATTTTTAGGCCAGCATCTTAATCACTACATCAAACTCAATCTGTCTTGTCTTGTTGTTTTGTCAGCACAGGGTTTATTGTTTATCTACCATTTCAACCTTATGTTTTACCTGTTTCTATTTTGACTTCCTATGACGGCACCAGGGTGAATGTCTGGTGTGCAGACTTGCCTTGATGGTGACATTTTAATATTAAGTTTTGGTTGCAAATAAACATCTTTAAAAACAAAGAAGGGCTGTTTCATGAAATCCCAAATGAATAGATATGTAGCTTAAGCAGGTTACCCCAAAATTAATCAGATTGGCATTGATCATGATTATTTATTTTCCAGGGGTAGGACCTCAGCATTTCATTGTATTAAACAAAGATTATGGGACAGTTCACTACAGGAATTAATGGCTAAATCCAAACTTCCATGATCATGGGAAACTTTTGGAATTAATTACAAATGTATTTTTAGCTCCCTAAATATTTTCATACTTTATATTTAAGTACATTCAAATAGTCTTTTCAAAGACCAGTTTAAATCTCTTGCCTCAAATCTGCTATATGGTAGCATTTCTCAAAGATTTTGTTCCTGTAATGGTATTGATTTTAAAATGGTGGAAAATATTTTATTGTCCTGTGAATTTTATGAGTCTTTGGCAGGATGTTACCTGGCAATATTTTAAAATCAAAACCAGGAAGAGATGCTTCTGAGTACGTACATGTAATCGGTTAACGACAGTAATTGGGAATGAATTTCCATCGCTAAGCAATGCAATATAATGTGTGACATCATGTGATTGTATGACTTAGCGGCAGCAATTCCAGCAGTCCCATTGTTAACTAATCTACCACTGGTTAGGCAAGCACTCCCCCACAATCTAAGCCATTCCCAGCCCTGAGCCTCAGTAAAGTAAGAGACTGCCTCTTCGTGAACTCTCCCCTCCCTATCCCCACCCTCGTCTTTTTGGCTGCCTGCTTATATGCCACCTATATGCACACCACTACTGTACCAGCCAGGACCTTCTTTCACAGGTCAAATTTCTTTGTGAAATATACTCAGGGCACAGGTAAGGGAGTGGCTGTGGCTATCCTATCAGGCACAGGAGTTCGTGGCCACCATGGCAACCATGGACCTGATCCAAATTATTAACGGTCCAATCCACAATGGATGTTACACACTAGATATTAGTTTTTATGTTGGGGTAGTGACATAGTGCTCTAGGTTTGGAGGAAATTAATGTCACTCACTTGTCATGCTCAGACCATGCCCCCTTGCCCTGGAGTTCTTCATGCCAGCCCACTGCAAAGAGGTAGAGCCTGTTTGATTGGCTTAGCCCAGGTGACTAATGGACTCAGTACTAAAGTGTTTACAGTAACATTCAGTAAAATATTATTTATGTTTATTCAGATTTAAATTTAATTCTGTTATTTATTTAGTGTGTGGCATATTATACCTGGACTAGCAATATAAGTTAACATTTCAGCTAGATTAATAGAACCCAATAAAATATAAGTGTCAAAAAGATATATACAGTACATTCAGGTATTAATGCCTAGGCTGTATAACCACTGAAGTGCAGCATTGTTTAAATTTAAAAAAAATCAGATACTGGACAGTCACAATATGCTCTGCAGTTTGACATGGGACCCCACAATCACACTGAGTGGAGGATACTATGCTCCATTTATACAGAGATTTTCATTCTGTTAAGTAAGGTTACTCTTAGTTTAGTTATACTTAAAATTCAAAATGTTAGATTTAAAAAAGAACAGCAAATCTTGATTGCAACAAACAGACAACCCCTACGTGGAAGCAAAACAGAATTTTTGCAGCCTACTAAAATTCATTCTTTCTGTGTCACTGTTAAGGTGACACCGAATTTTATTAAATCAGAGAATATAAGAGCATTGATTAGGTGATAGAATGCTATTTAAAAATTATGCTGAGAACATAAGTGAGATAAATTTATGATTTATCTATACTGTTGTCAATCTGAATGTGAGATATGTGCATAATTGGCAATATCTAAGCGAGCAATATGGGAGAAAGAATTTGGTACAAAAGATGTTCTTGCAAGTAAATCAGAAATATATTTTTCACTTTTATGATTGATTACATCCAAAAAATGATAAATATATTTATTTGAATAAATAACATTAAATTAAATTTCTGCCTTTTTATATTTACAGGATTTATTCAGGCAAATGTTGTAATTATGCATAAATCTTTTGCTGATGACTTTGAAAAATTTTGTCAAGCAAATGATGGACCACTTCCCTTGCTGTATAGAAGTAAGCCAGGGGAATGGAAATGTCCTTTCTTGAGCAACAGTTCTGATATAAGGTATGTATAGAGTTGTCTGTGTTGGAAACTATCAAGAAATATTTTAGCGCCATTTACCATTTCTGGGCATTTAGGCTACTTTACTGCAAAAATCTCAGTATTTTCTATTTCAGACTTTTTAATTTTTAAAACTCAATGTAGGGTTGCACAGTTTTTATAAGTATGTGAATTATAAGGGAGAGAGAGATTTAAAATTAAGTTATGTTTTCTCATGACCCAGGAAAATGCAAAGCACGAGTGCAGTTTTTTGTGCAGGCAGTGTAATTCTAGTTCTCAACATTTACATACCTTTATACATAAGAACTGATCCTTAAACTAATCTAGATGACATGACATTTTACTTAAAAATATGTCCCACTGAGTTCAGTGACCATTTCTCTGAAAGTAAGTAGATATTTTGTTAAGAGTCAGAAAAAAAGTACCTAGTCCAGGGGTAGGCAACCTTGGCTCTTTTATGACTGGTGGACTTCAACTCCCAGAATGCTGGCTCAGGAATTCTGGGAATTGAAGTCCACCAGTCATAAAAGAGCCAAGGTTGCCTACCCCTGACCTAGTCCAATGATGATGCTAATTCATTTTGCAGAAGTGACTGCTTGCAATACAAGAAATATGAACATGGAATATCCACAGGAATTTTGACAAATCTAAAAGAATATTCTGAACAGTTTAAAGACATGGTGACCTTTTATCTTGGCTGTAGTTTTACATTTGAAAAGGCACTCCAGAAACCTGGCGTTCCTGTAAGAAATGTGGAACAGCAATGTAATGTAAGCATGTATAAGGTAAGAATAGAAGAAAAATTGAATAGGAAAAAACCAAGAGAGTCCAGTTCCCTTTTGTAAAAAGCACCTTTGGGACAGTATCTCCTGGAGATCTCCCATCCAAGTATTAATCTGGCTCAAACCCCCATTAGCTTGTAGATTCAAACAACATTAGCCAAGTACTGCCACCTGCTGGGAATGTTTCTTAAAACACATAATACTATATAAATAGTTGCAGATACAATAGAAATAATAATTTGTATTAGCTCAGAAAGAATGCTGGAAGGCATTCTTAGATTGCACATGGGCACATATAAAATTCTAATGCTCTTTTCTAGCCTCTAGTGAACAGAACAGCCAATTCTTTCACGCTTTCCATTTTTTTATTTCTTTTTTTAGATGATAACTTCAGTATTGTTTTACTCAATTGCTGTCAAATATAGAATTATTTGATTTGTAATACGTTACATATCTTTTTTATTTCTCTTGGCTGGATGTGATCACTGCTTATTAAAAAAAATAGGAAGAGAGGCCATTTTAGTTGCAATGTGACAGAAGTTATTGGGCCTATGGAGTATTGAAATTATTTCCAAATATACAAAGTGATTAAAACATTACTTTGGAAAATTCAGTTTTGTTTCAGAACATATAAGTATTTGATTAATGAAGATTAATTAATGAAGATTAATTCATCAGAGCTAGCAAATAACCATCAGAGGGCAACAGATAGATATAAAAAAAAATAATTATTTGCTGCCATCTGATGGTCATTTGGATTTTTGTAGTCACAAGCAGTTTTCGCTATTAGTGATATAACCCGCTCTTAGTTGAAGGAAAAAAATGCCTTTTTCTCTAAACAAATGCAAAATATTTCTCAAGATCAGCTATTAATCACAGCACGAGACATAAAGCATTCAGTTTGCTCAGCTTCCCCTTTTATTTGATTGACAAGTACTATAGTCTGATTCCTTTCTTAATGCAAACCTTCAAAATGAATAAGCTGATCAGCATGTGATTAACTACACCTGTTTTCATGTTGCGATTAGTTTAATTACAAGGAATATCTTTACCAATAAAATCTGTGTTCTCACTTCTAGTTATTGTGGGACGACAATCTTATATTTCATGCTGAATCTCAATTACTGTAATATCTGGCTATTTTTATTTAGTTGCAAAATATGTTCTTGAAACATTTATAACTTAATACTATTCGAAAATAAAACAAATCTAATATGACATTATTAATTTATCTAATGTTTCAATGTTTAGTTGCTGTAACCATGCAATTAAAGGGAAAGTTAGCAATAGCAATGGCATGAGCTTAAATATCACACCATATGATTCATAAAGGTGATAATAAATGATATGTGGGTGAAGACAACTGAACATGCTAGTGATTAATCTTGTGGCCTTTTATCACCCAATTGCATTTATCTCAGAGACATGATGCCTTCTACTTGAAAGAAAAAGCCTTTGGAGATTTCTTCATTGTTTTTAATGCTTGAATCATTTTTAAAAACTTTACCAGACTGCTGTTCCTTGCTGTGATACCGAATGTTTTCACTGTCATCTAATAGTAACTATGAGATATATACCTAAAGATAAACTGAAGGAGTGTGTGCAAATCACTCATCCAATGAAAAAATCACATGGAGCACCAGTTCACATTGGCTCTTCTGGTCAGTGTTTTTTTTTCTGTGTTTCTATGATCTATAATACAAAGCATGCATGAGATAGAAAAGTAACAGGCCTTAGGCTTGTCTGGCTTACTAATGTACAGTATAGCTTTATAATGACTTTGTGTACAAGTAAGAGGATTTAAAAGAATTCAGCCAAGATCCTACTAGGAATTGTGATGCCAGTATCCTATGCAACAGTATCCCACCAACATCACTTTCCATGCCACATCCCAGGCTCTCTCCCAGGGAATTGTCAGATGTTTTGCAACATTAAGCCTCAGCCTAATTGGGTTTTAGAATAGAATAGAACTGTAAGAGACCTTGGGAGGTCCTAGTCCAGCCCCCTGCTGAAGTAGGAGACCCTATACCATTTCAGACAAGTGGCTGTTTTCTACATTTCTGCTTGAGTATTAATAAAATTTCATTTTAGATTTGTTAGGAATTAAAGATCTTTCCAGTCCAGAATATGGTGATGCAGTACAAGCTCATCCTGGAGATGTACCAGTCTTTTGGGCCTGTGGTGTAACAGGAATAGAAGCTGTCATCAATTGCAGTATGTATTTAGTGGAATTACCAGAACTGCTGCTTTATTACAGCAAACCAGTGATGCTTAAAAGTTGTTGTTTGGTCACTTCTGATTGTTCATGACTCAGTGGACAAACATAGTTGCAGTAATTGCTTTTTTGGATTTATATAAGCTCATGCTCACATCATCTGTGATAATATCAGCCTTCTCTTCTGTTGGCCTCTTCTACAATTGCTTTTGTTTTTTCCAAGCCTCAAGGTCTTCTGCATCAAGTCTTGTTTTCTCATGTGTTCAGATTTTAAAATATAACCTACATAAAAGAACCAACAACTCTGATAATCCATCGTCTATTTGTCTTTTGCCTTGAACTTAACCTTGCAGAATATTTTTTCCACAAAGCTATAATTTTCCCCTAATTATGCACAGAATAGCCCTGTAAAGTAATTTTATGATTTAGATTCTTCTTACATGCCAAACATTTAAGAATTACATTTCTTTTTTCTGTGTACCCAGCTACGATGGGGGCAAGGCAGGTATTTACCTGAGACCCACTTATTTATGATACACATTTTAGAAACTTTTATCAAATCAGAACAGAGTGGAATGGTTGTTTCTTTTGATTTGGAAATTCTGTTGATGCAGTCTAAAATTTCCTAATAAAAATTATGATCATTTGTTTGAGATTTTGACTAAACACTATTACTTTGTTTCTATCTTTAGAAAATAAGCTATAAGCTGGTCATCAACTGCAAATTTATGAGCATTCCTTATAATTCATTATCCAAATCATTAATGAAATAGTGAAGAATAGATGAACCAATACTTGATATCTCGCCAATGTGATAAGGAACCATTTGATGAACATTCTTGGAATAGGATATTGAGCTAGCTGAATATCTACTTGTCATGCCAATCAGTCCATACAGATTTGCTAATTACCATGTAGTTTATCAAACACTTTGCTGAAGTACATTATGATTTTAACATCCTTACATTCTACTGAGAAAGTTACATGATACACATGAATAGTGTAGCAAGGTATATTCTTCACAAATTCAGGTTGACGTTTGATAATTCTTTGTTTTCAAGGTTCTTATAGATCAGATCTATCTATCTATCTATCTATCTATCTATCTATCTATCTATCTATCTATCTATCTATCTATCTATCTATCTATCTATAGTTAAGTGAATCACTGCAATTAGTGATTAGCTAGTAACATGGTTATTAAATGAATATGGTTTCCCCATTGATTTTGCTTGTCAGAAAATTGCAAAAGGTGATGTCCCCAGGACACTTGAAATATGAGTCTGTTGCCAAGCATCTGAATTTTGATCATGTGACCATGGGGATGTTGCAATGGTCGTAAGTGTGAAAAACCGTCATCAATCAATTTTTTCAGTGCCATTGTAATTTTGAATGGTGACTAAATGAACTGTTGTAAGTTGAGGATTACCTGTAATTGTTAATTGATAAAGTACTTGTAATTGTTATCATATGTAACCTGCATCTGCATAACCAACCTATTTTCATCTACCTTTTCCTCCCACCTTCTCTCCCCACCTCATCCCACTTTAAAACTATATCAGCCTAGACACTCTATGTATCCGATGAAGTGGCAACTAATGAAAATTTACACCTTTTAATAAAATTTATTAACTGAAAAAGGACCTACCAGACTCTACCAGCTATAGAGTATGCAATAGTAAAATAGTCATGTATTTGGTCTTTTTTTCTGGGCACCAACTTTTATATTCTGTTGATATTCATTTATTATATTTTCATTCATGACCATCTGTTCTCGCACATCACTTTTTTCATATCCTTTCCCCCAAAGCAGAGGTTTGATGACTAGACAAATGTTCAGTATTTGGGGGACCAGCTATAAGTTCTTAAGGAGACAGTGCATCACTGTATTTTCAGAACAAAAGGGATCATCCTTCACTCAAGGGTAAATTCACCACCATTTTATCCCAGGACATGGAGCTAACGTATAGGTGATTGCACTAATAGCTCTGAGAACTCTGCCCATTTCCTCAAAATTCACATGGTCAAACTCATCCCAGATAGAAAGGCTTTAATTCCTGCTGTACACTGCTTACTGAGCTTTTCTTTACTTCCCAGAGGCTCCACTGGCTTTTACCCATTCCCCTTGTTTGCATGTTTATCACTGATTTGGAAATTGAAGATGATGCATCTGGTAATGATAAAGATCTCCCAGAAGTCTATTGTATTTCTCAGAATCCTTTGCATTATAGCATTGCTTCAACAGCAGCTGTAAAGAAAATTATATGCTTAGAAGATATAATAGCGATAGATCCAGGTAAGAGAAAAAACACAACCATGTTATGAGTCTAAAACATCTACTAGAAAAAGTGATCTCTGTATAATTTTCTGCAGCAATCCTGTCGAAAGCAAAAATCGAATTAAAAATCCTACTTCTAATGCAGTGGTTCTCAACCTGTGGGTCGGGACCCCATTTGGGGTCGATCGACCATTTCACGGGGGTCACCAAGCAAGGCTGTCCGCCATTTTTTTTTGTCCGCCATTTTTTTTGTCCGCCATTTTTTTTCCCTTTTCCGGCAGGTGCCTTACCTCCCTTGGGCTGGGCCAGCTGGTGGTCGGCCTGCTCCATCTCTGCCGCTTGCCAGCTACGCCTCGGCCGGCGCAGGGGGCGGAACCACACATGCGTGGCGCTCCCGGGCAGGGAAAGTCCTCGACTTACAACCGGTTGGGTAGTCCTCGACTTACGACCGGTTTAGTCCTCGACTTACGACCAGTTTAGTCCTCGACTTACGACCGGTTGGGGTCGCGGAATTAAAAAGGTTGAGAACCACTGTTCTAATGCATGTATTTATTTCCAAACTACCCCTTTATGGTTAAATTAGCCCTAGGTTCATCATTTAAGTTAATACTTAACTTGTAGCTCAACTTTGCAGAGGCTTTCTAGAGAATATGAATGAATGATGTATCAAATGTTGTTTTGAAGAGGTAAAAAAAATCAGAGGGAGGCCAAAACAAATAATATGCTTGTTGAGGCAAGAAAAAAAATCTGGTATAGCAGCTCTGAAATCTTCTCTTCTGTCTCACTTCCTGATACCGTGAGCCATTGCATCTGTCAGCTTTTAAGATTTTTTTTTTATCTATCAGCAATCAAAACAAGCTAGTTTTATTTTTAAATAAATGCCCGTGGCAAGCCAGGATGTTCTTAGTCTGAAATATTTGTATTACCCATGCTTAGGGAACAGAGGTGTGAAACATCTGTTTTCTCCGGATGAACTCCTAAAGACCTGCCTGTCGCTTTCCCATGCAAAGTCGGTGTTGATTACTACAGGATTTCCCACCCATTTCAAGTATGAACCTCCTGAAGAAAATGATGGGCCACCTGGAGCCATTGCAATGGCAGCAATCTTGAAAGCCATGGGAAAAAATGTAGTTATAGTAACGGATCAAAGAGCTCTCGATTTAAATAGAAAGATAATCAAGGAAGCTGTTGAGCAAGGTATGACATGGCCCGTTATAACCTGATTTATGTGAAAGGGGGTTTCAGTGTCTCAAAAATCGAAACTGTCCACGTTGTGCATTTTCATTTTTTTTTATTGTTGACTTCTTTTTTATGTTCCTGTTTTAAAATCTAGCGTAGTAATTCTCAAATGCATGTATTATGACAATGCTGCTAGTGTGTGATAGGAAATTACATACTTGTGATAGTGTTTTGTAAAAAAAATATATTTAAAACTCCTGCCAGCATCACAACAAATATCTAGGTAAACCTACTAGGTTGGCTTTACTGCATTTATCACTCTAAACCAGGGGTAGTCAACCTTGGCTCTTTTATGACTCGTGGACTTCAACTCCCAGAATTCCTGAGCCAGCACAGCTGGCTCAGGAATTCTGGGAGTTGAAGTCCACGAGTCATAAAAGAGCCAAGGTTGACTACCCCTGCTCTAAACTAAAAGGTGGTTTATTTTCTTCATTTATTGAATTTGTATGCCTCCGTTTTACCATCAAATGACTCTGAGTGGCTTACAGTAGCACAAAAGCAATATAAACAATTAAAATAGAAACATTAAAACATCAAATCTTAAAACTGAAATGATTAATATTATCAGTAAATTAAATAAAGGATCGGTGTGTAACTGGGGTGGAGGTGGGATCTTATCTAACCTACTAGCACCTTCAGAATGGAGGGCCCCAAGCCAGTTGGCAGAGCTGGATTTTTAGTCGCTTACAGAAGGCCAAGAAGGATGGAGGCAGATGCTCCAACACTGGAAGTTTTTAAGAAGAGACTGGACAGCCATTTGTCCGAAACGGTATAGAGTTACCTGCCTGAGCAGGGGGTTGGACTTGATGACCTCCAAGGTCCCGTCCAACTTTACTATTACTATTATTATTATTATTATTATAGATCTTATTTCTAGGGGGATGATATTTTAAAGGGTGGCAGCCATGGCAGAAAAGGCTCTTCTGGACTCTGCCAGCTGCAGTTCCTGGACTCTGCCACAGCATGCCCCTTCTGCTGATAGAAGTGGAGCAGGTCAAGCCTATTGGGGTGAGATGGTTCCTCAGGTAGCCTTACTTGGTTCTGGTGTAATGCATTGTGCGAATCTAGCCCTTGTGGTTAGTAAAGAGTGTCTTGCAGCGTGGTGGGACTTTTTTCCCTAGATGCCAGCATTTTTTTTTAGTGAAAACAAACTATAGAGTACAGCAGTCTGAATCTTTGAGGTTTTCCTCTTCCATTCCTCCACTGAGAGCTGATAGGTTTTTTTTGTATTATCTGTGATTAGATCCCTTTAAATATGTATTAAAACTAGTGTTTAGAATTTAGCCTGTTCCATGCAAGGATCAAGATGTGATAACCAGGAAAATCTGAAGTAAGCTATACCAGTTCAGAATTCCCAAGACTCCTCTGAGCCAGGTCAAATTCCATTGGAGCTCAATCAGAGTTCAGTGTAGTGATACCTATAGTAATTCTAATTTCCAGTACTTAGAACATAGAACATACAATATGTTTTTATCATATAACTAGCTGTACCCGGCCACGCGTTGCTGTGGCTCAGTCTGGTTAAATGGAAAAGAAAGAAAAGAGAAAGCGCACGTTTGTAATATGTTTAATTTCACAATGCTTGTGGGTATGCTTTTACGTCCAACAGATGGCACTGTTTTTCAAAAAAGCATGTTTTTACCTGTCACAGGTGTGACATCTATATAATAGTAGGTATATAAAAACACACGCGTATTCGAATGCAACGTTGTGTCAAAATTTCAAAGCAATCGGTGAAGAACTTTCGGAGATTTAAGATTTTGAACAAACGAACATTTACATTTTTATTTATATAGATATCATATATCGTATGTTTTTATCAGTAAAAGGTATTTATCTGGGGAGAGAAGTTTTAGCATCTGTATCTCCCATGAACCCCAATAGAACTAATTATATGGAAAACGTTTTTGAGTTCCATAAGCAACAAATATGAGCCTCATGCTATTGGAGTGAAGAGGCATTCATAAGGGTAGGGGTACAAAAGTCAAGATGGCAGGTGCATCTTGGCCATTGTACATGTATCAGTGTTTCATACATGTACAAAAGGGACAGCTTTGATGCATGGTTGTGCTTGCCATCTTTGTCTTGGTCCCAGTCTCTCCTCTTCCCTGCAGATGCTCTTGTTCAGGGGTAGGCAACTATGGCCCCTTTACGACCATGTTGGCTCAGGAATTCTGGGAGTTGAAGTCCACAGGTTGTAAAGGGGCCATAGTTGCCCACCCTTACTCTTGTTAGAATGACCTTTATCTGTCACCAGATTTTCCTTCATAATTGTTGGGGTTTGGGGGTTGTTTTTTGTTTGTTTCTTTGTTTCTTTTTTGAGAAGGGAGGAACCAATGGGGATGGATTTAGGACATATAATTAAGCTTTCTTGTAGTGAATATTCCATTTACTTAAAGAAAGACATTTTTTTCCACCAAAATATTTCCTTTTAAAATGGGAGGGGGTCTTACATTGCAGTTAAATATTTCACCCAGTATTTTGTGGGATTTAATTATTCTGAGCAAATGAACTGGGAATAATCTAATCAAGCTATAAAAAACAGAAATAATTTGGTTTAAAAAAAATTGTTAAAAACATTTTAATACTTTTGTATTGAAATCAGTAGAATTTCCACCTGTTTAGGTCTGACTTAGTCACATTTTTCTTTACATTCATCCTATTTTACAAAGAAGGAGAACGTCCTGAAAATTTCAGTCACACAACTGATCCTATTTAATATTGGGAAGACAAAACAAATAATTGTGAAACAGTGATCAGGCATGTGCAGATTATTTGGTGAGGCACTTTGCTCTTTAGCAACATCTCTCTCTGAATCCACAGGCTGTAGGAGGGAAGTAAGTGCAGGTGCTTGAAGGCACAGTAGCTCCTGCATGCCTGGAGGACCCTCTCCACAGGCCTAACAATGGCACAATTAATGTCATGATCCAACTTATCTTTGTCTTTCTCTATATTCCAGAAATACTGGAAACACCAGTTCCTGTAATCAGTTACCAAAGCAATTCTCCAGATTCAGCTCTGCAGTTCTTATGTGAAGATGGGAATCCAGAAAAACCAAGGTATATGTCCCCAAAAGCAAAGTAATGCCAAACTCTAGCACAGTGGTTCTCAACCTTTTTAATGCCGCGACCCCAACCGGTCGTAAGTCGAGGACTAAACCGGTCGTAAGTTGAGGACTAAACCGGTCGTAAGTCGAGGACTAAACCGGTCGTAAGTCGAGGACTACCCAACCGGTCGTAAGTCGAGGACTTTCCCTGCCCGGGAGTGCCGCGCATGCGTGGTTCCGTCCCCTGCGCCGGCTGAGGCGTAGCTGGCAAGCGGCAGAGACGGAGCAGGCCGACCACCAGCTGGCCCAGCCCAAGGGAGGTAAGGCACCCGCCGGAAAAGGGGAAAAAAATGGCGGACAAAAAAAATGGCAGACAGCCTTGCTTGGCGACCTCCGTGAAATGGTCGATCGACCCCAAATGGGGTCCCGACCCACAGGTTGAGAACCACTGCTCTAGCATATCTCAGAGGGGTCTAGGACAACTTGCCGCAGCCAACTAACTCACTGTGGCCTACTCGCCACAGGACAATCTAATGTGGTATTAATCGTTTCATTCAATTACTTTTATTATTAGTGACCACATTTTCATCAAAATTATTGCAACTCGTATTTCTGATTTGAATTGAGAAGCCTTAGTTAGTAATGGTGGGTACATCAAGCTATCATTAGCATTAGAATTGAATCTTAATTTTTTTTTTATTCTTTTTCTTTAGATTTAATCATTTGATAGCAATAGAACGTGCTGGGATGGCTGCTGATGGTAATTACTATAACGCAAGAAAAGTTAATATTAAACATTTAGTAGATCCCATTGATGAACTCTTTATAGCTGCACAAACTCTCCCAGGAATTACTACTACAGGTACAGTATGTGTATTTTCCTTCAATGATCTGATAAAAGTATTACTGTTACTGTGAACTACCTGGAAACATTACGAACAGGGTCCATTATGCAACTGAAATAACTGAGGGAAGACAAAAGAATTGGTGCTCAAATCGATAAGCAATATTTAACTCTCTTAAGGTTTCAAATGTTCACAGTCATGGAAATAGGAATTTCTATTAGAGCAATTTCATACCCCACAGGCCAAGCCACCTTTCTTCTCACTTAACTTTTGAAGAACTCCAAGGCCTTTCAGAGCACTGGAACAGATCACTTCATCACACAGCCATGTGGTGCAAGTCTGGAAGCTGCAACGATATATATAGCTATCAGAATGCAATTTTTAGTCAGTCATAAGGGAAAATGACCACAGGAGTGCTGCAGGAGTCGTAACTTCAAAACAAGGTCATACGGAGCTTTGGGGAGTTTTGCTGTAACTTCAAAAGGCTATTAAGTGACCAGTCATATCTTGAAGATTACCTGTATGTGTTAGATTGCTTAGATTCTGGGACAAAAGTAGATACATATAAATTCAATATGTCAATGATGCTCCTCAAAATAAGGGGAGACCAGGAACACACACCCAGTTTGGGCTTTGAGGAGAAAATGCACATGCAAACATACAGCAGATGTGACATCTTATTTCAGTATATTGATGCAGTGGAAGGGAAGTAAAGAAACAATAAGTGGGTGCTTTGTGGTCAGTTTGGTTTGTACACACATGTACAAAAATTGTAAATACATAAAAATTACATGCCTATTGGAACTATTCAGCAGAAGCAGTGCATGCAAAACTTTGAATTTTATTTTAATTGAAAATTCACTAAAGCTAATTGGACAATAGTGAAATAAAATGCAATGCTCCATGTGTGTCACGATTGATCAAACTAAGTAATAAAATGTAATGGTATCAGTAGCATATTTTAGAATATGCTGGGATGGAGTATCTCCTTAATAACTTTATACGATTTTAAATAGAATTTCTCTCATACATTTAGTTCTGTTCAAATTTGAAAACATGTGTTCTGTGATTTTTAGAAGATCCAAATAATAGGCATCTGTCATGCTCCTTGAATACAATTTTTGGTGTGGTTTTTCTAAAGGCAGTCCTATACCAACTTCTTAGAGAACGTTGTAATTCCCTTTAGCCAAGGCTTCTGGTGTTTAATTGTTTGTGATTATATCTTTTTTGTGTTTTCTTTTGTTGCACTAGCATTTTGGTCTGTGACCGCAAATAAAATATTATTATTATTATTCTTAGAAATAAGCCCCACTGATCTTTGTGTAGTTTTTTTTTCAGAATAGACACTTATAAGTCTATTTTATTAGTTTTTTGTGATTAGAAGTTAACTATTATAATTGTTGCTTTGTAATCCTTAAAGATAATGGCTGTTATGTTTTGGCCAGACTATGATGGTATATATCAGGGCTTTTCAACCTTTTCACCGATTGTACCACTTTTAGGATATGGCAATATTCGAGTACCATCAGTTGCCTAGCAAGGTATCAAAAACTTGATGACCAAAAAAAAAAGGAAAAAAGTGATAAAGTACAGGTAGTCCTCAACTTACAACAGTTTGCTTAGTGACTGTTCGAAGTTACAACGGCACTGAAAAAAGTGACTTATGACCATTTTTCACACTTATGACCGTTGCAGCATCCCCAGGGTCATGTGACTTACATTTGGATGCTTGGCAACTGATTCATATTTATGATGGTCACAGTGTCCCAGGGTTATGGACCCTGGACACCTTTTGCAAGCTTTTGACAAGCAAAGTCAATGGAGAAACCAGATTCACTTAACAACCATGTTACTAATTTAACTCCAGTGATTCACTTAACAAATGTGGCAAGAAAAGTCGTAAAATGGGGGCAAAACTCATTTAACAAATGGTCCACTGGAGGAGCCTAGCCATCCCTCTTGGGCCGTGCGGGGGACTCCCGGACAGTGGTACGGGCTGCCCAGAGCCCTGGGCAGCGGAAGGCAAGTGCCCAGCCCAACCCTCGAGCTCCCGGGGCACCAGGACTCTGCAGCCCAACCCAGTCCAGCTCAACTTCCCCGAGGGGGCATCCGGCTGCACTTACCTTCTCCTCAAGGCTGCTGCTGCTGTGGTCGCTCTCCTTGGCCAGGTTGCTCATGGTGGGTGCAGGAGGGCAAAGTGTGTGAGTCAGAGGGAGGCCTGTTCCATCTACATGTGAGAAGACCCAGCTTTGTAACCAAATCATCCTTAGCAATAGGATGGGAGATCACCAGGATAGCCAGGAGGAGGGGGCAAGGGGATGTTGAAAGGGCAGAAGAGCTGCTGTTGGCCAAGTGCTAAGACAGGACTTTCCTCAGACCCACCCTCCCTCTCATACCAATCTCCTTCCTTCCTTCCTTCCTTCCTCCCTCCCTCCCCCCTCCCTCATTCCCATCTCCTTCATTCCCTTCCTTCCTGTTTCCCTCCCTCTTTCTCTTTCCCATCTCTTCTCTTCTCCCTTTCTCCTCACTGCTTTTCTCACAAAAAGCTGCTTCTCTCTTTCTCACGTACACGTCTCTGCAAAAGCCTTCCCATTCTCACACAAACATCTCCAAATCCTTCCCATTCTCCCGTCAAAACTGCCTCCTTTTATAGCTTCTCCACCCCCTCCTGCTTTCTCTTCTGGGTGAGCCAGAAGTGCCGATCCGGGGGCCTTTGTCTCGCCCCAGCAGCCCTGCAGCTCCCGATGACTCTCTCATGGCAAATCCTGTGCTGCGTCGCTCCGCTTTGGCTCGTTCCCTCCCCTGCTACACTTGGCTAGGCTAGGCAGGATCGCATACCACCTGCCAGGTGCCAATGTATTATCAACTCCTAATCTGTCCCAACTATTCTGATATTATAGAGGTTTTTTTTAACCTAAACTTGCAGACGGGTAAACATGCACATATGCTAATATTAATAAGTCAGCAATTTAGGCAACAGTTCAAGTTTCCAATCTCATTTACGATTTTGATTATTTTGTCATCCTGGCAAAATCGATGGAGAAAGAAATGGTAGAAGTCTAAATTTTCCAATAAGATGTTTCATTCAATTATCTTTCTTTGTAGCTGTGAAAGCAGATACAAATTTTAATATGCACGATTAATAAAGCTGGGGTATTTCAGTGGTTACCCAAAGTGCAGTTTTCATGGAAAGTTGTCACAGTAGGCATGTGACAGTTTTGTAAATAAAAGGTTTATTTACTGTACATAATATTAACAGTTCCACTGATTTTTAATTTTTCATTAGATTTTCTACAAGGATCATTGGTATAAAATGTAATATGTACTGTAATATTCCAATGTAAATTTTTCCATTTTAATTTAGGTATTGGGGATGGAGGAAATGAATTAGGAATGGGAAAAGTAAAGGAAGCCACAAAGAAGCACATTAAAAATGGAGATATCATAGCTTGTGATGTGGAAGCTGATTTTGCGGTTGTTGCAGGTAAGACTTGAACAAGCCAAAATATGCACATGTGCAAAATCATAAGAAACTAAAAAAAAGCTCCATTACTTTTTCTGATTATTGTATTCAGTCATCACCTAGATAACTAAATCATTAAATAAGCTGTTCATCTTGCCATAATGGTGACTCTGGACAGCTATAACAACAGTTAAAAACAAAACAATATCAAAATAGATTATATAACTGGCAGCCAAGGTAAGAAAAAAAAATCAAACTAGAATTAAACTAGCACCTCATGGGCTCCCACTAAAAATCTTACCTCCATGCCCAGGAACAGAACCACATTTTCAAGTCCTTGCAAAAAAGTTGACAGTATTGAGGCTGGTCTGTTTCCCCAATTCTCTGCGAAGTATTTCAAACCACAAGTGCTACAATATAAAAGTCTCTCTTCCACAAACTTCTGTGCCACTATTTTATTTATTTATTTATTCAATTTGTGCAGCTGCCTATCTCAAACCAGTGACTCAGAGCAGTGAGTATACATAAAAACAAAACAGTTAAAACACAGTTTTACAAAAAAAAACCACAGTACAAAAAAAGAATTAAATACAAATGGCAGCCAAGAGATATTATAAGCCATTGTTGTCAACATAGCCAGGAAACACTTGGGACCCCAGGCCCTGGCACATAGCCAGGTCTTCAAGATCATCTGAAAGGCTATCAGGGTCTGTTATATCAGTGCATGGCCCTCCTTTAAGCAGGAAAAAATGGCGTCCATTGCTTTCTTATCCAGATTAAATCAAAACCTCTTGGAGGTTAAATCTGAATGCTTTTTTGAAGGAGGAGATGGTTCCGCTTCTTTTGAAGGAAGCTGTGGTTTGGTCTCTTCGCAAGAAGCCATTTTTAGATTCAATGAATCTGGACAATTTTCATCTGGTTTCTAACCAACTTTAGAGGAAGTGATTGAGAAGGTGGAAGGTTTCCTGTGCCAGAGGAAGCAGATTATACAGAGAGGCAGGTTTTCAGGCAGATTTCAGATCAGTACTGCAATGGCACTGATCATACTTGCTGATGACCTCTGTAGGGCTTAAAATTGGGGGTGGCCTTCCATAATCTTCAAGCAGCCTTTAATACCTTTGATCATGATATTGTTCTGGATCAATTTAAGAGCTTGGAAGTGGAGAGACAGTCTTGTGGAGTTAATTATCATAAGTAACCTTGAAGCTATTCAGACCCTTGGTCTATTCAGGTAATGCCATTAAAGTTCTTTCCCTATGCCTGGAGGCTATGGAGGCCTGGATGGTAAAGCATAGGCTTTAACTTACCTGTTACAAGATTAAGTGATTGTTGGTTTTAGGGACCTTGGGACCTGGAGATTATCCTTCTGTGATCAGGGTAGCACAATTTAAATTAAACAAATTAAGTAATAAAATTCCATGCCCTGACTGTTGTTCATGCTGGGTAGAACTAATACTAACTGGAATCCAAATTATCTAGGCCCCTCTAATAGGTGCATGTTTTGAAAATAATCTAAACCAGGTTTTAGAAGGTCAGGAAAAAATTATACTGTTGCTCTAAAAGCCATAGAATCTCAGTGTTTCTCAACCTTGACAATTTTAAGGCATGTGGACTTCAACTCCCAGAATTCCACAGCCAGCATTGCTGGCTGTGGAATTCTGGGAGTTGAAGTCCACATGCCTTAAAATTGTCAAGGTTGAGAAACACTGCCATAGATCAACGTATTACTCTCTGAACAAATAAGACAAAGCACAACAGGATTCTGTTGATCCTAGAAATGATGGGGAAAGCTGTGTTTCCTCCATTACTTGTGCTAAATTTCAATTATAGGCTGGTCCTTTGTATTATTAAGTACCTTTCAGTTGTTTCAGCTCAAACATTTTATTTAATGGCACTTTTCTACGGCAGGTGTTGCCAACTGGGGAGGCTATGCAGTTGCTTGTGGACTTTATATCCTCAATACGTGTGAAATACATGACCGCTATCTGAGGAAAGCTGTTGGATATCCCAGGTTTTCCAAGTATAAGAACTGGGCATCAGCATTACCTTCTGTGGCTAAGGTATCATTTTGGAGGAACTTTTTCATGGAATAATAACTGTTTTCTATATGGGGTGATTGGAAGCAGTATGCAGAGCTTGCCAACACTGAGTAATTGCTGGGTAGCTATTGAAATTGAGTTGCCTTTGCTTTTTTTTTTTTTTAATAAAAAAAGCTTTTGTAGAGCATATGAAGAACGTTTGCCATGGCTAAATTTGACTAAACTCCAACTTAATTCTAATAAAAATAGGGGGGGGGGAATGTCTGTCTCTTTCATCCAGGCGACTTGCGAGAGAAGGACCTTCCAGAGACCCATTTTTAGAATGGTTGAATTGTACAAGTAGTCCTTGACTTACAGCTTTTCATTTAGTGATCGTTCAGAATTACAACAGCACTGAAAAGGGTGACCATTTTTCACCCTTACGACCATTGTACCATCCTTGTGGACACATGATCAAAATTTGGATACTTGGCAACTGGCTTGTATTTATGACGGTCGCAGCATCTTGGGGTCAGGTGATCCACTTTTGCGACCTTCTGACCAGCAAAGTCTGGGGGAACAGGATTCACTTAACGACCGTGTTAACTTACCAACTGCAGGCATTCACTTAACAAGCAAGGACGCTCGTAATGTGACTTAAAAGCCACTTGTCAACTGACTTGCTTAGCAATGGAAATGTTGGGGTCAATTGTGGTCATAAGTCGAGGACTACCTATAAAGCTTCCTGCCTTGGGCAGGGGGTTGGACTAGAAGACCTCCGAGGTCCCTTCCAGCCCTAGAAACCTGTGTTCAAATACCATATACTGATTATGAGTCCCAATTTCACCTATTAGTTTTCTAGAGCAAAGAAAGTTACAGGTTAAATAAATGTGCGTAACTGAAGTCTTCATAGCTTAACTAACTGGCTTCCACAACGATTCCTTTTTAAAACTTTCCTAAACTAGCATGTGCTTGGTCATAGCTAGCCTATTAGCCATTTCTTTTATAACCACTCAAACTTATAATTGTAAAGTAAATCTAGGTGAAAGTGTTTACTCTCATTAGGGTCATTAACAGTTTTATGCCATTATTTATGCAGAACTAGAGCTAGATCGGCGCAACGCAATGGAGTTTTGAATTCATGCAAGTTTTTCAGAGTCTTTCATATTGTGAAATACAGTAAGGTTAACAATTGGGGCCTGAATTTCCATTGCTAAGCAATGTGATCATAAAATGCAATGCCAGGTGGTAACATGGCTTAGTGATGACAATCCTGACAGGCTACATTGCCATCATTAAGCAAGGGTCATGGATGGTTAAGCAAGGCAGGCAGGCAGGGCAAGGCCAGGGTTGGCTTCTGCTGGGCTTCTACAAGCTGGGAGCAACTTACTGAAGCAACTTGCAACCTTCCCTGCCTGCTTCCCCATGTCCTTTGCTTGTGTGAAGCCAGCAACGAATGTCACAAATGGTGATCATGTGATCGCAGGACACTGCAGCCATTGTAAGTGCAAGCCAGTTGCCAAATGTCCAGATCGCAATCACACGACCACAGGGATGCTGTGACAGCGAGAACTTCAAAAACTGGACATACGTTTCCTGTTTCGGCAGCATCATAATTTTATAATTTTAATAATTTAATTTAATAATTAATTTAATATCTTATTTAATAAATAAAATATTTACAAATGTTATTTGTTCATAATGCTCACTGAACAAATGGTCAATAAGCAGCAACTATCTCTAGTCTGTTGGCATAGATTCATTTATTCATCAAGACAAATGTGTAGGAAGCTGATGAAATGTAATGTATTAAGATTAATATGTGTTATAGAACACAGATCTGGAACTTGGAGTCTCAGTCATCAAGATGACTGTGAATCATAATATTAATGATGTTGCCTTTCCAGATGATATTTCTCCTTTCATTTGCTCTCTTTCTCTTTATTTTTCAATGCTCCAATACCATCTGGAAATGCAACATCATTGATCCATCTTTTTGACCCTGTTGGACTTACCTTCACTACTTCATGCTTTTTATCCTCTCTCTGCCATACCTTGGCTTCAGACAGATTTTACAACTTATTCCTCAATTCATTACTTTTTTAACCACCTTACTATGAAAGCAGGGCATTGGTAATTATAGATTAGTTTATAAACTGAAATTATGGTGCCAAATGTCAACACTATAAACATTAGCTTGGAAGTTCTAGTATAATATTATTCTAATAAAGACACTGAAAACAGTCTAATACAAATGGATTCTGTTCCTACATTTCCAGATTATTATAATTAGATAGCAAAAAATGCATTTTAACATTTGAGTGACAAGTGCTGTAAAGCACTATGGGGCCGTATATAAGTCTAAGTGCTATTGCTATTGCTATTTTATTGTTAATGTGAATGTGTCTTGAAGGAAACAGGAAATAACATCTTCCCTAACAAGGTACTCTTATAATTTACTTAAGCAATAAATATTAAAATAAATCCCTGACTTTGAGCACTTTCATCTATTAAAATAAAAACCTACATTTTAAAGGGAATAAAAAATGTACTGTCTATTTTACTATTTAGGAAGAAAACATGCTGAAGATATTACAGCGGCATCACGTTCGCAGTGGGATAACTGCAAGTTTGGCAATGGAAGTGGATGCTCTGCCGTTCTTTAACATTCATTCAAATTTAATAGAGAGGCTGCTGGAGGAAACTTTCAAATAATACTCCCTCTCTAAAAATATGGTATATTAAACACATTCAGTCCAGAATACCATTACACTCCCTGATCAGATATCCTGCCACAATTTACTATTCCAAATATTGTAAGGTAGAAGAACCTGTGATCGTACAGTAAATTACTGGAATAATGTCATTGCGGAATAGATTTTTCAGAATGATGTCTTTTTTTCAGTTATTTGACTAAAATATATCAACAATAAATTAATTGAGAATGTATTTCCTTAGATTTAAACAATATCCATCTGTGCCGCATTTGCCAGATGCCATGTTAAAACTGTAATTCAAGCAGTAGTCATTTAATTTGATTGCAAGAACGAGTCAACTCTATTTTTCTCTGAATTTCATTTCCGAAAATCCAAGGATGCCTCCAAAGGAAAGTTGCAGACACTGTTTTGAAATACTTTCTTCTCTCCCATAAAATAATAAGAATGGAAAAGCCACTTCTTGCTTTGACAACAGATGGAAATGTAGCCATCTTTTCTCTTTTGCTTTTAGAGTTAATTGATGCTGGGAAGGGGGATGTGGATGAGAGTCCAGTTAGTCATAACAATAATAACTCAGCCATGGGACTCCAAGGTTATTGTGCCCAGAGTTGATAAACATTTGGTGGGCTGGGGAGAAAGCCCGTGCTTCAAGCTAATTGGGGAATGTGATTTATGACAGTTAATTGGAGGAGGGAATTGTGCTTTGCTACTTTGTGCCCAGGGGAGGGAAATTTTGGCTTTAACTATATAGTGCCGATACTTTGTTTCTCGAATAAAGGATTCTTTAAGGTAAACAATGCCTCGAAGTTCTTTTGAAGAGTTTCATCTGTTGGAACCATGACAGTTCAACTCTTTGCTCAGGGCAAGCATCCACCATGGCTCAGTTTGGAAACCTCTCTCTTTCCCCTCAGCATGGCTGGCTCAGGAATTCTGGAAGTTGAAGTCCACGAGTCATAAAAGAGCCAAGGTTGCCTACCCTGGACTAGACATTCCCAATTCCAGCAACCGTTCCTTATATGCTTTAGCCTCCAGTCCCCTGATCATCTTTGTTGCTCTTCTCGGTACTTTTTCTAGAGTTTCAACATCTTTTTTACATCAAGGTGACCAAGACTGGATGCAGTATTCCAAGTGTGGTCTTACCAAGGTATTGTAAAGTGGTATTAACGCTTCACGTGATCTTGATTCTATCCCTCTGTTAATGCAGCCTAGCCTTAGTTCATTTTGAGCCTTAGTTTTCCTCACTCCATCTTTGCAGACTTGGGCTATTTGCTGATATTCTGCCTTAGTTATGTGCCCCTCTTTCCACTTTTTATACTTGTCCTTTTTGCTCTATTTTGTATTTGCATCACTTCAACTTAGTTCCTATCTGCCCTTTTCAATCGCCACATAAATCAAAACATGTGAATCCTTGTTATTTTTTTAAGTGCTTATGGTATGGGTCCAAAAAACTAGAAGTTGAAATTGACTCAAAGATTTTTTTTAAAACTGATGAAATAATTGAATTCTTGGACATTCAGAAGACTTTTCTCTCTCATAAAGTACCCCACTGTTATCCATCACATCCCGTTCTAAAATTATCCCATTTTATGTTGAGGTAGGATGTTGTGCTTATGCGAAGTGGACGAGGTAGAACAACAGAAAGAGAAGCAGCTCAAGAGAAATAACAGTATACAGTTAAATATCGAAATTGTAGAACCAGGGTTTCTTAACTCAGAAATTGCAGCTTTAAACAAGGGATTATAAATTAGACAGACACTAACATATTCAAGCTTGATCTTAGAAGTTAGCAGAGAGCAAAGAAAGATCTTGGGATTTGGGAGGTGAAATGCTAGAAGAGAAATAGTAAAAACTGTGGCAGTGACCAGAAGAAAGGAGATACATTAACAGCTCACCTCATTGCCTCCAAATCAGTCCATAAATAAATATTTTATATACATTTTTATTATGTGCTAGCAGAAGTCCACATAAATTCTAGGCTGGGAATTAGACATTGACCATTTCTATTACAGCTGTTGAAATTATTTTGATTTGTGAATGCAAATTTAGTAATAGAAAATTAGTTGTGATTCTGTAAACTTATAGCTGAGCATATTCCAGTGAACTCAATTAGATCAATGAGATTAGATTAAATTACAAACCGATGCAATTTCCAACTTCTCAAAATTAATGTTTTATAAGAATGCTTAGAATGGACCTCCCACAACTATATGACGCACAGGTTAGGTTATGACTTCTTACTTTAATCATTGTTACACTGCAGTCAGATCAAAGTTTTAATCATCTTCAGCTATGTCTGCTTTAGAGTACCGTCACCATTTCTGTTGCAATAACAAATGCCAAACCATTTGCATATTCATTCTGACTCAGTACTATTGTATTCAGAGAATTTTGCCCCCTGACTTAAGAAACACATTAGGAGCAGAATAAATTGGAGAAAGAACTATAGTATAAAGATTCCATGTAAAGCAAAATATAACCAACAAATAAATGCATGTCTGTTTGGCTTAGTATAGAATTTTGTTGCATAAAACTACTAATAAACTAAGTGTTGACCTAAACAAACTAAGTCTTCCTTGGAGCAGAATACATCTCAGCAATGCAATTTGTTTCAGCTTCAGTTTTTCTTCTGTGTTCTATTTGCATTTATTTTGGACTACATGATTTAACAAGTTTGATTTAACATAGATTGACATCGAAGCATTACACCTCCCATTTTGTTTACTATTCTCTCTAAAATTCCTAATATTCATTGCTTTTGTTTGAGAAATCAACAATAATTCTGATCTAAACATGACTGAAGTGTTTGAATTAACAACTATAACATTTTAGTTCAAACATTTACAAACATAAGATTACTGCTATAGCTGGTTTGGCAGTTATCAAATTAATTCCTTACATGTAATTCAAAGGATATGTACAAATGTTACAAAACTTAAGTTTTGCTGCTTATTTTGCATTAATAGTATAATGAAGAACTAACACTAATTGTAAATAAATATTATTTTTCTTTATTTTTCTTAAATGCCTCTAATGACGGGCATTTAATTATTTTTCCACATATCTTGCTACGGCATTGTTTGTTTAAGGTAGTTTTTAAATAAGCTTCAGTTGACTGAGTTCCAGTATTGGTCAGGAATAAACCACAGTATTGTATGTATATTCATACAATATACTGAGCTGAAATCAAATACACTGTATTATGTTTATATTAGGCTACTAATAATTGACTCAGTTGTGGATTATTAAAAATTAACCTAGTTGTGTGATTTGCATGACACTCCTAACTATAAACCAACCGCATAAGCTAGGTTTTCACAAGATGCTGGAATAAAAATTGGTATGGCTAGTTTTTGAAAACATACCAGTTGCTTAGCACAATGTGTGAACCATGTAAATGTTTACCTCATATAGTAGAAGGGATTTAAATAATTTCAGACCTTATGACACACTCTAGTTGCTAGACTTAACACGTGATTATAAAAATATGTTTTGACATCTACTTTCCAAGAATACAGTATTTAAATCTAGAATATTATTTTTATCCAAAGAGTATGCATCTGAATAGCTTATAAACTTCAAAGTTAATATAGTTTGCATAACTAACACATTGGGGTGAAGTTCTTAATTGAATGAAGCTGATTTTTTTAAAGGAAGCAAGGAATTCCCCACCTGGAAAGAATGCTGGTATAGCAGATTTAACTGTATTTTTAAATTATGAACCATTTTACAGGCTGTAATGATTCTCATATCTACACTTAGATGTAAAAAAGTGAAGTGAGCAAATCCACACATGGAGAGATTATATCACTATTTGGGTGAGAAAGACTCAGTTCATATTTCTTCTATTTTAAGAATAACATAGACTTCATTTAATACATCCTGTGTTCAGATCAGTTTGTTCACTGTCTTTTTTCATGGTTTCTGGAGTATTTAATGGATAGGATTCATTGTTTTCTGTTGGAATACATCTTAGGCATTTTAAACAAGATCCTCCTATTTTGGCAAAATCCTGGTAGGTATTTTCACTTGAAAAGCAATATAGTATGGGATCTGCAACACAATTAAAAGTAGTCAACAAAAGAGAAATATGATAGATGTTAAAGATTCTGACAGCAAATTCACAGCTGTTCTCAAATAGGCTGCGTATTAACAAAAGAACATGATATGGTCCAAAGCAAATTAAGAAAATTAAGATTGTGCTTGAAACGAGGCGTTTAATTTGAATTTTCCTCTTTTTCTGAGTACCGTGACTCTTCCGGACAACACGTAGAATTCCATAGTAGGAAAAAAAAAGGAGGCAAAATGGAAATAGGAAACCAGCTGTAAAACGGTAAAAGTTTATGTTATGTTCCCAGTATTTTATGGGATAATGCTCAAAGCACACCACATGGCTCTCCGAGTCTTTACTCACTTCTCCATGTCTAAAAACCAGCCAACAAGTCACAATTTCTTTAGTCCAGATGACAGTGCTCACCACCACAGCAGCCTTCATTGTACGACACTGTTGGAAACGAAAAGGATGCACCACGGCAAGGTAACGGTCAATGGAGATACAGCAGAGAAAACCCACACTGATATAAATGTTTTCATAAAGGAGGATGCCACAAATTTTGCATAAGAGTTCATTGTAAGTCCAGTTGTCATGCTGCAAAACATACTGCAGCCAAAAAGGTAGAGAGAAAATGTAAAGTAGATCTGCTATGGTTAGATTGCAAAGGTATATTCCTAGTTCATTCTTGACCTTAACTTGCAAGTAGGCATAGTACAATGAGAGACAATTGGCTGGGAGTCCTACTACAAAGACAAGTATATATATCACGGGTGATAACATCTGATGTATGCTATGATCAATGCTGCAGTTCTGAGTGTTATTGACCATCACCTCTTCTGGAAGACTCCCCATGTTCTGCAGTCTGCTAGCTCAGCGGACATATTCTTTATTCTGCCATTTCACTATCTCTATATTTGCTTTATATGATTATCAGTGCTTGTAATCACCTGCAAGAAAAAAAAATCATAAAACAATCAACAATAAAAGAGTTTTTTTCATAATTCAGGAACACAAAGGCTATACTTCAATACCTAAAATTCTTGAATTTAGTGACCGGCCCCATATCATAGCAAGGAATGGTTCATTGATCCATCAGTTCTTGAATAAATGACAGTTGACTAAGTTCACAACTCATAATATTCTCACTTGTGATTAAGTTTATTTAATTAAACCTGTTTTGTCACTTTGTGCTGGGGGAGGGGGGGACAGAGTGGCAGCCTAAGACTAGAAAGACTGAGAGTACACATTCACCCTTATCCATAGTAAGGCTATCAGAACAGGGCTCCCAAGATCTGATGTTACTAAATGGCAGCAAAAAGTTCTCTTTGCTGTCTTGTCATTAGTACTGTCTGGAGTTTACAGACCAAATCTGAGAGTCCTAGCCAAGGGACTCACTGGATGTCCCCAGATTAATTATTCTATCTCAATCAAGTTTGGTTGTAGGATAGTTGTGGGGACATGATGAAGGGAAATTTCCATAGAGGCAGACTTTGAGGAACATAAATACTAGAGTTCTGTTATTCTACTTGTATGGTGGTCCATGTCGTCTAAGCAACTCTGGGTAGCTCACAACAAGTTAAAAACAATCCAATAAATACAAGTTAAAACAATATACAAACCTGGAACAACTACCCATAATCAATTAAAAAAACAGGAAATGATGATCAGCAGTGGAATTAATTCTACATAAGATCAACTTGGTCATTGATACTGAGCAATAAGTTATAGTGACCAATTTACATACTGCATCAGGCTAAATTGTAATTCACTAGCATGTTGTTACTGTATTATAGAAACTTAGTCTGTATACTACTTGCTTGATACTTGGATTTTAAGAATTAAATTTAATTCTTTAATTAAGAATTTTAAGAGTTCTTAATTAAACTGGGAAGTTACAAAAAACTTCTTGGAAGAAGATAATGGCAAACAACTTCTAAAACAAGGGTGTTAAACTGCCGACTTATGGGCCGGATGCGTCATGGCCAAACCGCACCCACCCCATTGCCGGCAATGGAAAAAAAGTTGTGATATGTTGTGACACATCACATGTCGTTACGAGTTTGACACCCCTGTTCTAAAATGTGACCCAAGAAAAGTACATGGATGAAGTCATTAGGAGCTGAGCTCAACCAAGTGTATCATTGCCTTTTTAAATATAACACAAAAGTTCAGATACCATTGTGGAGAATATATTTAGTTTGGGATTTGAATGAAATTGTAAGAGTTCTGACTGTTTTTATTTTTGCAGATGTTTCACTGCCTATCTTGGTAACATATTCAGTACTATGATCTTGGAGAACTGAGGTCTTCTGGTTAGGTGTGAAATATATATTTACTTGTCCTACTGGACTTATATTTGATTGGGTGGGTTCTACTGTTAGGTGTTTTTGTTTTCTATGTAATTAATACTTCATTGTCTAGTTTTTGCTTCACTGATGGGTTGCCTCCTTTTCTTTATCTGAGTGTTGGCTAATAATTGTATGATAAGGGATGTGGTGATTTGATGCTGTTTTTAACCTCTTATCAAATTGACCTTTGGCTATTTTATTGAAATAGTCAGTGGTTGGGTCTAGGTTTATATGTTTGTTGGTTGATAATTTATTAGAATGCCAGTCTATTAGGATTTTTTATGCATTCTTGTACTTGGCCCAAATTAGAGTTTCAGTGACTTCTGAGGCAAATTTATAGTTGAACTTGTCTGTGCACAGTGAAATTAATGAGGTTCTGTCATATCTTCTAACTGCTCATCATACTCCTGAATATGTTCTGTTATTTGATGTTCACAATTCATGCATTTCATTTTGTAAATAACTCCTGCTCTATCTTTGGTTCATGATCTGTGGTTTTACTTAAAATGCTTTGCAGTGATTTTGATGGCTTGTATGCTATAGTTCTTCTACTGGAGATTTCTGAGATATACTATATATAATTGTGCCAGTTATTATTATGTATATTACTGTTTATTTATTAATTAAATGTATATGTTACTTATCTTGCTATCAAGCAATTCTGGGTGGATTACAGTGTTTTCTTAATAATGTAAAACAAAGCATCAAAAGATTAAATCATTGGGCATCAATATTAAAACATTAATAAAGCCAATAACCAATATATACATGGGATGGAGGTTGGATTTTCTACTAATTTACTAGCCACTTCCAAAATCAGTCCTTCAAAGTACAAGGATTTTGCCATTAGTTATTACTCTCTGGGATTCAAAGTTTCTGCCTAATTTACTGGAGTCTCTTTAAAAAAATACATAATTGTTTGTTTAATCTATTAACCTATCTATAACCTGTCAACTCATAAATGGATTCGAAATGTGTTGATAGCTACAAAATGCCTAACATGAAACAATAAATGTAACAAAGTACATAATTCTTTCAAAGATTATAACAGCAATCACTGTAATATAAGGATTAAATAAAACCGGATGTTCATCAGGAACACAGCCAGTCTAATGGCTGTTAACTTTCAATACAGAAGTCAAAAATCCAAGCCCTTCACCTGGTGCCCAAAGCAAAGAATGTTAATAGCAGCCCAAACTCCAAATGAATCATATACTAACAAAAATAACTTAACTTTTCCTCCAAGGTCCACATATTTTACTATAGTTAGCTACAGATTTGCCAAAAACAAACAACAAATCCCCCCACAACTTCTATAAGGTTACTTATAGTAACCTTACTTATAGTGTAACCTTACTTATAGTGTAACCTTACTTATAGTAACCTTACTTATAGTTACTTATAGTGTGGTAAGGCCACACTTGGAATACTGCATCCAGTTTTGGTCACCATGATGTAAAAAAGATGTTGAGACTCTAGAAAGAGTACAGAGAAGAGCAACAAAGTTGATTAGGGGACTGGAGGCTAAAGCATATAAGGAACGGTTGCTGGAATTGGGTATGTCTAGTTTAATGAAGAGAAGGACGAGGGAGGACATGATAGCAGTATTCCAATATCTCAGGGGCTACCACAAAGAAGAGGGTATCAAGCTATTTTCCAAGGCGCCTGAAGGCAGGACAAGAAGTAACGGGTGGAAACTAAGCAAGGAGAGAAGCAACCTAGAACTAAGGAGAAGCTTCCTGACAGTTAGAACAATTAACCAGTGGAACAACCTGCCTCCAGAAGCGGTGAATGCTCCAACACTGGAGGTTTTTAAGAAGAGACTGGACAGCCATTTGTCCGAAATGGTATAGGGTTTCCTGCCTGAGCAGGGGGTTGGACTAGATGACCTCCAAGGTCCCTTCCAACTTTACTATTATTATTATTATTACTCTGTGGGGATGGTTGTGAGGAAAGATCAACTGAAAAAAGTAAGGAACAGTCTTTGGGTATGAGAGCTTTGTAACCACATGGTCTGGTAGTAAACCTGGGCAAATGCTTTCAAGGGGGTTGCTGTCATGCTAGCAAGTTGATGTATGATGTGGAGATGCCTTTCAGAGTGGCTGTAGATCATGGGGGCCCTGGGCTTAAGCCTCCATTACAGAAGGCCTTTGGGCCCATACTGAGGGAAAGAGTGAAGAAAAAAGAAAATGTAAACAGACCAAATACAAATGTCAGGATATAGCTACTCCAAGAATGTCAAGAAAGAGGATAAATCCCAGAGGAAGGAAAAATGTGAAGTTTGATGCTGTCATGCAGATGCTGTTGTCTAGTTTTAGATCGATTTCAATTGCTAAAACTGAATACTGTGCAAGAGCATAAGAAAGAATTCCTCCCATGGGGAAAAATTGTTTCTGTCTCCCTCATTCACACTTGGTTGAGGTTCCCAGTGAAAGAACATCCATATTTGAAAGGGGCAAATTTGATTTTCTGGAGGTAGGAAATATGCCGAGGGAGAGTTGATAGAACATTGGCGCTGTTCCCAAAACCCACTTATCCCAATCAGCCACTAACCCCATCAAATGCCCTTATTGATGGTTCTGCCAGCACAGAATTGCATTCAATGAATCAAACATTTTTCCTTTGTTAAAAAATGTGATTCCTATTCACTTATATAATATAGCCAGTCTGATATGATGGTTAGCCCACTAGGCTAGAGTGGAAGACCCTGTATCCTAGTCCTGGTTTCAACATGAAGCCAGCTGGGCAACTTTGAGCTAGACTCTCAGACCTTGTCCAAACAGTCATCAGGAGTCATAACTAACATGAACACAGAGGGGGTGGGGACGGGAGAGAGACACAGAAACAGAGACAGAGATCACTTAATCCAAGACATTCCTGCTCCAACTATACTGACTTTTTGTATTAGGAAGTACTGGCAATGCTGTATTGCATCACTAATCCTGTCCCCGTTGGTTAAGTAGTCAGCACTAGGCTGAATTGGTGCTATTAATCAGGGATTGGGAAGTGGTTTTGTACTACTAGGCCTTCTTAGTGAGTTCCATAATGAGGGGTTGTTTTTTAAGTTCTTGTCTGGTTCCAACTCTTTTTCTTGCAGGATTAGATTGACTGAGTTTTGATGTTCCCATGGCATGGCTAAAGGAGTAGAATTTGCTTAATTCTATGAAGAACTTTTATATATAGTTTGTCAGGTCACCTGACCCTTTTTGATGTTCCCATAACAAACTAATTCTACTGCAGACACATACCACTAACCCAGTTATTAAGTGTGCTATGGAAAGAGGGCCACTTTGATGTCTTCAGTTTGGTCAGTAGAAGTTAACGTCTTCCTAGTGAGCTTTAAAAAATCCCTAAAGAGTCTCCAAGGGGGAAAATGGAAAAACCTTTTTTTTTAATAAGCAAAGCATTGGTTCAAAGGGAAAGGAACATAAAAAGGTTGGACATTGTTTCTATTGTTAACAGACTGGACTGCAGGACAATAGGTGTGTATTATTTTTCCAAATCTCAATGTCAGGAAACAACCATGAGAGGCAACAGGACATAACATTCTTATTTTTTGTCAATGACATTGTCTAAAATCACAAAGTATTAATGCATTCAGATTATTATGAAGTTTCACAAACATCATACCAAAATACTGTAGTTATTTCACTTCTATATTATGTCCTAAGCAGATTTTCTTTGCAGTAATTCCCATTGCAATTGAGTGTTCCTACAAATGCTCTATAAGCTTCATAACAATTCAGTAGAACAGTTTTCTTCAACCTGGCTTAGATGGAGAAGAATGGTAGTTACAATCTAACATATCAGGGAAACATCAAGTTGGGGAAGACTACCATAAGATGACATGTTATTGAATGTTATTTCTAACATTAACACATTAAAAATATGTCTGATTTTTGCTTACAATATGCTTTACGTACTTTTTGAAATGCTATTTTGATAAGAGTACACTATGTTCTGTTAATGGAGAAACTGGACAAAACAGCCTCCCTGGGGGACTTTTTCCCAGTATGGTATTCTTTTGATGTGTTGTAGGTCAGGTACAATAATTTCTAGTTAGCATGGTCAATGCTATGTGAAGGGCACCAGTTCATAGAAAACATAATGTGGCTGAGCCAATAGGATAAAAGACTGGAGATCTCAAACCTCTTCCCCAAAGACCTCTTATTCTACATAACCCTGGTCTTGTTTCTTTGCCTTTGAGTAGCAACTTAATAGCTTCTGCTACTAATACTTACAGTATCTTCCAAGAAGTCACTCATGTAAAAATATTCCCCTCTTTCTGGTGTATGGGAGATATAGGGTTCTTGTGACTTGTGTGACTTTACTTGCAGGAAAAAAACAAACATCAGGGAAATCAAGCTCTTAATAGCGAGTGCCACAAAAAGTGCACTAACCAAATAGGTGGTAAGACATTAGGGGAATTCAGGCACCACACAGGTTATGTAGGAAGTAAACACAGGGTCGGTCATAAAGGACTCAAATGTCTATACACCAATGCACAGAGTATGAACAGCAAACAGGGTGAACTAGAAATTCAGGTTAATGAGGGCAGATATGATATTGTTGCCATTACGGAAACATGGTGGGAGGAAACCCACAAATGGAACACACAGCTAGAGGGATTTAAATTATTTAAAAGAAACAGACCAAATAAAAGAGGAGGTGGAGTTGCTCTCTATATAAGAAATAACTACATCTCTACAGAAATAGAGCACAACAATGATGAAAACTGTCCTGAATGCATATGGGTCAATATAAAAGGGGGGGGACGACATTGCCATAGGTGTATACTATAGGCCACCCAACCAAACACAGGAAATAGATGAACTTTTTGCTAGTCAGCTAATTAAGGTATGTAGGAAGCACATCACAATAGTAATGGGGGACTTTAATTACCCTGACATCAACTGGGAGACAAACTCTGCACCAAGTGGAAGATCAAACAGATTCCTGACAAACCTAGCAGACAACTTTGTCTCCCAAAAAGTAGAGAAGGGAACTAGGGGATTAGCNGATGATTAGGGGACTGGAGGTTAAAACATATAAGGAACGGTTGCTGGAATTGGGTATGTCTAGTTTAATGAAGAGAAGGACGAGAGGGGACATGATAGCAGTGTTCCAATATCTCAGGGGCTGCCACAAAGAAGAGGGAGTCAAGCTATTTTCCAAAGCGCCTGAAGGCAGGACAAGAAGCAACGGGTGGAAACTAACCCAAGAGAGAAGCAACCTAGAACTAAGGAGAAACTTCCTGACAGTTAGAACAATTAACCAGTGGAACAACCTGCCTCCAGAAGCGGTGAATGCTCCAACACTGGAAGTTTTAAAGAAGAAACTGGACAGCCATTTGTCTGAAACGGTATAGGGTTACCTGCCTGAGCAGGGGGTTGGACTTCATGACCTCCAAGGTCCCTTCCAACTTTACTATTATTATTATTATTATTATTATTATTATTATTATTGTTATTGTTATTGTTATTGTTATTGTTATTGTTATTGTTATTGTTATTGTTATTGTTGTTGTTGTTGTTGTTGTTATTATTATTATTATTATTATTAAATAATAACAACTTCTCTAGTTGACCCTAACCTGTAGCATATACATGTCTATTTAAAATTTGAGATCTTCCCTTCCCCTTCTGGAAACCAATTAATCTCATAAAAGATGAACAAAATAAAGCTTTTTTTTTTAAACATATTATATGTGAAACCTGATTTATAAAAATGCATGCAATTTTGTCAGATTTGAAAGCAAAATTCTCTGCTTCTTTTTCCTGGACTTCCCCTGACTTCCTGGCAATAATCCTAACCAATTATCAGAGCTGTTGGGGAGACAATACACTCCATTTGCTTTAACAGGTCAAGTACAGCTACATTTTGCTGTTTTCCCAGAGTACTGCCTTTGTTGCCCTTTTCTTTTTAAAACAAAACAAAACAACAGTTTGCCTACCTAGGAGGGGAGGAGTTGAAGGACTCTTCAGCATATATGCTAAAGCCCATGCCTGGATAAAGATGTATATCTAATCTCAGATCCCGTCTGGCATCTATATTGACAGGGATGTTTCAGTACTGTATTCACAATTCACCTTTGCCTAGTTTAGCCTCTCACCAAATTTTAATTTGATTGTTAGGGCAAATATTTTGACTGAGATCACAACATGCCTTGATTTGTCTGCTATGTCTGTATCCTAGAAAAGAGAAAGGACCAGAGTGCAGAGGAGAGGTGGGAGTTTTTTGTTGTTTTTTTTGGCTTCAGTGTTTCATTTCCAATTTTCCAAATGCTGTTCATCTTAAACTTTTTACATTTTTTTAAAAAAATGGAACCTTTTCAGACATATGAAGAACTGTATACTGTATGGTAATTGGTATTTGAATACTGGGTTGCACAGCAATAATACATTAGTGAGTAATATGTGTCCTCTTTAAGGAGGAAATTGTGCACAGGTTTATTCTGAAAATTGCCATTTCAAACAGGACTGATATATTTAAATGAGACATAAACAATAGGCTAATTACTCATCAATGCACAATTTCCCCCTTAAAGAGGACACTTATTACTCACTACATCAAGTAGAGGTCTGAACTTATTTACATTGGAATTTCCTTGTCTGCTTGGCTTCCTTTTAATCAAAGAGCATATCATCCATATGAAAGTTATGGCTATAATTTGTAAAACAGCTTTTTCACCTAAAAGATGTAGGAACATTACATATATTTAGGGTACAGTTCCAGATTAATGATTCCATTAATAATGTATTTTCCTTTTCTAAAATCACAATGGCTAAATCTTGAATGCAACCAAAACACATTTCCTGTTAAATCTAAAATATGCAATTCATATGTATCAAAGTTTAATATAAAGGCTCCTGTTGATTGTAACTGACTGACTGACAATTAAAACTTTGCCGAGTATAATATTTCAGGAACTCTATGGTATGATACCACGTAAATAATACCAAACCAATAAAACGAAAGTGAATAACGTGACAGCATACATCTATTTCAGCAGAATCTACCAAGTTTAATTTCTGAGAAATCTATAAAAATGTTTGAAATTCTAGAGTGGTACTTCAGATATGTACTGATGATTCTGGGAACTATGGATCAATAGACTAGTACAGGCTAAGGGTTTATATATGATCCCAAAGAGCAGATGTGGAAAACAAGACTAAGCACAATGATAAAGAAAGAGAGTATTTATTTCAGTGAATAGTTTTTCAATAAATTGATTATCACCAGAAGTTAATATTATGGAAATCATTGTTAACCATGACCCAGTTGCTATGTAGCTTTAATGGAGCATTACATAGCTAGAGTTCTAGTTGACCTGTCACTATAACCTATCCTCATAAGTCGTTGTAAAAATGAGAGATAGAGAAATACAATGATTCTCCTAGCTATTAAATATTTTGCTTACTCTTCCCCCAAGCCTGTTGTTGATTTTGCCAAATACGAGTTTTATTTAAAACAAAGTGGGGCTTATATTATATTTATACAAGTTATTTTAAACAAAACCAGAATGTTACCAGGCACAGGCTCAAATACTGACTCCTGCACTCCCAACATGCAATTAAATAACCAATGTTAAACAGGAAACCAACTAAATAGAGAACTGGGCTACAGCCAACAACAGCTGAACCACCTCAAGCAGAGAGAATAGGAACAACAAGTTACCTCACACTAAACCTATTTTAATATAAGCAGCTTGAAAATTACACAAGCAAATTATACAACAGAGAAAGCACAATACAGATATCTCAAGTCAACACTGCAAGAAGCGTAGAGCATCAGGACTATAGGTTATACAAATATTTCAAGTGTCTAAATTTTTTTGTAGCAGAAGATATACTGTACATCCAGTTATCACTTTGGTTTCATCTTTCAATATTCATACATAATATCTCAGACAGTAAAATCTCAAGTACTGATGAGCAGTATTGTGTGGCATCCCTGAACTGTCTATGGCAGGCATGTCAAACTTGTGACGTCATATGACGTCGCGCAACGTATCGTGACTTTTTCCCCATTGCTGGCAATGGGGTGGGTGCAGTTTCGGCATGATACATCTGGCCCGTGGGCCAGCAGTTTGACATGCCTGGTCTATGGAGATTCTCAGTCTGGATAGATGACTGAGAATCTCCATAGACATTTAGCTATGCACTTTGGGATGAACACCCTTCAAATGGTGAGAGAGTATGAATGGATTTCCAGAAAATATTATAGACTACAGGAATCATTTGGGCTTCAGTTTGAAATTCAGACAGCACAGACTCATCCCCAACAGCCTTTGGCTGTTCTCAACAGTGAAGGGACAAAGGGCAGAAAATATCCTGCAGCCAAGAAGGCTCCACACACATTTGCACTACTCAGGTGACCCTGAGGACACAGGTAAACCTGCAAATAGTTCCAATGACTCTCTAAAGGAATGCAAATGACCATCTGTCTGCAAGCAATATAAATCCTTCCACTCCCCACCATCAGAGCTGAAAAAGCTTCTTGGATGAGAAGCGAAACATCTTCAAAAGAAACACAAGAAAGTCCAGTTGCCTCCTGGAAAAAAGCACCCCTGAACTGCTTGCTGAGGACTTTACCACTTCTTGCTTAGTGCTCCACCCATCTTGGGGATACAATGGCAATCAGGACTGTCTGCATTGTCATTGCTAAGTGACATTGGTCAGGTGAGATTAAGTTTTACAACCATGTTGCTTAGCTATGGCAAAAATTCTGGTCCCTAGGACTTTCTGTACATCCACAGCATTACCTTGGTGCACTAATTTAGTCATATTGTCAAAGAAAGTGTTCAAGGAAAAATCTTTATCAGAGTCCAGTCCAAGCCGGGAATAAACAACATGGTGACTGCTTTAAAAAGAAAGTTGTAGTTTATTGAAGAGGAGAGGCAGACAGAAAGATAGCTCTGGAAAAAAAGTGACCACATGTAGTAGGGAGTGGGTTTTTATACCTTCTTGGGCTTTTGTTTGGAATTGTTCCTGTGGCATGAACTTTGACCTGAGTCTGAGTGTGCCTTTCTGGTATTCTGATGGTGGTGGTTAATCCTATTATATCCCAAAGGTCATATCCTGCTTCCCTGGGGCTGTGGCTGATGACTGTTGGATTTTTTGGTGTGAGGGATTGTTGATTCTAGGGATCTTTCTTTCTAATCCCAGCTTCCTGATTCCAATCCTTCTGACAAGATTATCACATCTGCATTTCTGCAGACCTGGTTTCTGTTTGGGGCAGAGAGACTTGGGGAGGGAGGGGGTTGTTTCTGCTTTTAAAATCCTTTGGGGAAATATATTCTGCTTTTGGGGAAATATATTCTGCCTTTTTAATATTTCCCAAAATATTTCTTTCTCTGGATTCTTCCCACAAAAGCAATAAGATTTATCTGGCTTGACCTGTTTATAATGCTGCCTTTTGGTACCCTGCTTGTTTCTAAATGCTTGCAAATATAGTGATTAATTATGTTTTCCCAAGATTTTCCAGATCCCAAGCTGACAGTTGTCTGTAGTTTTTTGGGTCTACTTTCCCCACTTTTTAAAAATATTGTGAAAACTTTGGCTTTTTCTTAGTCCTTTGGCACATAGTCTGAGCTTCAGCATTTCTCAAAGGTTTCAGTTACTGGCTCACATGTGACATGGCCAGTTACTTTAATCCCTGGGATACAATCCATCTGGTCAAAGCTACCAAGTGTTCTCTCACCAATTCCTCACTGTTTAGGTCTGCCCTTCTCTTCCCCTCCCCATAGTGTTGCTTCTTCTTGTTCTAGACATACCCAAAGAATACTTTTTGTTATTTTTGGCATTCATAGCAACCCTCAATTCCTGCTGACCCTTAGCTTTTCTGATCCCATCCATGCAGATCTGTCTCTTTCCTGATATTCTATTTTTGTTATATTTCATTTTCTACATTTTTTTAAAAAAGTGTCCTTTTTGTTTCTCAGTTCAGAAGGCTCTTGGTACAACCACACTAGTTTTATCAAGCACCTTCCATTTTTTTTTCCTTTAGCATTGATGGATCTTGACTATCTCATTTTTTAGAATTTTGCAGCTCTCTTGAACTTTTTTGCTCTTATGATTCCACCTGGGGAATCTTTCCTACTTTTTTCCTTTGCTTGTTGAAGTCAGATCTCTTGAAATCTAGAACACTAATCTGACTGTCTTTAGTTTTCTTACCTCCAGAATGGTGGATTCTAGGATTACATGGTCACACTCTCTAAAGGTCCCTACTATTACACTTTACCTTACTCCCTATTGGTAAATATTAAATCCAATATAGGAGATCCTATAGCTCTCTTTTCTCTCCTTTGAAAAATATGAAAAAACTCACTATTACTGATCTGCATAGAATATAGTAATACAAATAAGACAGAATTTAATTGTGATGGGTTACTCCAGCAAAGACATATGGCATCATATGTTGTGCATAAAATTTTGAGTAAATCATTAGCTAAGAGCTAGTTCCCACAAATGTCATATTTAATTTGAACTAACTCTGTGCCTATATCTTATACAGTGTGGGCAATTTAACCACATATATTGACGGTACCTTGTCCTTTTTAATCTATCATGTGACAATGCATGAATCAATATAAACTCTCCTCAGTCTGTTTACTCTGGACTCAAATGCTATTGTGTTGCTTAACTCAATAATTTCCTCTGTTGTTTCTATTCTTATAGATATAAGCCTGCTGGCAATTTGCAACATGAACCATGGATTATATCCAAATACAGCTAGTTAGTAAACACACAAAAAGAAAAGCTCTTTAAGTACATATCACCTGCTAATTCTGTCTCAACAAATAGGACTGGGACTACAGCTGATCAAAAGGTAGAATATTTTAGCTCTCACTATAAGAAAGAATTGTTATTGTGTTTGTCCATGCAATACTTCTGGAAGGTCTTAACCTTATTCCCAATTTATTAATGAGGAACTGTGACTGAACATTCTTGTCAATACATGCAGTCTGTTCAGGAAAATTACATATCTACTTTTGATGGTCACAAGTTACCTGCTGCTAGCAGCACACTAGGATTAAATATCAGGAATTATGGGCAATCAATTAGGCATTCTGGTTCAATTCAGACAATTAAAATTGTTTTTTTTATTGAAAATTTTATAAAATTTTACAATATAAATCCCCCCCTCCCCAAACCCAACCCTCCATCCCTCCCACCCCTCACTTCCCAGAGCCAATCACAGGGTTAACAATAAAATAATCAATTAGATTGATTGTAATTAGTTGATAATTAGATTGTTTAGATATTGAAGGAAATTGAGAGAAAATTTTGTTTATATGTTAATAATTTATGGTATTATTATTGTATTAAAATTTATAATTTTTATTTTGATTTATTGTAATATTGAAAATTTGAAAAATAATACTCTAAAATTCATTCAAAAACCAAATGATATTTTTTGTTCCATATTTAAACTCAATATAATCAATCCATCTTCTCCAAACCAATATATATCTTTCTTGTGAGTAATCCTTCACATAAGCGGAAATCTTGGCCATTTCTGCTAAGTTTGAGACTTTAAATACCCAATCTTCTATAGTGGGCAAACATTTCGTTTTCCAAAATTGAGCAATTAATAATCTTGCAGCAGTTATAAGATTCAACATCAACTCCATTTCTTTTGCATCCAAATCTTCCAAAATACCCAACAAAAATATCTGTGGTTTAAACTTTATCTTTTTCTTAAAAATATTTTGAATGTTCCACCAAATCTTAATCCAAAATACTTTAATTGTTTAATTGTTTTCAAAGGCAGCTCTTAGAGTGTGTGGCATTAAACACAGGACATAAGTAATATGTGTGCCACCATGTGCAGTATTTCTATTTTGCTATGTTCAACATAGAAAGGGCAATGAGTTTGGAAGCATCTTAGATATGCAAAAACCAGCAGACAGAACTTCCCTCAAACCTTTTCCTTAATCATTTTGAGATTCCACTTGCCTTGAATATGGTCTTATCTAAAAAAAACCCATCATCAGGTCCCTTTCTTTTCTCTGACTGATTTTCCTATGAGCTCATACAATTTACAAATCACAGCATCTTTTGCAAAACTTTGAATAACCAATGAAGAGTTTGTAATGTATGAGCTGTTTAGTGCCTTTGTCCAAAAGGATGGATTCCAGAACCAAAACATTTTTGATACTCACTCGTAATACATATATTTTAATATAGTGTAACATTTCAAATTCAGCAAAACCTTGAAAGGCTTAGATCTTTGGAGATAGAAATTTATGTAATGGAATCTTCACTAATTTCTTTATGTGGGTTATGTGTCTGTGTGCGCGTGCCTGTATACATGTGTGAGAGTGAGAGAGTATGAGTGCAGATATGTGCATACTTATTGCTAAACTTTTAGGGTCACTACCTTCTACAGCCTCAAAACTGTATACTGTTTCAGAAAAAAATAGAGTGTGCAATTACATTGACTAATCCTGAAATTTACTCAGAGTGTAAGAGCATTAGCAAGAATTCTACTAAATCACACCAGAGGTTCTCAACTGCAGCTTTCTGTTTCCTCCAGATCACCTAGGAGCAAAATTAGTGTTCAGCCAGATATCTGGAAGTTTCCTGATATTATTAAAATACTGTCAATTACTCTCATTCTTTGCAAATGTTAGGGCAGTGCAGTATTTTAGCATGAAAAGTGCACAAATATTCTCTTTCAAGTTTGAGATACAATGGCTTAAAGATATGATCCATGTCATATGAAGACAAAAGTTGCACATAATTATTTTCTTTTTTAAAAATCTTGTTTTTTTCTGGCATAATGTGCCTCTTTTCCTTCCCATTAAATCACTCAACAGGAAACCCAGATATCCGGAGAAAACAGACTCTACTCATAACAGTAATTATGATCCATCAGAAGTACTGTAATAATTATTACCAATATTTTGCCAGATGTCTTTCTAAACAATACTTTTATGTACTAGCTTTATATCTAGCCTTTTCTTTTGGAGCCCATTATATTCTACACTGGATTGCTTCTACTTTTTTTCTTCACAACAACCTTATGTGGTAGGTTGAACTGAAAGAATGTGACTGATTCAAAATCATACACTGAGTTTCCCTGGCTAAGGCCAGACTGGGTCTCCCAGGTCCTATTCCAGCTCCTGTTTTCAGTGGGAAGCAAAAGTAAATTCCAAGGGGGTTAAGTTCTATTTTCTGTTAGGTTTTCTATAAATTTATTTATTGGATTTTTGTACCAATACAACCAAATTCAATTTTTTTAATTGAACATCTTGAAAAAAACATAAACAATTACAAGAGAGAACATGAAAGAAGAATATAAAGATATAATACAAATGGATAATCCAGAAGTTTTAAAATGTAAAAATTATAGTTTTCTAAAATATTGTTAATTAATTATGAACAATATCTAGATCAGGGCTTTTCAACCAGTGGTACGGGTACCACCTGTGGTACATTGGCATCTGGCAGGTGGTACATGACCATCCTAGAAAAGTGGTAGCAGGGGAGGGGAATGAGCTGAACTGGTGGCAGCACCGCACAAGCCTGAGCGAGAGATGGCTGGAGCTGCAGGGTTGTCAGGGCTCAGCGGAAGCGCCAGGATCAGGATCTGCTGAGCCCTGAAGAAGCACCAATCAATTGGAAAGCAGCACTGATCCTGGCGCTTCCGCTGAGCCCAGAAGAAGCACCGATCAGCTGGAATGTTGCAGCATCTCCAGGGTCTTGTGATTTACATTCAGATTCTTGGCAACTGATTCATATTTATGACGGTCACAGTGTCCCAGGGTCATGTGAAGTGACCAAAACCTGCTGCAACCACCCAGCAGACGGGGGGAATAAAAACCAAACACCCCCACCCCACCCCCGCTGCCAATCCTCAACAGAAATGCTCACAACAATGGAAACCTCGGACAGGAGGAAGAGCGCGGCCAGGTGGGCAGGCAGGTGTCTTGCTCGGCTGTGCCTTGGGCACTTTTTTCAGTGCCATTGTAACTTCGAACAGTCATTAAGCGAACTCTTGTAAGTCGAGGACTACCTGTACTTTATCACTTTTTTCCTTTTTTTTTTTTTTGGTCATCACGTTTTTGACACTTTGCTAGGCAACTGGTGGTACTCAGATGTTGCCATATCCTAAAAGTGGTACAATGGGGGAAAAGGTTGAAAACCCCTGATCTAGATATATAGAGGGTTATAGATATACAGATATATTGTAGATATATAAATATAGATGATATAGATATGGAATTTGGTAGGGTTCTGCTAAGCATTCAGAAGATGTGCTTCACAATGTGTATGAAATACTCAGACCACATGAGCATGCACGCACAATTATGTTTTGCTGGAAGAAAGAGAATGCATCTTTTCCAGATGTTGTACACATAATATTTAGCTTTTTAAAGAACAGGGCTTTAATATACTCAGTCCCTTTGAAGCTATGTCCAATTTTAATGAAACAACTTTGCTATCCTAAGCTTCGGAAAACCAGCACTGTGATAACCCTGGAAGTAGAATAAGTACAGCTGCTAAACTTTGCCTTGCTGGACAGCTCCTTCATTTTTTAACGTTTCATACAAAGAGTACATCGTAAAGGTCCTTTTATAAAGTGGTATGAATCCTACTATTTTCTTATGGGTAGCTACCTAACAACCAAAACACAGTAACCTTCGATCAAGAAATCTCTTAATTTTAGCCACTAATTAGTTTTTACTGATTGGAAATTTTCGAGAAATTATCTCGAGTCCGTTTTCATTTGCCTTTTAGGTAAACGTAATACTAGAAATTGTGCAAACATCAATGACAAACCCAAAGATGCACCCCCATATCTGCAGTGAGATACAGAGCTATGGAAATTTAACATTTTCTTTAGGGAAGCAAAACCAACAAATACTAAAAAGCTGCCAAAATAGCTGGTCAAATTTCTAATCCATAGTGGCACAATTGCTATTGAGCAGTAGCTTATATTAAAGAAGATAAACTCATTAAAAATATTTTAATGGAGAGGCAGAATTTTTTTAAGATGGGGAAAGGAAATTCAATAGGTAAAGGAATTGATTTGTCTGCTTCATGATAACAGACCTTCTGTCTGCATTCTGAGCATCTCAGTTTAAGTTACAGAGATCTTGTACCTACACAGAGATTTTACAGGCAATTATCCTGGCTTCACTCACAGAGGATCCCATTTAGATGATCAGCATTTGAAGTGATAAGATAGCCTTTTTATTCAAGGCTGCAATTCTGATTAATTAAAAAATCCTTGTATTTTGGATTTCCCATATACTGCTGTTTGTCAGCCACTGACCTCAGCAGACAAATTTTTGAGGGGATTATATTGTCATAGGATGCTATGTGTAAAAAAGAAGGAAGTTAGGATGTTTGCGTGTATGTGTGAAATGAACAAGAATTTTTGGAAGGTCCCTGCATGTACAGGTAGTCCTCAGCTTGCAACCACAATTAAGCCCCAAATTTATGTTGCTAAGTAAGAAATTTGTTAAGTGAGTTTTGTTCCATTTTACGACTTTTCTTGCTACATTTAGAATAGAATAGAGCTGGAAGGGACCTTGGAGGTCTTCTAGTCCAGTCCCTGCTCAAGCAGGAGAACCTATACCATCTCAGACAAGTGTCTGTCTAGCCTCTTTTTAAAAATCTCCAGTGATGGAGCACCCATGATTTCTGAAGGTAAGCTGTTCCACTGTTTCATTGCCCTCACTGTCAGGAAGTTTCTCCTTAATTCCAGGTTGCTTCTCTCTTTGATCAGTTTCCAACCATTGTTTCTTGTCCTGCCCTCTGGTGCTTTGGTGAATAATGTGACCCTCTCTTCTTTGTGGCAACCCCTCAGATACTGGAATACTTCTATCATGTCTCCCCTATTTCTTCTTTTCTTTAGACTAGCCAAACCCATATCCTGCAGCCGTTCTTCGTATGTTTTAGTCTCCAGGCCTTTGATCATCTTAATTGCTCTTCTCTGAACTTTTTCCAACGTATAAACATCTTTTTTGTGATATGGTGACCAAAAATGGCTGCAGTATTCCACATGTGATCTTACTAGGGTTTTATATTTGCTAAGTGAATCACTGCAGTTGTTAAATTAGCACCACAAACAAATCTAGTTTCCCCATTGACTTTGCTCGTCAGAAGGTTGCAAAAGGGGATCACATGACTCTGGGACACTGCAACCGTCATGAATCAGTTGTCAAGCATCCAAATGTAAATTACATAACCATGGGAATATTGCAATAGTCATAAGTGCAAAAAATGGTCATAAGTCACTTTTTTCAGTGCCGTGTAACTTTGAACAGTCACTAAGCAAATTGTTGTAAGTCGAGGACTACCTGTACACTACCAATGTGTGTCTTTTGTACAGTTCTAAAGGGATGTTTATTTATTGCAGGATTTTTTTAGTACCCAAACCAAAGATTCTGTTATACTCAACATGCTAATCGCTTATGATATAAATAGTGACAAACAGTGTATGCATACTTTTAACTACCATGCAATCATTATGAATCTGCTGTCCCATGGCATGCATATTAATGTTACTAGCATAAGGGGTTAAATATTAAATATTCATCCGCAGAAGGTTGGCATTATTTCCATGCTATTTCCTGCACGCAAGCATTTTTCTTATAGGAAATGTGTCACATCTGAAGCAGCTCTTAGGAGTTGAAAACAATGGGAAGTTTTAAGTTGAAAGGATAGGCATGGCTTAAAACTATATATAGCATATAGCATATAATACTGAGTTGGCAAACATTTGTTCCAGTCCAATGGAACAAACTGCAAATAAATGACTGCTTCAGTTCCCTCGTGGGTGTTGTGGTAAAAAAAGGAGTCGTATCAAAAAAATGGTTTAGTAAATGGACTTTTGCCTGAGAAATTTGTCTGAGCAGGAGGACCAGCTCTACAGTGATATCTACAACTCAGGCAAAACGAACATCCATTACTGACACACATTTTAGATCAGACATGTGAGCAGTAATGGTGACAAACATAGATCTCCATCAAGATCTAAAATGGATATAAATATTGAATTTGCATGTACATACATGCACAGAGTCCTTCCACTTGATTGTTTAACTGACATAGAGAAGTAGCACAATTTAAAAAGGAGAAACATATTTATTTTTATTTGTATTTCTGCAAATATACATCATCTTATAACTCAAGATGATGAACATATCCAACAGATCTTTCTCTTCCTCCTATTTTCCTCACAACAACAACCCTGTGAGGTGGCTTGGGCTGAGAGAGGGAGAGTGACTGGTCCAAAAGCATCCAATTGGCTTTCATGGCTAAGGCAGGGAAAATTCAGATAGTCAGAAAACATTGGCTGGGAGTTAATATCTGAACTTTTACTTTGCTGTTATGAGCAAAAATAATTTTTCTGCCCTAGAGATCTCTTGATTCAAATGATCTGCTTAATTCAGATTTAAGCACTGCAACTCTGTTCCCATCTTTGCTTAAATAGCTCCAGGGAACTATCTGTTCTGCTGTTGAATAGTTTCATTATTAAGTCAAAATTGACTTCCTAACAATGCTTGATCTTTCATTGGGTGGAGAAATAGGTTTCGGTTTCCTTAAGGCTCTACCAACTGTGTCTTCTTCTGTTGCTCTATCAGTGGCTCTGGTTGGCATGCTGGGGAATGTGGCCCAGTAGCTGTACAACTTCTGATGTTTCTCCTAAGGTTTGACAAAGGTCTGAGCACATTTTTCCAAAGTAACTCAGTTTCCCTTGAATTCCGAAATTCTAACACACCAGACATCTTGCTCACTCGCTTAGTCACTTAGCATCCTGTCATTCTGTTCAATCTGAGCGTTCAAGGCAGCATATTTTTAAAAACCCCAAAAATGAACAATATAAAGTTCCAATTACATGAAATCAAATACAAAACAATCAAAACTCAAAAAGTAACACTTAAAAGGCCCACTTTCCTCTGAGTGCAAACCATGATTGCAGCATTAGGAATATGTGTGTTTGCCTCTGAATATAAAACCCCAGGTAGCTCCTCTTCTAAATAAGGATTTTATAGCATACTCCCATCAATGTCTATTCAAAGCTTCATTCAGTTTAACAGGAATCTGTCCAGGTAGATATCCATAAAGTTCCATCTTTTGGCATGCGTGGATAAAGTTGTCCACTTACAGTATTCATCCATTTCCACACTTTGGCTGCCCACCATTTCAGTTCAAATAAGGAACACAAACCCAGCCGAGTTATTTCAAAAGAAGCTCTGTTTGATGTTTTAGGGGTCAGGAGCATATTTATCAGTACACTATTTAATCCCAGCCATTTCCAACTTCTTAAAAGAAGTTCAGAAATCAAGATGTCACTATTTAGGGAGACCCACATCTACAGAGCATTGAGCTGCTGCTGCTGCTGCTGGCTGGTTTTCACACCTATTTCTTAAAATGAGTTGATGCTCACCTAGAGAAAAGCGCCGAATTCCCTGGGAATGGTGACAGTTCTCATGCCTGTGAAATGGAGCTTCTGCATCGGAGTTTAAGTGAGGCTTGTCTGACTAACCTCCTCCCAAAGTAGAGCTGTCAGAGACTGATCAGGAGGAGGAGCAGCAGCAGCAGCAGATCAGCTGCTTTGTTTGTCAGTACCACACCACAGCCCTGCCCAGCTCAGATGAATTGGAGGTAACTCCACCAGATGCTTCTCAGCATTCCCTTTAGCCATCATCTGAGGACCTCTTAATGGTCCAGAAAGGCCAAAAAGCAAATCATTTGTTTGACACTCTTATTCCACAAAGACACCCTTCTCACAGCATTTCTTCCCACCTCATTACAGTATAGATCTCGGCATTTACAGATTGCCCTGTTTAACTATGCTTGTTTGTATTCCACCTTTATTATTTTTACAAATACCTCAAGGGGGCAAACATATCCCACAAACCTCCCTCCTCCTATTTTCCCCACAATTGGTATTCTCTGGAATCCCCTCTCCTTGATTTTAAGGAAATGCCTCCAAAATGTTCCTCACATACCTGGCTCCATTCTATAGATTGTACTGGCTGAGCAAGGAATGAAGACACATTTGCACCCACTGTACTGAGATGCATAATTTATATAAATAAAACATCATAACCTGTTGTGGATTTCACTTCATTTATGTATTTGACAAGGTATTATCCTAAAGTTACAGGCATGTATGTATGCATAATTATGTTAGGGGACAATTCACTATGTATTTTCTGCACTTTATTTTTGAGGGATTTCACTGTTCAGAGTTTCATTTAAGAAGCAGTAGGCTTGCTTAATATTGCAACAATTGATAATAATTTAATATAAGGTTCAAAATTGTCAGGTGGCAGGAAAAATAACAATCCTTACATTTGAAAAGTCATGAGGAAAAACATAATATGAATAAGAGAATAGAGAATAGAATAGAATAGAATAGAATAGAATAGAGCTGGAAGGGACCTTGGAGGTCTTCTAGTCCAGCCCCCTGGTCAAGCAGGGGAACCTATGCCATCTCAGAAAGGTGATTGTCTAATCTCTTCTTTAAAATCTCCAGTGAGGGAGTGCCCACGATTTCTGGAGGCAAACTGTTCCACTGGTTGTCTTCATTGTCAGGAAATTTCTTCTTAATTCCAGGTTGCTTGCTTCTCTCTTTGATCAGTTTCCAACCATTGTTTCTTGTCCTGCCCTCTGGTGATCTGCTGAGCAAAGTGATCCCCTCTTCCTTGTGGCAGCCCCTCAAATACTGGAATACTGCTATCATGTCTCCCCTATTTCTTTTTTTCTTTAGACTAGCCAACCCAAGTCCTGCAGCCATTCTTTGTATGTTTTAGTCTCCAGGCCGTTAATCATCTTAGTTGCTCTTCTCTGAATTTTTTCCAAACTCTCAACATCTTTTTTGTGATATGGTGACCAAAATTGGCTGCAGTATTCCAGGTGGCATCTTACTAGGGTTTTATAAAGTGGTACTAATACTTCGCGTGATCTTGATTCTATGCTTCTGTTTATACAACCCAGGATTGTATTAGCTTTTTTAGTTGCTGCTGCACCCTGCTGGCTCATAGTCAAGTGATCTTCCACTAGGACTCCAAGGTCCCTCTCACAGTTACTGTTTTTAAGCCAGGTCTCACCCAATAGAACTGTCTCAACTTACATACCCAATTTGAAATTCCCCTCCCCCCCTTTAACTTTGGAAATGTCAGAATAAAACTACAGTATTGTGTTTTTTTATGTTTGTTGAAAATACTAATGAAAGATAGGCTATTTTAAAGCAACTGTTCTTTTCTCCAAGTCTTTATGTCTGATATTCCAATGTGGTATTTTAAGTAACATTAGAATCATAATTTTTAAATTTAATTTAGAGAGGAAAGTCTGCCTATTGCCCCCTCAGTTTTTAACCAATGTTAATCAACAATGCAAAGTCAGGACAGATGGATTCATAGGATAGATGACAAACACAACTAGAAGCTCTTTCCATATTCTATTGTTGACCTCCCTTCTATCGGTGGCTCCTTTTGGAGCAGACCTGCATTTGTGGAAGGGTATGACATACATAGCATATCTTGGAGAATCATAATATAGAAAGTTGACATTTAGGAATGAGTGTAACTCCTCAATCAGCTTACAAATCCAAACTCAAGCATCTCCAGTGAATGTCTGTGCATTATCGCTTAGCCCCTAGTTTCACTGTCAAACAGCTTTTCTACAATATGCCTTTCTGTAGGTTAATTCCATGTCTTGCACTCTGGGATAACAGAGAAGAGGTGCTGGCACACACATATATGGAAGTGTTATTACACCTGATCTCAGTTGGGTTTTTTTTCTTCCTCAAAGCTAAACATAAATTCAGTTTGCTAATCTCTTTCAAAAAATTGTTTTAAAGATATGTTGCCCAGAACTGGACACAGAAACTGAGATTAAATCAGTCTAGCAGAACAGAGTGGAACTACTACTTTCTATGATATGGTAATATACAGTTTATCATCAAATATATTTCCATGTCTTCTTCTCTTTTCCAAACTAAGCAAACCTATTGCCTCTAATTGTTCTTGGTATATTTTTCCTTCCAGGTGCCTTATTATCTTGGTTGCCCCCTCTAGTCACATTCTAATTTAATAAAGCCCTTCCTAAAATGTGGTGTCCATTGCTGGCTTTACATAACCATTCAAGGTACATAACCAATGCAGTAAATGAACAGTTACTTCTCTTGGCAATAGTCTTTGATTGATGCAATCTAGGAATGCATTGGCTTTTTTCATCATCTTCTGTATTACAATCTCAACCTTTTCCTATATTTTTTGTTCACGTCTTTTTGTTATTTGTGTGCCTTTTTAACTTTCTTGTACTTCTTTAATCTTGATATACATAATAAATACTTGAATTCCTGATGCTAACCACATTTCTCTTCTATGGGCAAGTTACTGATGAAAGGAAAATTGCTGCTTGCAACCTCCAGAGTAAACCAAAAAGTGAGAAATGTCTCCAGGGAAGTGGCTGGTGGCAGCATTACTGCTGTATTTCTTCCTAATAGTGTTGTGAAAGATGTAGTAATGTTTTAAGTGAAGGATTTAGAGATGTGCTCATGGGAGTCAGTGGGCCCAACTCTATGAAGGATTGTATCAAGATTTATCATGCATTCACAAAACCATTTCCATATAAGCTGGATAGATAATCTCCACCAAAATACACAGTATTGCATTCATTCCATTAAATATAACTCAGGTTTTTCTCTTGACCATCCATCACCTCAAAGAGAATTCAGAGCTTGCATTAAGAATCTGTCAATAAATGTTTACAGAACTTTGTTACAAACAAGTTACAAACACCTTGTTTTCCCCAACATGGCTGCTTCCACATGTGTTGAGATTATAACTGATTTCAGAATTAACCAAGCAAACATTGTCTTTGTCTATGTTGGAAAAATGTGTACAATGTTAGATATTTATGAAATGCATTTAGAAGGTTTTGCTGTACTATGGAAGTAAACTCAAGCACTTCTATAAATATTAGGATGGAGAATCATACTCTGAAGTTACAAGAAGGTGGTATCACCCCTGCGCACTCACACATATTAAAGCTTTGCTACAAAGGGTGTGCATTGTGGCAGCCTACATTTTGGAGCAATGCTTTTTCTGGGAGAAAGTGACAGTTTTGACAGATATTTGTATTTTAAAAAGTCTTTATTACAAATTTGCTCTTCTCACAATGTGACTGCTACAAACTATGATACACTCTAATCACTGGTTGTGTGAGATCTGTTACAGATTCAGTTTTTTCTATCATAAATCACACATCCGGAAAAGTTTTATGATTATGTCAATCTGTTAGAAAGGATCTCTTTATAACCAAACAATAGAACAGGAGATATGCACAAGGAGTCAATGAAATCCATACAATAAAATATTTAATCTGGATATAAATATGATTTCATAAAAATATTTATATAAATGGAACCTCGTTTCTACACAGATCAGGCTGACCGAATTAGAACAAGGCCTGAACTTGCAATTGTTTATTGAGATAGCTTGTCAGCTTCAGCATTCCAATATCCATGGACATCATTTTAAAAGAGCTCCTATGTATATTTTAGACAAAAGAACTGTACACATTAGGAGGGCAGACTGGCTGCAGAGGAGATTCTCTAGGCAACCAATGGGGCCATTAAGCGATGAATGCATGGAATGGTAAACAGATCAGTCCAGTGCACGAACAGTTGTCATTTAAAGGAGACCATGCCCCTCAATAAGGGCACATTATTTCCAGTGTTTTCAATAAAAAATATTACACACATATAAAACGGCAGCATCTGTACTGCACATTAGTGTTAAGTGCAGCAAAGAAGCCAGGATATTTTAAAAAGTCTCTAAATGGTAATAACTACCAGTGCAAAGACAACACACTTGCATTATGCTGCTTTTAACATCCAAAAGAATGTTTTAGAATCGTAAAAATATTTAAAAATAACAGGCAATTGTGCGTAAACTAAGATTTGAGCTCAGTAGACAAACACACAGATACAATTTCCCAAATAGTAAAAGAAAAAGGCCTGCAAAAGGCACAAGAGGACCAAATGTTAAGCACTCCAGACTCTGAGAAATATGACCCTGAATTGAAGAAGAGAAAGAAGAAGAAATGGTTGAATCTCTTTTAGACATCGGATCTGTTACAGTTTTGAACCTCAAGTATGCCAATACATGTTTCTACTGAGGTGTAAAGCATCCAGAAGATAATTAAGACAACAGTATTTAGCAAATCTCCCAGTGTCACCCAATTTTCAGTAGTGAAACACATTTTATACAATCCTTGGCAAAGTGGAACCGTGGAGTCACACACAGCCATATTCATACCAAACAGTTTGCTGATCAATAGGGGGATCTGTTGATGAAGGAGGGTTCTTGGAACCAAGCCCTCTGTTTGTTTCTTCAATGCCCTCTGCCAAAATTTTATTTTCTGGTGATGGATTTGGGCATTTGGCAACGTGAATGTCAGTTGAACCAGCTCCCTGAAGATTGTTGCCTTCCGTACTGTTAGGAACAATTCTGACAGGAGTCCCAGTGGAGACCTCCCCACTTTGCAACAATGACTTGGATTTGGTTTTAGATGCATATTGTGGAGAACAGTGTTGCTCTAAATCTACTTTTGCCCATTCCTGTGGCTGAGAGGAAAGATCATCCTTATAAGTGGTGGAAGAATAAGAAAATGGAGGGAACAAGAGTGACTTGTCATCTTTCGGAGGGGCAAGAGAAAGGCGCCTAACATCAAGCTGTCGACAGCGAGAATCCACATTTTGCAAAGAACCCATTATCTTTGTAGGCTGTGATCTTTCTCTCAGAAAGCTCTGAGAAGTAGAAGCTAAAGGCAGCTGGGAAGTCTGGCTGTCTGAGTCCTTGCCTATCTGGCTATCTGCAGCCACAGGCTTCGGAAGACTGTCATACCGTCTGTACACATCAGGACCAGTGGCTCTCAGAAGATCTGCTGAAGCCAAGCTATAGGCCCGGTTCAGTGAAGCACTCTGCCTGCCCATGTTGCTATTCTGTTGAGAGGTTGGCTTTGATGCTCGACTGGCCTGACTTCGAGGTCCATGGGTAAGCTTGTTGGAGTTTGCCACAGGTTCTGATGGCCCAGGATTTGGTTTCATGTAGTGGCCTGATTTAGCTGGTCTTCCATCTTCAGCAGTGCCAGGCATCTTTATAGTTGGAGTGACGTAACTGGTGGGTGTCTTGCTTGGTTCCTTCCTGTGTGACTGTGGAAAGTGACCTCCAGGGCATGGAAGCTCACTGGCTTTTCTGAAATAGTCACTAAGCAAGTCATCTTTACTGGATGCATCCTAAAAAGAGGATTGAAATAAAATTGTATTTATTTATATATTAAACTTCTTAAATACCCATCTCTCTCACGGAGAGGCTCTAGGCAGTAACTTAATCAGTAATTTAATGAATATCTATCTATCTGTCTGTCTGTCTGTCTGTCTGTCTGTCTGTCTGTCTGTCTGTCTGTCTGTCTGTCTGTCTATCTATCTATCTATCACAAAAGTACTTATTCTTCATAATAGGTTATCTATAACTTGAAATACAAACCAGTTTTAATAGAGGGTCAGACCAAACTAAGTTACTTGCAACTAGCTGCACTTATGCATTAAGTATCCATAGCTGTTTATTTGCAAGCAGACCCACAGACACAATCCAAAAACATTTTTATGGTCTTGAATAGAATAATTTTCAAGCAGAAAAGAGGACAATATAAAATGTTTTTAACAAAAGGCTTGTGTAGTCAAAAACAATCTGGCATAAAATCCAGGCCAAATGGATATTTTAGAGCTGTAGTGATTTTCAGTAGATTCTAGTGAAACAGGGCATTACTGGACAGCCACCTTTCCAGGACAACGCAGAAATAAACCTCCATTTGATTATCATTGACAGACACTCGCAGATACAGAACTTTTATTTTACACATTAGAAAACTACAACTTTACATTACTTTTTTACATAGTCGCCATTCAAACTGAGGCTTTTTTTGCACTAAATACGATAAAGGTCAGAACTTCACTTTTATCTCCATTCTGCTTTCTAATTTATCATTCCAATTAACAATAATGTCCATGAATTTTTATCAACAGAACCTATGAAACACACACACACACACACACACACACACACAAAGTGAGTCTTGTTAGTGGAACACAAAGGTTTATTCAGCCTGTGGGATAACTAGGTCTGACTGTTGGATAAACCTGCAAGTTCCACTAATAACCAGGGTCCCAGAATATGCAATTTAGCATCTCCCTTTGATGATCTTCTATTCCCATACAGACAACAATGTATTTTCTACATAATTTACTTACTTTCTTTGGAGATAATCTGTTGCTTTCTTCAAGGAATTCTTCTAAGGTTACCATCTCATTACCCGGAGAGGCAGATCGGTGCTTAAGAGATTGCTTCTGTATATGATTGCTTTTCTGAGACATATCATATAATAATGTTCCATTCTTATTAAATGAGGAACTCTGTTTAGTGTTTGAAGCCACAACTGCAGAAGAGGTGGAACAAAATAGACCATCTCTAGATGTGCCAGGCATATTTTTCATTATCATCATGTCTTCACTGCTAAAGCTTTCTGATCTGTCACGAATATAGTCATAAGATCCTGTATCAAGAAATTCAAAGATATCAAAATCAGCTTCATTTATTCTATTAAAAAATATTTGACACATCCTTACAAAAGGGCTGGGGCACCCTAAGTCATATATACAAAAAATGCAAGCCTTGCCCCAAAGGTAAAGATTTAATTGATGCATATTCCTGTCTAATAATTAAGGGACAGTAGTAAATTAATATTATAGTGAAAATATCATACCTTTCAGGTTTAAAGGGGAGCTGTTAGTGGACGCATTTTCACTGTTCTCTAAGCTATCTGATCCAGACACTGCAGGAAATTAAACACACAGAGACACACACAAGAAGAAAGAACAGAAATCAGAGATGGAGAGGAATCTCAGCTTCCAGGCTGCATCAAAGGCGGCGGTGTTTCTTCACTGGAATAATCACCCTCTAAAATCAACTTATTGAAGAACATGGATCAACAGTAGAGCAAATGCTTTGCAGGCAAGTCTTTCCAAGTTGGGGAGCAACAAAATCCCTATGTGAAAACTGCTACCTGTCAGTATTGACAGCAAAGAGTAGAGGGACTCAGTATAAAACAATTGCTTATCTTCCCAGAAACTTCTTTGGTAGCAGCAAAGGAATCTGTATTTTTTCTGAAGTTATGTTATTTTGAAGCCCAAGAACTGGGGATAAAACTTCTCTTTAAAATAGGACTTTTCGACTTCATTCACCCTATTGTAGCCATCTTCTGTGAAAATAACCCTGAATATTTGAGGATCATTCCCATCCAACACCAGGGTCATAATCAAAGGCAAAGAGAAAGAAACCAATCTTAACTTACTGTGCTGCTTATTGGAAAGCTCTGCTGCAGAGGAATTATCATACAGGTCACCATCTGAATTATGGCCTGAAAGATATAAACATTTTTTAAAAGTGATGTTTGGGCTTTGGTATGGGATATATTCAGTTGGCTAGTATAATGACAGTCATTATCTGCAGGATCACCTGTCTTCAAGGACGTCTGTCTCACCAAAGCAGATAAAGTAGGTAGATTCCCTTCCCTTAAACATTACCATCTGTGGATCTTCAGAAGCATGCCTCTTCCACTGCAGCCCCTGTCCTATGGGACAGATCTCCCCCCCCCTTTCATCCTTTCAGGCAGCACTTAAAACCTGGCTCTTTGGCCAAGTGTTGGGATAGGGCAAGGTCAGGGTGGGACAAGAATGTCCGTACATCAGAGAAGTGTGACTATGACATCAGCTTTTTCTGCTTTTACCTTTATATTGTTTTATACTACTTCTGCTGACTTCCAGCTGCCAGCAGTTTGGCAGTTAAAGTCTCACCGGCTCAAGATTGACTCAGCCTTCCATCCCTCTGGGGTTGGTAAAATGAGGACCCAGATTGTTGGGGGCAATAAGCTGACTCTGTAAACTGCTTAGAGAGGGCTGTAAAGCACTATGAAGCGGTATATAAGTCTTATTGCTATTGCAATTGGCTGCAAACTACCGGGTTTTTTTTTAAGTTGGGTGGCTATGTAACTTTTTTAAATTTTTAAATTTTTAAAAACATTTTCTTTCTTCTGAATGTTATTTCTCAGGAAAAATAATATCTTACTGAAATAGAATCCCCATACCTACCTTTTTGTCTGTTAGGTTGTCTAGAGATGGAAGTAAAAGTTGAATAGGGAGTTGGAACAGAGAAAGTCCTGGAACTTGAGTCCACATAGCACTGTTTAATAGCAGGATCTCTTGTATTTTCAATGTGGTCATTGCTGTCTCCACAGTGTGAAACTCTCTTCAGATTTGAATCCCCTAATGTCAAATGGGAAAACATTGAAACATTCAAAGAAGTGAGAGAGAGGAATAAGTACTCATCACCTTAGAAATGCATACTCAGAGAAAAACAGTGCCATCAAATTCTGCTGATTTTACAATCTTTTCATTTATGATCAGGTATTATCTATTTCTATCCAGTTTTCTAATCTAATTTAAGATCAGCAAGAATGAGTGACAGAGAAATGAATAGCACTTTACACACATTATGGAACAGAAGGAGCTATATTATGTATCATATGATTTAGGGAGGGGAGGAATAATTGAAATTTCAAGGCTAAAAACCTAAGCAGACTTGTTTTGAAGTAAATTATACCAAATTAAGTGGAATTTATTGCAAAAGAAAGAAAGTTGAATAGGATTTGGATTCTGAGTCTCTGTTCGATATTTCTATTCAACGTTTGCAACATATCATATCCTTTAGGGGTTTCTGTTGCTGACATGTTTTAATGCTGTAATCCATTCCACTCCACTAAATATATTTGCTGTAGTAATGAAGCAAGATTCATTCAGTAATATGGGGGAGAACAGAATGCCTTCTTTTCTGGAACAATTGTCCTATTTGAATTTTTAAAGAATGAATTCTGATTAGAAGGCATTCACATTCCAATTATTTCAAGAGCAATGTTTCTCAACCTCATCCACTTGAAGATGTGTGGACTTCAAGCCCCAGAATTCTCCAGCCATCATGGAAAATCTTCACATATCTTCAAGTGGCCAAGGCTGATCTCCATGAAAGTAGAAGTGGTACTGACAACTCAAGAAGTAAAAGTCACTCATCGCAAAATTGGTCTAACAGCATAAAGTTTTGAAATCAACTAAAACAGCAGAAAAAGGCAAAGAAAAGGCACAAACCATTCCATGCTATTAAAGTAGCATGCTAAATTAATAAAGCACACCATGGCTGAAGCAACAGAGGACAAATATATTTCATGTAGTTTCAATTATATAAGCATCTGCTGAATATAGTGTTTATTCTGATGCACTGCTATGCAATTTAATGTTAACTGGCTAAGCACAGCCGCAACTGTGGCTGTTTACTATCAAACTGCAACGGTGTTTGCTAATCAGAACAAAAATCAACTTTAATGCGTGTTTTGAAGATACTGTTGGCTTAGCTTTAAAAAAAAGCAAGACATAGATTATTATCAAACTATTTTCATCAATGGCAGATGTCTCTGTATTTTCATGTTTACACTGCAATAATATTAGACCACAGACAAGCAGCACAATAGATATAGGAGAAATTGCAAAATTTGTTAGGAGTTATTTTTTTTAATACAGAATAGAATATTATTAAAGGATGCATTGCCAGTGACACAGCAACAAAAATTTATTTTAACATCTGGACAGGACATGAGGCACATGGGCAAATCTGCAAAGCATTAGTGTAGCACACAACAAGTTCACTTACTCAGTATGTGCACCATCACCAATAGTACTTGCAAAAGTATAGGCACAGTATCACATGCCCCATTAAAGTGTATGGCACTGAAGAAATGTTCCACACTGTGCAATAAGGTCCTTCATTTTACTGATGGGAAAATGTTGTCCATGTTGACTTGATTTGATCTTGGATTTATTCTGTCTCAGTTATATGCTGAGCATCTATGACTGTGTATAGAAGGGCTATAGATTTCATTTATTTAAAAATAAAACACTGGAAATGCATTGGGAATAAATGATAAGAGGAGAGGTTAGAAATCTTTTATTTCTGAGAAGGAAAATGATTCATTAGGAGAGGATGGGATGTCAGAAGATGACCAGAACCGGAGACGATTAGAGAGAGATGAGTTATTCGATGGAGACTTAGGAGACTTTTCCTTGGGCTTGCTTGTGGTTCTCAAAAAGCCAATCTTTTTACGTTGAGCTGCTAAGTGTTATCACCCAGAGACCCCAGAAAAGAGAAAAAAAAGTAACAGAAATAACTAAAACGTAATTTCAAATATCCAAGAAAACTGTTAACAAGAACAAGGACTAAGCATTTCTACAGCTATTACTAACCAGATAAAGTTTACATAAAATAGATAACTATCTACAGCAGCAGCCGTTAGAACAGTGCAGTTCTACAATAGATTGTGACTGGGAAAAAAAAAACCACATAATTTTCTGAATGTTGCACATTACATACATTAATTTTTATGAAGAGGATCCCTGAGGCCTGAAAAGTATTTCAAGGGTTCTTTCAAAGTACAACACTGTTAGGAAAGGCTGCCCTAGTATTTATGATTAAATATATATTATAATTTCATATATGAGATAAACATATTTATTTACTTGGGTTTATAAAAATCAAGGCAGCTTACAATAAAAACACAAAATACATAATATAAAACAAAAATAAAACCACATAGCAACCGGGCATCATCCATATAACCAGGAGACCAGCTCGAGCCCATGGTCAGGACCCCAGGCTCAAACACAAAGTTACATTTTCAAGGCTTTACAAAAGGCCACTAATGACAGGACCAATCTAATCTCAGAGGGGATGGAATGATGTTCCAAAGAGCAGCTGCCATGGCAGAAAAGGCTCTCCTTCTGGGTCTCACCAGCCAACACTCCCTAGCTGATGGTTCCTGGGGATGATGCCCATGCACCAGCTGAAGCTTCTGAAAACCCTTTAAGGGCAGCTCCACATAAAGCCACTTGCAGTAATCCAATTTAGAGGTTAGAAGGACATGAGTGACCATGAGCAGTCCCCTCCCCAGTCCAGAAACAGGTTCAGCTGGCACATAACATGAAGCTGTGCAAAGGCCCTCCTATTCATGGTTGCTACCTGCCCTTTGAGTTAGAGCCATAAGTCCAGGATGACACCCAGTTTGCACACTGGGTCTGTCTGGGAGTTTGCCACCCCATCCAGAACCCATGAAAGGTCCCTGAAACCAGAGATCCAAGAGACACTTGGTCTTGCATGGGATGAGCTGAAGCCTATTTTGCTCATCCAGGGTTTCATAGTCTCCATGGCATCACTCAGGTGACTTGGGATGGAGATATAAAGCTGGATATCATCAGCATACTGAGGATACCTCACTCTGAACCATCAGATGATGTCACCCAGCAGTTTCATGTAGATGTTAAATAGGAAGGGAGAGAATACCATGCCCTGAAGCACCCCACAAAGAATGGGCTGCACAGTGTGGAAAACCCTTTCTGGGCTGGAGAAATGAAGCTTGGATCTTTAGGAAGCTTGGTGCAAAAGTTCCCTTCCGCACACTGGGGGGGGGAGGGGGGAGGGAGGGGAGGGGAACTTCTGCACTGGGCTAGGAAAGTGAAGATCTGAAGATTCCAGTTTTGTTTCTCTAGCCCAGTGCCAGAGTTCTCTTCTGCACAAGGAAGGGAGGAGAACTCCTGAACTGGGATGGAGAAACAAAGCTTGCATCCCAAAGATCTCAGCTTTGTTTCTCCAGCTCAGCACAGGAGTTTCCTTCTGAGCATGAAGGGAAGCTGCCTGCCCTCTTTTCACAGGCAGTTTCGCTCTGTCTGCTTAACAACTGCAACTGGGAGAGTCAGGGTTGCAGTTTGTTGAATGAAGCGGTCACAAGGGCATCTCATTTAGTGGCTGCTTCACTCAATGACTGAGATTCTGGTCCCAATTATGGTCATAAGTCAAGGACTACCTGTACAGTATCATTATAGATCAATGACATGTGTTAGGATAATCAACATAATTTACTGGTTTTGTGGGGCTTAAGATAAGGTAAGAATTAGAGATTAGGTCTATTTCAGAAATGTTTTTAATTGAAGCAATTATTATCCATCATTATCAACAAAGTCTACTCAATTCTTTACCGAGACATATTATGTAACAAAAAACAATGATCATATATTATTAAGGATCCTTCACATTTTTCATATTTGAATCTGTATTGTTGCTTCCTTTCTCTTTGCTCCCTCTGCTGTCACCAAGTCAGACTACACTTTTATAATAATAATAATAATAATAGTAAAGTTGGAAGTTTCAATGCAGAAAAATTTCAATGCAGTTTCAATGCAGAAAAATTATGCAGGTTACAAACAAACTCTGGAGAATGCTTCTGCTTTGTGGAAAAGTCCCATAATACAAAAAACACTCATCAATGTAATTAGAAACCTAACTTATTAACAGAATGCACCTATACTATGTAGGTAGTGTAAAGTAACAAACACTTAATAAACATGTAGAATTAGCATGTATATTATGGCATATAACAATAGTGCAATAGTTCAGTTATAGTTTAGTTATAAGAGCTCCACATGACTGATGGAATAAACAGAAAATTAAAATACAAGTCTAAGAACAGCACTGCAATCTTAAAAGAATGCAAAAATAATACACAAAACAACAAAATGGCAACAAAAACAACTTGGTAAATCTGTGATGCCATAATAAAAATAAATTTTCAGAATACCAAAGGCTCTAAAGACAAAAGTCACCAGAATAAAAGCCCTGTTTTTGCTGAGAATTATAATGCACTTTGTACTTAAGTATAAAAAAACAAGCATGCATTGCAAAAAACCAAACATCTTTGTCCAGGTGAAAGAAACACCTGCTTAATTTTCAGAATTAATTCCAAAGTGGCAAGCTTGGACCTGAAGCTGACAAGGAACCCCATGCCAATGGATGCACAAAATTGGTGTCAACAACTCTGCCCTAGTCCATATTTATAATCCATATTTAAAAATAGATGAAGGGAAAGGTAAAACACCTTAACAGAATAATAGAGTTGGAAGGGATCTTGGAGGTCATCTAGTCCAACCCCCTGCTCAAGCAGAAACCCTATACCATTTCAAACAAATGGTTGTTCAATCTTTTCTTAAAACTTCCAGTGTTGGAGCATCGACAACTTCTGGAGGCAAGTCATTCCACTGATTAATTGTTCTAACTGTCAGGAAATTTCTCCTTAGTTCTAAGTTGCTTCTTTCCTTGATCAGTTTCCATCCATAAGTCTACACTTCCAGCATGAAATGCCCACTTCCTCAAATTTCTTCTACAAAACAGAATATGCCACTGTTCTCTCTACCTAAGGTGGACTATTTGGTTAGCTTTTTCAACTAGATACCTAATTTTGTTAAGAGGTCTAAAGAGTATCAGTGCCAAACGGAAGTGATTATTAATTGGCTTACAAACTGAACATGCTCTTAATTACCAAAAATTGTCAGCAAAAGCTAACTGCTACAGAGCTAATTCACTATCCAATGAAATGCAACACCTACCTTTGACCATGGTTCCCGTCTTATGCTCTTTGTCTTCCACAAAGCTGAACTCTTTGGAGGTAGCTTCCAGACTCTTCTGTTGCTTGGGCAGCTGTAATGGAGATTGGGAACCTGCTGTCTCGATGCTTTCTAATTGAGATGGAGAACTATCTGCTGAAGATTTCACTCGTTCTCTTGTTGGCTCTTTCTTTGGCTTTATGAATTTAACCAAGGCTTTAGCTCCTATCCAGTGGTTTTTCCTGTTATTGGAAATTGTTAACAGGACAGCTATATATTTTTTTCTCTTACATATTAAACAATATTTACTTCACTTAATTTCTCATTCTCTACAACAGGAGTCCCCAAACCCTGGCCTGTTGGGAACCGGGCCATACAAGTGGCAGACAAGCGCGTGAAGCTCCATTTGCACAAGCAGCAGGCGCGTGCAAAACCATCCTGTTCCCCTCTCCCCCTACCAATCCACAGAGCCTAAGAGGTTGGGGACCACTGCTCTACAGGAAGAAAATCAGTAAGATTTATGACTTAAAACAAGTGATACAAATAGAATATTTCTGAATTTTGTAGCTTATAATGGGCTTTTTTATTATGGCCATAAAAATGAATGGGGTTGCCATATAAAAGATCTATTTAAAATCTTTTTGGTAGAAAACTAGAAGTCCTTATAACCCAACCTACTTACAAGTTAAGAAACATTTTACTAGCTCTGAGGATAGTACGAATATAAGCAGTGCCCTGTTGCATCGGACCCTTGATCCATCTAGTCCAGCAGTCTGTTCTCACAGTGGTCACCTAATTGTACAAGGAAGCCCACTAGTCTTTCAGCAGATGGCAGTCAAAGGCACTCAACATTGCCATCAAGGCAACAGACACTGATTCCTATGTCTTCTCTGAATTGGTCCAATCTTTTTTTTGAAGCAGCCAAGTTGGTAGGCAGCACCACATTTTGTGGTAGCAAATTCCAAAGTTTAATTACAGCTTATATTTTTCCCCTTTAGCTGATTATTCCAGGATTCTATTGAATTGGGTAACCTCTGATTCTAGTAAGCATTTGAAGTAAATTTAATATTTTTCTTCCATTGAACTTTCCACTGTTTTATTATTAGTATATCATGCCAGTCTTGACTGCTAAAACAAATATTTGTCAAAAGATTATTGGAAATGTAACAAACAGGTCGAATCTTTTGTGTGTGCATGTGCATGTGTATGTTGGCAAGGTTGTAAAACCTAACAGTAGCAGAAAATGTTTTATTGTAGAATAGAACAAATTTGGAAAGCTGCAATGTCCCTGCAACCTTAGATTCTTATTAACTTGCACTAATGAGGGATCCTTAATGCTCTCTGAGCTTGGTGGTTTTCTTACAGATGTTTCATTACCCAAATTAGATAACATCATCAGTGATGTTGGGCAATGCTCTCTACATGGGGCTCCCCTTGAGGTGCACCTGGAGGCTCCAGCTAGTTCAGAATGCGGCCGCACAGGGGATTTTGGGGGCCTCTAGATGCTCCCATGTAACACCTCTCCTGCGTGAGCTGCACTGGCTGCCTGTGGCCTTCCGGGTGCGCTTCAAGGTGTTAGTAACAACCTTTAAAGCGCTCCATGGCAATGGACCTAGGTATTTGCAAGACCGCCTCCTACCAAATACCTCCCTTCGACCAGTCCGCTCCCACAGAGAGGGCCTCCTTAGGGTGCCGTCGGCCAGCCAATCCTGGCTGGAGACCCCCAGGGGGAGAGCCTTCTCTGTGGCAGCTCCTGCCCTCTGGAATGACCTACCCCCCAACCTACGTACAACTGCGGACCTGCGCCTTTTTCGCCGAGCCCTGAAAACCCATCTATTCCGTGCGGCCGGCCTGGCGTAGTCTTAATTATGTTTTAATACAGGTTTTATATGGGGTATTTTAGAGCAGGCCTTTATTTATTTAATCTGATTTTAGAATAGATATTTATTGTGATTTTTATTATCGCCTGTTCACCGCCCTGAATCCCGTAAGGGAGATAGGGCGGTATATAAATTTAATTAAAATAAATAAATAAAATAAATAATGAAACATTTGAAAGAAAACCACCAAGCTCAGAGATCACCAAGGACCCTCATTTCAACCATAAGCTACAAATATTTTTCCTTTAAATTGCACTAAACCATATATCCCTTCAAAATATACGGAATTAATATGGACTATGTTAATGGTTGGAAGGTTTTTATTTGTATTTTACTGGAAAATATTTTTAATCCCCTCTTAAGAGAATGGCTAACTAAATTGTGTGAGCGTGCTTTGATGTCTAAATTAATTCTGTATTTAAAAAATAAATCCAATGTAGGATTTAATTCTAATTGGAAACCATTCTTATACATGCAATTGTGCTACATCCAAAATTGGGGTTTTAGAAATCATACCTTAATTTGAGGTATAAGTTGCAGTACTGATTTAATCTGATTCTGAAACAGAAGCCTATAGCTAAGTGAAGACTTCTCCATTTTTTTTTACTTACAGAAAGAGCACATGGTTTATTCATGTCAACTTAGTAAGTCAAAGTGTGAAGTACAGTTTGTATCTTATAAATTGATTTGGATATGATAATAAGACATGTTTTCCTATATAAAACTTACTTTTTTGGAGTTGGATCATAAAACCTGTATTGATCCATTATTTTCTCTTCCAATTTTTCTTTGTGTCTCCTTAAGGCATTTAATTTATCACTGTTACAAACATAACAATGAAGAGAAAATTCACATTGCTGAGGAAAGCAATACAATGCTAAAATTGAACTATCATATTTTTCCAGGCAAAAAAAGTCAATATCCCTGATAGCAAGATGAAAAATCCTTCTTAGGCTGTATCTAACTTAATTTATAATTTAAACATACTTAAATATAGGTATGTTTACATTAAATATTGCCCAAGAAATACACCTATAAATACGATTGCTTCTGTCTGTCTCTGCCTCCCTCTCTCTCCCACCCACCCACCTAGCAACCAATCACAAAGGCGGTATCATTGCTTGTTGAGACCATTATACACCATTATATGACTGGACTCTAGCAGAAATATACATCAAAGCTCATACAGGACAACACTTCATGCATTATTGGTGCTGTCAACAATAGCAACTAGGGATAAACCTCCCATTTTTTTCATTTAACAAGTCCAATGACTTGCAGCCATTTCCATACCCAACCATCAGACTAAAACGCACACAATGAACTGTATGCTTAAGTTTAGCAAAAGCATTCTGCAGTTGCAGAGAAATTTCATGAATTGCTTTTTGGCTGCCCTCAATTATTTCTTTGAAAAAGTTTAAAATGTTTTCCTGCTCCCTCATCCCCTTAATATTAATCTCATAGGCCAAGATCAGTATGCAAAAGGATCCCTTCTCTTACATATATTGCTTTTGTTCCTCGTGGTATTGTTCTTTATTCTCCATGTTCTGCTCCAGCAACATTTGATTCTGATGAGTTAATAGTTGGATTTGACTGAGGAGATGATGATTCTCTTCTTCCAAGTTTCCTTTTAGTCGACCAAGCAGCTATTTAAGAGACATACCATGGATGAGATTTTTTGCACACATTTGTCTACATGTTATGAAGCAACCAAAGCAAAGACTCTTATTTAAGGAAACTCTCTTTTCAGTGAGCAGTTCTTTGAACTTCAATATCAGCCAGTCCTAATACAACCACCAGCACTTAAGATACACAATTAGCCCTGAGCAAAATTAGACATAGTCAATTTAAATGTTGTCAGGGAGAGTTTTAAGGGACATTACAGGTAGTCCTTGACTTACAACTGTTTAACAACAATTTGGAACTGTAACAGCTCGGAAAAGGTTGCAAAATTTGCACCACCATAAATGTCATGCGATGGTGATTTGGGTGCATGGCAACCTGTTCATATTTACAACCAGTTGCCAACACCCTGAAACTATTTACAATCTTCTCTGCCCCACTGACTAATGGGGAAGCCAACAGGGAAGTTTGCAAGCTGCTACCACCTGCTGAAAAGACACCTTCCACTCTCTGGGGCCTGGTTAAAAGAACACCTTGCAGAGGAGAGCGGAACTCCTTTGTCAGGATGCAGAAACAAGATCTGTTCCTGAACCCCACTGAAGGAGTTCCTTTCTGTCCAGGGTGAGGAATTAAAATCCTTTAGTGAAAATCCTTGAAGATTTGAACTGCTGAAGGAGTTCCCTTCCATTCATACAGCAGAGCTGCATCTTATCAGCAAGTAGTTCTTTCAGATAGCCCTCAGAGATGAGAGGAAGCTGAAATCTAAGCAGAGAGTAGGGAGGCAGCATAATAAGGAAAGGAGTGCAGGATGCTTCAGGGGAGGCCTGGATCAGACCATGCACAAATGTCTCTCTGCTTGGGAGCTGAAAATCCTGCTTGGAGTTGAGCAGGGAGCGTTTTCAGCTCCAGAGCAGAGCCTCCCAGGGTCTCCTTCGTGCCCCCTGAGCACCCCACACTCCTTATCTGGAACTCTGTCTGCTTAACAGCCTGTGAGATTACTTAATGACCACAACTACAAGTTCTGGGATTGCGGTCACGAAGCAATGAAGCTTCTTGACCACGTTGCTCAGTGACCAAGATTACAGTCCCAATTGTGGTTGTAAGTCAAGAACTATCTGTATGGAGTTGAATTCTTATTCTCCTCTTTTGCTAGCCTAGAAAAAGTAAAAGCAATTCTAGGAAGGGTTACAAAGATTTTTCTCCCTACTGACACCTAGCTTTAAAGATCTCTTTCTCTCATAATTCAATTTTTTTAAGGATTTAACATGAACTCTAATCCTACCCCATGGGTTTAAGAGCAAATCAGTTCTAACAGATTATGCACACTATGTCTGTTGATTTGTAGAGACATTTCCCAAGGCTGTAATATTTTTGGATTTTCATAATCCTTAGAACTTACCTCACAATGGTTGTCCAGTTTGGTTAAGGTGATATCCATAGTCTGGTGCTGTTCCTTCAGCTCATCATAACGAGCTTGCCAACGGTTCAGCTCTAGTTGAGAATTATTCAAGGATGTTTTCAGCTCCTTAGTGTGTATATGAAGCCCTTCGTACTCAGCCTTAAGTTTGGTGTGTGAGATATTCATCCTCAAATAGAAAAGACAGACACTCCCATTCAAATGCACAACAGTACTGTTAATTCTGGGACTTCTGTAGGATTTAAATTGTGGTAAACTCAAGAACTAAAACAGTGGTTTAATCCATTGTTTTTTAAATTTATTTGACAGATATATTTGTATTCTAACAATTTGAATATCCTTTTCAATTTCTTAATATCCTATTATAGTTCTTAATATTAAAGTAATATGAAAGGGTGACAACATTCTGTGGCAAGAGTTGCTTGTTATGGCTTCACGTTCTTTATTTTAATAGAATAAATTCCCTAATTATATGTTGTCCTATTGAGAAATACTATTGTTGTTATTTGAGGACTTAAAACCAAATACTATACTAAACCTTGATTTAAGAGAGATTATATGGGTGGGGTGTCTGTTACTTCCCAATTTGTTAAAACCAAATTAGTCTTTTGTATCAAATTACAAACTGATGTAAAATTTGCAATAACATAAAGTTGTGCAATGGAATCATTGCCCAAATGCATCAGTATTCCAATGACATAAATTGTCAGAAATAATTAAATTGTAAACCAAACACCAGACTACTTTGGATACAATCAACTTAGTCCACTGTTTGAGGGACAATGTCTTGATGCAAATGTGCACCCTTAATACAGTAAAATATGTTTCACTGTACTAGGGTTCTGTTATGTTTGTATTTCTTCAGTCCCACAATATTTAATATTGCTTAGAACTTGCCTAATTTCTACTGTGGCTAGAGGAAAGATCCAGAGGCCAAAGCAAGGGGTACGGAGCAAGTGTTAATATGTAAAAAATGGATTTATCTAGATTTTTTAAAATATAATTTTTTAAAGTATTTTTTTTTTGTTAAACTTACGATACTGTCTTTCTATAACACGCTTATAGTGACTTTCAGGAATTAAAAATGCAAATGATAAAGCATAACATAATGCAATTAAAATCCATGCAAAATTGTATTATTAAAATCAAGATCAATTCAACTAACAGAAGATTAAAAAGATGGGCGTTGCCATTTTCAAAGGACTTGGAGTGTTTAGGAGAACATTCCACAACCTAAGGATTGTCTGGTAGAAGTCCCTTTCCCACAACTGGGAAAGCAGATTTATACTAAAGTTCAAGACTTTTTAAAACTACACAGTGAATGAATTAATATAAAGTAACATTCTCCTCCATACCCAGATAGATGATAATAACAACAACAACAACAACAACAATAATAATGTTGGAAGGGACTTGGAGGTCATCTAGTCCAGTCCCCTATACCAGTGATGGCAAACCTTCTAGAGACCGAGTGCCCAAACTGCAACCCAAAACCCACTTATGCATCGTCGGGTGCCGGGTGGGTGTGGCCCATTGGGTGGGTGTGGCCCATTGGGTGGGCGTGGCTGCAGTGGTAACGGCAGACTGGGTGGGACTAAAAAGTTCAATCAATTCCAACTTTGCAAGATCTTTTTTTTCCCCGTGAGAAGTTGAAATTGACTGATTGATTGAACCTTTCTTTTTTGTACACGGCGGCGGAGGCCTAAAGTGAAAAGGTTTTATAAAACCCAGCTGAAGGCCTAGGATTGGGGCGATGGCACGCGTGCCCACAGAGAGAGCTCTGAGTGCCGCCTCTGGCACCCGTGCTATAGGTTCGCCACCACTGCCCTATACCATTTCAGACAAATGGCTGTCCAGTCTCTTCTTAAAAACTTCCAGTGTTGTAAGCAAGTGCAGCCACTGTAGCATAAATGTTATGGATGCTCAACTAGTAGGCAGTCTTTTGTATACATTCCTAACAGTGATATGGGTCAACCAAATTATCCCATTAATATTCATCATCAGCCTACATCATTTCTGAAAATAGATACCTTTCTAGTTCTTCTCTAAGCTTCTGGTTCTCTGCAGTGACTGTTGCACTTGTTCTCTTCTCCTGTTGTAAAACATCCTTTTCTGTCTTTAAAATCATCTCCATCTCTTCCAGTTTGACTTTGTGTTCTATTAAACTGCTGTATCTGTATGAAACAAATATATATGTACAATTTTGCCTTAAAACACATTATAAAGCCTCTATAAAATTTTCAAACTAATTCAACTGAACAAAACAGGGGACAATACCCGTGCTTTATTAAGATATTTTGAATGAATATGATGATTGGGTTGCCACAATCAGAAAGCTTAAACAAGATTTCTTTTTAACAATAATTTTTATTCTTTTCTTCTTCCCTACCATTTCACCCAAAGTCAAGCATTTTTAAGCATGTTTCGTTTGTTCCCATTCAAATCAACAGAACACAAACTACAGGTAGTCCTCGGCTTACAAGCACAATTGAGCCCAACATTTCTGCTGCTAAGTGAAACATTTGTTAAGTGAATTTTGCCCCATTTTACGACATTTCTTGCCACAGTTGTTAAGTGAATCAGTGCAGTTGTTAAATTAGTCACACAGTTTCTAAGTGAATCTGGCTTCCCCGTTGACTTTGCTTGTCAGAAGGTTGCAAAAGGCGATCAGATGACCCTGGGTCACCACAAGCATCATTAACTATGAGTCAGTTGCCACGTGTCCAAATTCTGATCATGTGACCATGGGGATGCTACAAAGGTCGTATGAAAAACATAAGTCACTTCTTTCAGTGCCGTTGTAACTTTGAACGGTCACTAAATGAACTGTTGTAAATCGAGGAATACCTGTATTGAATTTTGTTTACATTATGTATATATAATCCAAATATATCTGGGTATATAAATGATATACATTGTATGAAATTTTCAAACAAATCCAATTTAACAAAAGAGGGTACAATAGTGATGCTTTATAAAAATATTCATTCTCCATTTCAAAACAAGCTATTTGGAATGGATATGATGGTTATGTTGTTAACTTTGCCCAAAAGATAAGTTTCTGAACGATATTTATTGTACTTAAGAACTTATGCTTTAGAGCAGGGGTGTCAAACTGCCGGCTGGACGCATCACGAGGAAACCGTGCCCACCCCATTGCTGGCAATGGGGAAAAGGTTCCAATACGTCATGTGACGTCACAAGTTTGACATGTCTGCTTTAGAGACATCATCTGAACAGCACTGGCTGTAATGATAATAAAACTCAGACGTTTAATTTCACCATATGATAAGCTTCTTCCCACCATCTGTTGTTATCAGTTGGAGACAAGCCTCTACTATGAAGTAAAACCCTGTACCTTTCCCCTAGATCTTTGTGTTCCAAGTCAAGATTTTTGTGCAAGGCTTTTAGGTTGCTGTGCTGTTTTATTAGTGTTTCATATTCTGTAGATTGCCGTTCGTGCAGCAACACAAGGTGTTCATGATCCTGAAGAAGGGACTCATATTCTGCTTTGAGCTGCTCTTTCTGCTTCAGCAGGTTGTCATATTCATTCTCCTTGGCCAGCTGCTGATTCTGGAGTAAGGTGTTCTGGGTCATCAAGGATGTACTCTGGGAATTTAGGGTAGAATTCTCCACCTATAGTTTCTCAAAGAAAATGACAAATCTACTATTACAAAGATTGTTCCAGTTCTGAAGTTGTCTATTAAAACATATGCTTATTGCTCGTCTTTCCTCTGCTCTACCTCTTTAAGAATTTTCTTACCACAACTGGCTTACTTCCAACTATTAGAAGTACATTGCATGGAATTTAATCAGAACACCCACAAACTCCATTTAGTGAAAGATAATTTTTAATACAATTTCCCTCCATTTTTAATATATGTTTTTGTTTTTTACTCTTTACTTCTTTTTTGTCCTTAGACAAAGCAAAATAACGTGTCTTAACACATCAAATCCAAACAGTCTCCAATTTTCTCAAAAAAACCCTCAATTTATTCCTTTGCAGGTTGGGAAAGGAAGATACAGCACACTGACACTGAAAGTAATTTGGATTAATGATAGAAAATAGTTATTTTCTCCTTCCTCTAAAACAAACTACCTAGAAATTTTCAGACAGATTTCTTCTGACCTGGAGTTTAGCTGTTTGTGTTTGCATTGCAGTGTTATGCTCTTGAAGGAAAACATTTTGCTTCTGTAGTGTCAGGATCTGACTGTTGAGGGAGCCATTCTGCAGTTCCAAACATGCTTGTTGCTCCTTAAGAAGCTGTATCCCTGTATGCAGGGATGCATTCTGAAAGAAAAAAAAATAACTGGTAAGGTAGGAGAGAATAAAATGCTCACATAGTCTGAGATCAACTGCTATATATAAATGCTGTATCATTCAGAGCAGAAAGAACTGGAACACTGGAAGTTTTTAAGAAGAAACTGGACAGCCATTTGTCCGAAATGGTATAGGGTTTCCTGCCTGAGCATGGGGTTGGGTTAGATGACCTCCAAGGTCCCTTCCAACTTTATCATTATTATTATTATTATAACCTGCAGGGTTTGCTTTCTTTTTCTGTTACTGGAAAGAATATTTGGCTATAAAAGCGAATTGTTCTAAGACAGCAGAGCAATAGAGGAAACATTCTGACCTCTGATACCGGTGAAGGAATAAAAAGTCACAGGAATGCCACATCAGTATCTCTGGAAGTTCAATTCAGCAAAGAAGAAACACGTCAGCCATTGAGACTGTACCTGTTTCACTTGCCTATATTTTTATCTTTTTTTTCCTTTTTGTAAAATTGCTATGGAAGATGACTGGATTTACAAGAACTTTTCAGAGAATGCTGGACTATTTTTATGGTGAGCTAGGAATTGTCTTTTTAATATCTCTACATTCTTTAGAAGATATGAGATGATTTATGGTAGTTCCTGCCCTCAGTCCAGCTTCTCTTTGAAATATACCTTAAGATCTGAAATGGCTGAGGTTTTGCTCTATATCCCACAAGAGTGGCAGGTTGGAGGGGGGGAGGTAGAGTTAACTGTTGTTATATTTATGCCAGAGAGCATCTCTCATTTGGTTGCTTTTCAAATGGCAGCACCTGCAATCTGCACAAGAGGATGGCTATTGGTTATGCCTGTGGTCCACTGGCAACTGCGTTCACAACTGTTGTATGTCCGGCAGTTACAGGTAAATTTAAGAGTGAGGCTGTACAAAACTGTCCATTTCTCTTCTTGAACAAACAGCCACCATAAAAGTGGTCCAGCATTCTCTGCAAAGTAAATCCAGTCATTATGAAAAATGCTACCATCCCATGAAAGGCCTTCTCTGCCCTTTTTATTTAGGCAACTTCATTGATCGCCAACTTGAAAGAAAGGTTAATTGTTTAGAATGGTGAAACACAATTAGGAAAATAATTTTAAGTATTATTCATATGAATAATATATTCATATATTATAATATGCTTCTGAAAGGAAAGGTTATATAAAAATGTTTAGTGCAGAATGTGTTCAGAACCACAGATGCATGGCAGACACCACGCAATCAACTCATAGACCTGTTCAAATATAACCAATAATGAATTAAAAGATGTGAATTGTTTGTAACCTAAAATGGAAATAAGCACACACAGCTGACATCTTACATTTCTTTCTAGATCTATAGCTCTGTCCTTCACTTTGAGAAGCTCCATCATTGTTTCCTTCTGACAATTTTCCAATGGTTGATTCAGCTTCTGCATAAAAGTTCCCTCTTCTTGCTTCTGCTTCCTCATCTGTAAATGTAGGGAAAGGTTGTAACATGTGCAATATTTACTTGAAAAGATGACACAAAATTTAAGATAATCCTCCAACAAAAGCAGCATTAGGTAGGAAAGAAACTTCACAAATACAGGCCAAAACCCTACATGGTCAACTATGTTTTATCAACTTCCACTGAAATCAATTCTGGAGATTTTTTCTCCAAAAGAAGTGCATACATGTTACCCATCTATACAGGGGCTTGTGTATATGTGCGCGCACACATGTGTGTATGTATATGTATATGTGTGTTTGTTTTTGTGTGTTATCTATCTATCTATCTATCTATCCATCCATCCATCCATCCATCCATCCATCCATCCATCCATCCATCCATCCATCCATCCATCCATCCATCCACTGACCAGAGCCACAGCCAAAACTAGGCAAGGCCAGAAAAAAGAACATAATACTAACTGAAATCATGACTACTGATTAAAAGTCTCTGCAAATAAAACAAGGCACCTGCATCAGTGAAATTAATTGAGCTTCTACATACAAACCATATTTTCATGCACGAACTAATAACTCACTCACAAAGGTTAACAAAAATCTGGGCTTGGTAAGTATAAGACTTTTAATAGTTGTTGCTGCCAAGCAAGTGTGCCTAAACTACTGCAGTACCAAGGATAGATTTATTTAAGCAGCTTACACTAGGTAAACTGTGGTAGAAACTGGAAACGTGATCTTTGGTATACTGAACTGCAAACTCTGTTGCTAAATCCCAATAAGATTGAAGTTCTTACTTTGGAGGTAAGAATCCATAAAATGTTAGTCCTGTTCCATTCATATGTTAATCAATTCTCTTTTCTTTTTCCTCTATGTGTAGAAATGAGTAAATATCTGAAACGGAGAACCTGTCTACTATGGATTACCAGAATATTCAGCTAAGGATTCAGTTTTCATTCATGAGCAGAGTTTCCATAAATAGAAAAAATTATCCATTGTAAATATTCACTTTCTACATGTGGAAAGCAATAAGAGAGCAGAGCTTAGCATGTTCATCTCCATTGCTCCTTGAAGCAATGCTAGCAGCGCCTCCTGTTTTTAGGCACTTGTTTTCATAATTAGTACCTCCTAACCATTCCTTCACTTTGAACAGTGCAGCTTCTATTTTCAATAAATGTAAGGTGATCCCCCTTCCAAATTACAGGCAATTATTTAGGAGAAACCCTTTTAGGTAATTGTAAAATAAAACTGAATAGAGATCTAAGCCATACACAAAAAACAGAGACCTTCATCAATATATTAGAAAGCACAGGGTCAAAAGCACTTTTTTAAAATCAGGATGAAGAACTTCTGTATATATCAAGGTTTGCATTATTTCACAGATGACCTGTCATGGGTCACTTGCTACTACTGAGCATTGTTTCTGAGTTTTTGTCTTACCATGTTTAGTTCGTTCTGTAACTGTTGGTTTAAGTTAACAAACTCTTGCAGTTTGGCCTCCAATGCAACAATTTTCTCTTCTTTACAAGCTAGTGTTGTCTTTAGAATACATTCAGTTTGGCTTTCCAAGATTTTATATTTCCTGGAGGATATTAAGCACAGCATGTTAGTAATTGACAATATACAAAAGCACAAAGCCCACATTTTGCAAATATTAGCTCAGTGCCTAAGATTCACTTTATATCAGTATTTTATTTTCTCATCTGTGAAAATCAATGAATACAATCAACGAACAATGTATAGAATTGCAAGCATTAGATTAGGGGTAAAGTTTGTCCCATGCAAAGGGGCTTAGCTCAGAGACAAGCCAGGATGGGAAAACGTACTAACATCTCTGATAGTGATTATGGCATGTCAGATCAGAAATCCCTGGGTACAACTTCCAGTATACCCATAAGGGTTGCAATAGGATTAGAATTTGTAATTGATACAAGGGGAGAGTATTAAGTGTACATGTGTTTGGATAATTTGATCGTAATTGATTTACACATTTATTAAACGTAAATTTATTTTTGTCTTAGACCATGTAATGTGGTATCTGGACCACTATCCACAAACTAACTGCAATCCTTTATCCAAAGAAGCTTTCACATTTCTTCAAGCAGTGATTGGAAGAAAGAATGCTTCTACAGAAACTTATTATCTGACAAAGTTTTCCAATGGTCACACACCTAAATCTATGCAAATTGGTTTCAATAGTAAATAAAAAGATAAATGTTGGAAGAAAAAATATTTTAATTTCCAAGAAGTCACAATTTAACCTTCAATGCACAATGAAGTGCAAGATGGCCCCACATGCTTTTCAACTGGTAGTTTTGTTGCCAACAGTAGTCCATTTGTTTAAATGAGAAAGCCATCTGCTTAACGTATTTAAATTAGATTGGGGACTTTCTTCCAGCTACCTGACAAATATAACTTCCAATGGCGAAGAAGCATATATGCCTAAAACCCTGGAGGAGACTAAAGGAACAGAAGTTAAAATACAGAAAAATACAGGCTCAGAAACAAACTATCTTCTCACTTATCACTGTTGCCGTTATCATCCTGCAGAAGCAGTTCCTTATTTAATCCCATCTTCTCTAGTTCCTGGTCCAATTTATCCATGTCACTAGATAACTTCTGGCTTTTCAACTTCTCAAGGACTAAATCCTGCAAATAGGAACAATGATGACAAAACAAATAACTTCCAAGGCTGCTAGGAAAAAAAATGTGGTGAACATGTACACAATTTTACTATGAAGTAACAAAAATCAAAATGTTTTAATCAAGGTTTTAGATGTAGCTGTATTCTCATGAAATCTTACTTGCACAATGGTTTTAATCAGACATCTTCTATAGACATCTGGTACTTTCCAAATCTATTGGACTTTACGCTCTCACAAACCATTGTAGTTCAACATACCTGAAGAGCAATAGATGTTTTTGCAACATGATCTTCATGTTGATAATCAACATGATGATAATTTGAATTATCATCTCTCAGCTTCTATACAATACTTATGATTTTTTCCTAAAATAAAGCAGCTATTCCATGCCAAGCAATGATTAAATGAGGAAGTCTACTGAAATTTGTCATTTCATTCAAATAAAGGGGAGTGTTATCAGTTAGGGAACATCTGAACATATTAAAATTAACTTGATTGTATAAGATAATAATCTGCCCTATCTGAAATACCCATAATTCATAAAAAGACTGATTATGTCCCACCATATAAAGAATTTGCAAATGGCTTGTATATACTACAACATAATAAACTAAACTGAACTTTAGTGTAAGATAAATCTGTTCCTTTGCTGTGGTGTATTTGAATCAACAATTGGCTTACATGGATTATACAATGACCATGATGACTGCCTACAATTCATCCTATTTTTGAGGAAGTTGTAAAGCTATTAATCACTGCATCCTGGTTTCCTAATTCGTCATCTAGATCATTGGTTCTTAACCTGGGCAATATCGCCCCCCAGGGGGTGATTTCATTTTTCAGGGGGGCAATGGAACGAAAAGGGGCGACGCGGGGGCAAAGGAACGAAAAGGGGGCGATATGGGGGCGATGGAGCGAGAAGTTTTGGTGACACTTTTGAGACTTTTTCGTACAGTGAATCACTGTATATCTGTCGTACAAAAACATCAGATCGCTCGCTATTAGTGGATTGAATTGTGTTTTCAAATGTTCCTCCAGCTAGCTTCAGTACAGAACGCCGTACATATGTGAAGACGCATCGCTTATCTTCATGCGCGTTGCGCAGCAGCCTCTACCCATACAGTGGCGTGCCATTGGCCAGAATATGGGAGATATGGGAAAAAGACTGGAAGTTAATTATTTGCATCGATATGTCCTGATGACAATTTTAAAGAAAACAAAAAAAGTGTTTGCATAAATTGAAGAATTATTTCCTATGTTGTGATTGAGAGGTTATGTTGGGGGAGGGGGGCGATGACAACTTCATTGGCTCAAGGGGGCAATTCGTTCAAAAAGGTTAAGAACCACTGATCTAGATTGTAGGCAGGGAAATTATGCTTACCTCTCTTAGTGCAGCTAGAGTTCTCTGATCAATAGTAACTTGCTTCTGCAGATCTTTATTGTTCTTTTCAAATTCCTTCATCTTATTTGATGAATCTCGGACTCTAGCAAGTTCTCTTTCTAAAATCTTGAATTCCTTTTCAATTGCTGTCAATTTTATAGTATTCTCATCCAGATTTGCATCTTTTAGCTCTACTTGCTGCCACAGTCTCTTTGTCTCTTTTTCCAGCATCTTTTTGTCTTTATCCAATTGAAACATTTCCTGGTCCAATAATTTCTTCTCTTTTTCCAACCATTCCACCTGCTTACTCGAGATCTTCAATTCCTCCAATTGTCTCTGAAGACTTTGATTATCATCTTCAACACCCTGGAGTTCTTTTTCCAACTGTTGAACTTTTTTATTGCTATTTTCTAGAATTTGCTGCAGTCTTTGATTCTCAGCATTCATACTCTGGTAACTGAGCTCCAACCTTTCTGATTTCTTGAGCAGAACCTTCAGCATGGCTATGTTTTTTTGAAGTTCCTCCTTTTCCTTTTCTAGCTCTTTGTTTTCTGCCTCTATCTGGCCTAATTTTGTACTGGTGAATCTCGTAGTCTCTACAATTTGCCTGAGCTCCAAGTTTTCATCATCTAGCTGTTTATTATCCTTTTCTAAATTTTCCAGCTGGATGGAAACATTGTGCAATGTATCTAGAGACTTTTTCAGCTTTCTGTTTTCTACTTCCAGATCCTTGTTTTCTTGTTCAAGTACTTCTACTTTTTCAGTAGTAATTTTCATGATTGCAATTTTTTTGGCAAGCTGTTCATTCTCCCTTTCTAGCCGATGAAGTTCTTTATCTATTTCTTCTACTCTTTCTACTTTTTCTTTAACTTGCTCAAAATCTTTTTGCAACTGCTTTTTCTCATATTCAAGCTTACTGAGCTTGCTGTTGCTCTCACTAACTGCCTCGTGAAGTATTTTGTTTTCTATTTCAATGTTTTTCACTTTGGCTTCTGTACCGACTTGAGATCTCTGTCTTAGAGAGAAAACCACTTGATTCAGGTGCTCAGTTTCTTTTTCTAGGTCTTTTATCTAGAGTCAGAACAAAAAAAAGATGATCCATTATATACCAAATATGCACTCTTGAATATTTCATGTTAGGTAGTAGAAAATCTGGGTTAATAAAATGAAATTGATTGTTTTAAACTACATTACAGTAAAATGTATATGAGAAAAAAAGCTATTGTTCATCAATACTTTTACTCTATTTTTTAAATGATAGCTAACACAACGAGTCATATGACCTTTGTCTTTATCCAACTGCAACATGTCTATAGCATAAATGCTAGAGGAATGGCTGAGGGTCATAAGGGGACGCAGTGAGAGTGTCCTTGAGATAAAAGTGGGCTTTACTGTCTTTATGGCCAGTGGTGTCCTCTATGGAACAGGATGTCAAAATAAGTGACATTGTTAGCTGCCCAGAATCACCTCATGGTGAGATGGGTGGCAAACAAATTTAATACATAAATAAAAGATGGTGGTCCCGGCAATGTAACTGAAACCACGCAATTTGTATGCGTGAGTGTAAAGGTTCGTTCTTCAAGCTTGTGGGTTGGTTCTAAACATTTCATTATCAGGCTAAGTAACATCTTCTGCAGATTTTAGGGGACATCCCCTAAACTCCTCTGAAGATGTTACCTAGCCTGGTAACAAAATGTTCAGAAATCAACTCACAAGCTCGGAGAACAAACCTTAAACCTTATCCTACACCCGAGCTACAGATATTCACCACTATTGCATACTGTATGTGTGTGGAGGGTAAATGTATATTTAGAGGGGCAGGGTTTCTATTATACTGCTATGATCCTCATTTTGCCTCTTCTGCCCCTACCCCTGGCAGATGACATTGCTTATGGCACGCTGGCCAAACTATATGAAAACTGAGCAGTATTGTCCTATTAACAGGGAATGCTGTCTGTTGCATTGGTACAACCAAGGCTGGAAACATAGTCTATGCCTTCTTTATTTATTAATCAACATAATAGGAAAGCCTTAGTTGACTAAAGCAGATGCTCATCTGCTAAGGACCATGGCACATGGAAGACTAAGCTGGGCAAAGTTAAAAGAATAAATGGTCTAAAGGCATGAATTTAAAAAAATGAAATAAAATTAAACACAACCAACATTCTTATTAGAATCCAAAGAATTCTGAAGAACCAACCTTACTATAGTGTTGCACTTCAAAAAGTACCATACTTTCTGCTGTATTTACTGAACTGGCAATGATTTGATCTCTAACACCGTTTTTTATATCAATTAATAATTGAAATCATTTAAAATAGCAGCAGGGCTGGTGCTACAGTTCTCTCAATGTCAGTGTGCAATAGTTCATGCAACTCATTTACACCTTTAGCAATGTCAGCTGATGTGACATCTCTTAATAATCATTCTAAATCATTATACTGAGGTAACTCAACCAGAAAGACGGTTCCTGGAGACGTCAACATTTCAACCAATTTAAATATATTATGAGTATGAAAATAAAAGGATGAACTGCTTTCTGTTTTTAGCCTGCTCAGTCCTTGAATTCAGCAAAAACATGTTTCTCCTTCTGCTATATCCGTAAGCCAACAATTTTCTAACACCCAGTTGGTTATATTTTAGGAATAACATTGGCAAAACCCGCATCTCTACCTGTCTTTCTTGATCAGCTTTTAAAGCCTCCATTGTGTCCTTAAGGTCTTGCTTTTCTTTCAAGAGTTCTTCACTTAAAGCCTCCAAGTCTTGATTACTTTGTTTCTCCTTTTCTATCTGATTTTGCAGCTTCTCAATCTGCATAGCAAAGGTTTTATGTAACTTAGAAGAAACATTTTTCACACAGAAGAACATTTTGAGAAATTAAGTATTTAAACTTTATCAATAAGTTTGCCAAAGCAATATAACACAACAGAAATTAAATATTTTGGCTTCCACCTTCTTTAGATGTGGCAATGAATCAAAGACAATATAGCAGCTACTTAATGACAGGAGATGGCATTTCTAAACTATATTTGCTGCATGTTTGGATGAGCATCTACAACAACATTGTTCTTTGATGCTACTAAAATGACTATTACTACCTCCTTCCCTTCACCCAAAGTACCAAATGTAGGTAGTCCCCTGGTTATGTAATCATGACTATCATGAATTCAATAATACACAAGGAATGTAACACAAGAGAGTTTGCATACGTGTAAAGTAATACTCGATAAGTTCTAATTGCATAACAGAATATCCAGTCTTGACTGAGCATCCAACAAGCCTGCTGAAACTATTATTGGCATATAAAAAATTAATTGGCCATGACAGTGCTGAGCTCTGATTTCTGAACGGATTGGCAATATATCCAAACACTAATAGTTACTGTCACTAAGGATGGATGAGTTAGAAAAGGGAGAAGACTGGAGGATCAAGAACATACTTTGCTTTACGTGACAGGAAAGTTTAGATAAAGGGCTCATCCAATAGGTAGACAAGAACATTTTACTTTAAGAAGCCTATAATTGCAACAGGCTTTACTGTTCCCAAGAGGATATTTGCTGAAGGTCGGAATATCAATCATTTGTAGCAGTAAATTCAACTTGCAGGAATGTCAGGTCGGAGGACAAGAAATGAAATGGGAAGATTTAATTAAATCTGCCTCTTTCCACTCTGAGACTCTCAGGATAAAATGTTACAATTTCATTTAATACGTGAAATTTTTAAAAAATATAACTTGCTCAAATTATTGAAAATCAAAGATTATTTAATCTATTTTAGGACATCTCAAAATCAAGTCTACTAAATATATGTTCAAAATTTCTGAAAGTCAGAGGTTACCATACAGAATTATCCTTACTTATATGTTTGTTTACAAGTTAAAGGTTTTGAGTCAAGTCTACTCTCTGAAAAAGCTTTTAAGCCAAGTTCTATATGTTTGATTATTTTCTCTTTAATAAAACTTTCTGCCATTTTACTAAGAATAGATGTGAAGCTTAACAGGCCTAAAATTTGATGCATTCTCACTCCTTAATTCCTTTTTTAAAAAATAGAACTACATTGTCTCCCTCCCCCATTCCTTGACTACAGATAAGCTGCATATTTCTATTAGAAAATGAATACTTTCATATTTTTAAGATATAGCTAGACAACTAAACTTGGTTATACATTTTATGTTTTCTTTTTCAGGCTTATAATTTTATTTCTGGCCACCTCTATTTACCCAATTCTCCTCCTAAATAAGCTTGGTCAGATGATGTGGCCTATTTTGTCAATCACAAAGACAGATGCAAAATGAAGCTGATCATTAACCAATGACTTTTATTTTTAACAGCTGTTCTTCAGATGGTCTTACCCTTTCTAGCAGCTGCCATTATTACTTATCTTTCTGCATTCTTTTTTTTGGGGGGGGCATCCTCTTAACACCCTTCACCATTTGGTCAATCATAATCCCAGAGCTCTGAAAATACTATTCTGTTTCAAGCCAGAGGACAAACAAGTGAACTGAATCATGCTGAGTTCACAAGATCTGGGTATCACCTTAAGAAGGGTTAAATGAGATAAGCTCAGAGGCATGTGCAACTGTCATTTGCTACTTTTATCTATGTCAGGCATGTCAAACTCGCGACGTCACATGACATCGCGTGACATATCGGAGCTTTTTCGCCATTGCCGGCAATGGGGTGGGCGCGGCCGGCAGTTTGACACCCCTGATCTATGTAATAGATTATAAACAACTGCCAAATATACAGAAAAACCTTCTTTGCATATGTCATGAATCTGCCCTCTCTATCCAAAGTATATGGTATGACTTTCTACCATTCTGCACTAGGCTGAAAAATTTATTCAACATTATGAAAAAAACCCCAATAATGACAATGAACACTAGTAAAACATGCACTCCTCAACACATAGTAGCACTATTTTCTTTACATCAGAGCTACCCAAGACAGTGGGCACTCCAAGGACAGCCCAATTACAGTCATCCAAAGGTTGCCAATCCTAACACTAACAGTAAAGCCACTCTATTCTGTTCTTTAAAAAAAAGAAAAGAAAATTGTCCTACATAAACCATACATAAATTTAGAATTTGCAAATTGGTTACACTCTCAGTGCAAAGCAGATGCAGAACTAATATGAGTGTAGGAAATGTTAAGATCTGTTCCTACCTTCTAAGGATGCTGTCAATCAGTCAACAGGAACTAAGAGGTCCAAATAATCTAAATAGTTTCTCTAATACAGTGTTTCTCAATCTTGGCCACTTGAAGATGTGTGGATGCCACTCCCAGATTTCCCCAGCCAAACTGGGTATTCCCCACTGGCTGGGGAATTCTGAGAGTTGAAGTCAACACATCTTCAGGCCAAGGTTGAGAAAACACTGCTGTAAAAACTATAAGTGACAGAATGAAGGACCTCTGGCCTGTCTAGTCCAGCAATCTTTTCTCACAATTAAGAGCACAATTTATCTCCTAGCAGACTGCTTTCAGAGGTACTTGCACTGCCTTCAAGGGCAACAGTATAGATTGTCCAATCCTTTTTTGGAAGCCAACTAAACTGGTAGCCAACACTATGTCTTGTGGTAGATAACTTGCAAATACACTTGATTGGGTGACTGTAAATATAAATTATGTTATTTACCTTTTGGCCAAGCTGTTGATTCTCATTTTGTAGTTCTACAAATTTGAGGGTATTTTCTTCAGTGACTATAGATGCATCTCTGAGCTCCTGGATGATATTTTGTAGGCTCTGGTTATCCTTCTCAAGTTTCAAGATGCGACTTGATGCACATTCATTCAACTCAAAGACAAAAGATTTCCTTGCTGTTGAAATACAATATCCAGAATGCCCAACTATAAACACATTTGCAAACATGGATCCATTTCCAGATTGATAAAGCTATTTCTTAATCTGGTGATCAGAACTGACTAATTTATTGACTTCCAGTTTGGCATCGCGGTGAGATGGATGCAGGAAGGCAGGGCTCTGCCTTCTGCGCCCGATTTCTTCCTGCTGGGGGCTCTAAAAGGGCCTAAAGTCGCCCTGAAGAGGCAATGAAAAAGGAGGGGTGCCTTGTCGATCATGGAGAGATGGCGGTCTTTCCGTTTGATCTGAGGAAAGCCCTCCAAATCGGCAGGGGAAAGACTGGCTACATTCCTGTGGCCAGCCATTAGCCACTGACAACCAAAGAAGAAAAGCACCAATTAGCAGATCATAAACAGCATGTTTGGAACTGGGTGAGAATAATGATCCTTTCTTTACCATTTTACAACTGAATTTCCTGGAAAAGGCTCCCAAGAAGCTAAAAACCTCCGAACATGAGAAGGAAGGGGATTGTAGCCCCACCCTTCCAGAGGAACGGAAGCAGCGTTTTAATTTCTTTTTTGGGAAACAGAAATACATAATATTGAAGTGGAAATAACATAAAGCTACAGTTTGGATAAATTTGAGAACTGAGAAAATTGTTAAGATTTTCTCTTTGGGAAAAAAATCTTGAGGTGAAATATAAGAAATCAACCCTTTGTCTTAAGAATGGAAAATGGATTTTGAATGACATCTAGTGGTGGATTTGAGTATAGCACTACAACTAGCTTCCTGTCTGCTTGGTGACTCCTAGCTTAGTGGAGAACAGCTGGCAATAAAGGAAACAATATTTTGGCATACTTATCACCCTGACCTTCTTGGATTATAAACACCTATTGAGCTAGGGCATCTAATATCAAGAACTACTTGGAGAGAAAGAAAAAATTGACTTTTGACTACGTCTGGCTGGGAGAGACTTTTGAACTGTTTTCAGGGTAGTTGAACATTTTGAACACTTTGAATATTGTGGATTACAACTTTGCCTGACCGACAATTCTTGGACGCCTGAGATAAAGGATCACTACAAAATATTGCTTTTTAGGAATGGACCCACATTCTGGAACCTATTGGATTATAAAGGCTACACATAAAGACCAGAAAACTAGATGAAACTTTGTTCTACTCTTATTAAGATTGGTATGAAAGATATAGAAACTTTAAGTAATGTAACTGGCTTTGAAATAGTAAAAAAAGTGAAATATTTGGGTGTTGATATTACTGCTTCTAATGCTAAATTGTATACAAATAATTATGATAAATTATGGAAAAAAGTTCAAAAGGATTTGATGGAGTGGAAGAAATTACAACTATCATTATTGGGAAGAATTGCAGTGATAAAAATGAATGTTCTCCCCAAGTTTCTTTTCTTGTTCCAGATGATACCTATTTTAAAAAAGGACTCAAATTTGGAAGAATGGCAAAGAGGTATTAATAGGTTCATATGGCAGGGGAAAAAGCCTAGGGTAAAATTTAAAATCTTGCAAGATGCACGGGAAAGAGGGGGACT